>NC_135617.1:71520000-71846250 GCF_053574225.1 Canis aureus | reverse complement strand
TCAAAACTTATTTCACATCAGCACAGTCTGCTCCTTTAGAATGAACAACTCCCAGAGCAGAGCGCCAGCTTACTAGCAGCTTGGGATAAACCATATCCACCCCCTTGATCTCTGTCTATGCGGGCCTGGAACCACCCTAGAGCAGCCATTGCTCCTGAGAGCGTGAAGGTGGCTGTTCCTACATAGCCACAGCCACACCTCTGAGACCTCCCTGCATCCCACTACCCCTTCACTGAACTGTACCTCCTCCACCACCAGGATGCTCTGAACACAGAAAGCCTGGCGTGTGACCGAAATTCCTGGCAGCTCGTGTGCTCACTCTCCCGTGTGACAGTATGGGTTAGTAAAGATGTCCCCAGGGTGTGCTCACCAGCTTTCCGCAGCAAAAGGGAAACGCTGACCTAGAAAGAGATAGGGCAAAGATAATAGGGGACGTCTTTCCAACCGAATAAGAGAAACACAAGAGGTAAGCGTTTGATCTAGAGAGAGAAAGAAAACCAAAATCTGACTGCCGGTCTTCAGGTGACATGAAAAGATGGGTGGATGTGGATTTGTTGGAGAAAGAACTAAGGTGGCCACGTGGCTCTGGGGGCTAGAGAATCTCTCACCTGCCCTGTGCACTCTGCCCACCTGGGTTTGCAGTTTCTAAAGGGTACCGTGACCATGCTCCACTGCGTATCGGCTATGTGACGTTGGGCAAATTACCTACCCTTGCCGAGCCTAAGGTTCTTTGCCTGGAAGGTGGAAATAATAAAACCTTATCTCTTTATTTACTACTTTATCCAAGCACATCCTACAATTGTTGGAACAGAAATAACCCTGCAACACATTTCGTCTGTGGTAAATACACAATAAAGAGGCTATTCCTATTACCGCCCAACAGTATGTGTGTAAGTCAAGAACATCTGCCTGAACACCGTTTGTGAAATACTTAAATAAAAAGCCAACTCTCCTTTCTAGATCTTGGAATAATTCTTGAGTGTAATTCCCATTGGGAAGCACCACGCCAGCCCCAGCCATCAACTGTGAAGTCAGCTGCGGCCACGTCTCCAGACCAGCCTCCTGCTGGGGCCCAGAGCCGTCCTTCTGTGCGGTCTGGCCAGGACTGCCTCGGAGGGACTGTGGACCGCACTGTAATCAGTGCTTTGCAGTGCTTGGGTTTCTCAGTCTCTCCTGCACTTTGTCATGATCTTAATTCTACCAGTCAAACAACCCTGTGAGACAGATAGCATATCTGCTTTTCGTGCTCTTTAGAGATGCAAAACTAAGGTCCACAGAGTTAAGTGGCGAGCTCCCATGACAGAGGCCATGTGGACACACAGAGGGGAACCTCGACCTCCTGGCCTCTTAACGGGTGCACTTCATGCCACAGCACCTTCCTTCCTAGGAGCAGGGAAATGACGCCTGCTACTCCAGCCACCACATCTACCAATCTACCAATGAATGACTACAAGACGCAGAAAACTCATTACACTGGCAGCAACTGCTCCTAAAAACCTTGGGACCTTCATCATGTCACCAATTACTGACTTTTCCCTGTTTAGTTGTTCGGTTCTTTTTAAGCAACAGCTGGCCATAAGGCTAAGACCACTCAAGTGGGGCTGGCCGCAGGTACCCTGGGTGAACCTCACTCCCTTGGCTCAGTGTTACCTCTGTGAAAACCCTGGCTCTCTTCCCTCTCTGGGCCTCAGGATCTCCACCTGTGCAGTGGGCCGAGCAGTGCCTACCTGATGGAATTGTGGGGATTGGCTGGAGGGGTATGTGTGAGAGCACCCTATCCAGAGTCTGACACATAGTAGGTACTCAATAAAAGTTAGGTGGGTTTTTGTTTATTACATATTGTACTTGAACACTCCCTGCACGGATAATGAGAAAAATTCGGTTAGAGTCACTGACTCTGTCACTTGTTAGCTATGGAACCTTATGTAAATTGCTTAAGCTGGCAGCCCGGGTGGCTCAGCAGTTTAGGGCCGCCTTCAGCCCAGGGCGTGATCCTGGAGTCCTGGGATCAAGTCTCATGTTGGGCTCTGCCTCTGTGTGTGTGTGTGTGTGTGTGTGTGTGTCTCATGAATGAATAAATAAAATATTTTTTTAAAAACTGCTTAAACCCTCTGGGCCTCAGTTTCTTCATCTTATAATACCTTCCTCACAGATAGTAATGAGGGTCAAATATGGAGTATTCAGAGCATTTTATGAGCTGAGAAGGGCTATGTGAGGTTTGTAAGGAAATGTCAGAGAGGCTCTGGGAAAGCCAGATAGGAGTACAGATTAGACTCGGTACGCAGCCCTGTGGCTCAGGAAAAGATAGAAGAGAGAACAGGGAGTCAGAGAGAGGGTTCCTTGATCCAGCCTTGGTCCAGACTTGCTGCTAGGGGTGAAGCAGTGAACAAAATAGACACATGGTGTTTACACTCTAGAGAGTATGGGGAGCAGAAGAGGAGGGTACTGACTTGGAAGTCAGAAGTGCAACCAGAAAAGGGGACAGAGAGAACTGAGACCCCAGGCCTGAAAGAATGAACTTGGATTTGTGGGAGAGACAGGTGCTGAAAACAGAACCATGTGCCCCAGGACAGGGAGAAACCAAGAGTCCAAGGTAGGAAAGAATTGAGGGAGCGAGGTTGAGGTGATGTGGAAGGAATGTGGTTGGTGATGGGAAGCTGTCCTAAGAAGGAATTCCTGACATAGGGAGGAGTGTAGTAGTAGACACTGGGATGGGAAAACTTTCTCTGAGAACACCCACCTCTCAGGCAGGCAGCTCCCCATCCCTCCAATTCTGATATTTATTCTTCTCCTACTTCCTCCTCACAACCTGACCAATTCCTATGACTTGGGGCAATCCCCAAGCTATCTGAGGGTACACGCACCTGGATCACTCTGGTGAATTACATGCATGGCATAGGGAAAGACACGGCGTAGCCGCTGGAGTGTGCCCTTCTGGAAAGCCCTTCACCTCCAGATGGCTCCTGCTAACTTCCATCTGCACTTCTTACAATGACCATCCCCACTTCACTCCACCTCCTGTACGGGATGCTGAGCTCCAGGGAAACCAAAGAGTAGCAGAGAGACAACTACGTGACCAAAAGAGGAGACTGTGCCATCACTTGGGAATAAAAGCAGCAAACGCAGCTGCAGGTAGGATCGTTGACTCCAACGGGTTCGCCCCCCTTTCCTTCTCCCTTTTACTTCATTCCTTTATTGGAGTCTACTATTCATTCAGCAAATGTTCAAAGTCTTGGTTCTCTAGGGCACAATGTGCCAAGTGATGCGTGTAAGGGAGGAGATCAATGCATCCTCTGTTTCTAAGAGGCTTACATTTCTGAGGAAGAAAAAATAAGCAGAGGCAAATGACTTTCTCTGACTCTGTTTCTCTGCAAATCAAAGGCTATTCATTTCCCACTTGGCCCTGGTACTAACTTCTTGGACCTCATCCTTCTCCTCAGCCACAGGTACCATCTCAGTTGGTCCTGCTGCCCCTCCTCCCCTCTTCAGATTTCAGGACAATTCTAGAGCCAGCTCTCCCACCTGGCTAGGGTGAGAGCATGGAGCTCCACCCTCAAACACCTGGGCTTTGATCTTCTCCAAAGGATAGACGACAGCAAGAGAGCATCTAGAGACCCTGGAGAGACAGGAGGGTGGCTAGAAAATGGGGATGGACAAAATGCACTTCACTTTGCACCCAGAAACAAAGACACTGCGAAGGAGCAAATTTAATAATTGCTTGTGTTTTATTGGATATCAGCATGAGGGGAGCAGGGGAGGCAGTAAAAAGTAGAGAGGATGCTAGAAAACACACTCATTGAATCTTCATTTAGCTCACACTCCATTCTTTTGATTTCCAACTTAGGGTGTTCCCCTCTGTCATTCTCCTAACCCCACTGTGACCCAGGGTTTGGAGGACTGAGGAAGCCAGCTGGGATGTTCCAAACAGAGCCAGTAGGATGAAGAACTCTGGGAGGAAATTAATTAATACCTGGGCGTAGATGAATATTTCCCCAGCTGCCTCCTGGATACCGGTTAACATTCCCCCAGCTAGTACCTGGATACCGGTTAATATCCCCCCAGCTAGTACTTGGGTATCGATTATTGATACCCCAGATTCCCACAGAGTGTGGCATGAGCCTGGTGCCCCATCCAGTTCCAGGACCTCCACTTCCCCAGGACACTCCTGGATTCAGGGTTCCCCAGGGGTGCCCAGGCATAGGTGGCTGTCGAATCCTGTTAGTAAGAGAAGGTAGGTTTCGGGCAAGGATTTCTCTGTGGGCTCCCAGCACATTAGAATGGAGTGGCTGTCTAAACTTAGACTCCTGGTAGAGTGAAGCCTCAGGTATGGGGCCTGCGGAATGTGCAGAGGGTCCTGCGGGCAAGAAACTGCTGCCCAGAGTGGGGGCAATGGCACCAGAAAGGAAAGACTGTTTTTCACGCAGCACTTCACCTATGTGGTCCTCAATGGCAGCAGCCATCATCTGCCAAGGATCCTCAGGGGGCCAGGAATCCATGGAGGGCAGTCTCTCAGTTGGGGGCCACCTCTGAACTCCAGAACCTCCTGCAGGTAGGAAGCCATCTGATGGAGAAACGTTGAGCTTCAAAGGAACCCTTGTTAAATCATTTGGCCCAGGGTCTGGTTTGGACTGAGGAAGTTCAGAGTTGGAGTGGCTGGTCAAGTAAGGTTGTTCAAGCAGAGGCAAGTTGGCTCCCAAGTGTTGGATTACTTTCTCCTCCACTGCACCAATGCTTCGGCCAAAGAAGCCTGAGGGAAAAGAAAGAGGAGGCCACAGAAGGACTGGATATTTGGTTCCAATGCCCACCTTGGATTCTCTTTGCTCCAAATTCCTTCATTTTCCCCAAGGACCCAAGGGACCCTCTTGCCTTTACCTCTTCCCTCAATTCCAGTTCCCCTGGAGCCTTCCAGTTTCCACCTGTGCAAAGGGTTGGGTACAACCTCCATACCTGGGAGATGAAGACAGATCAGAAGAAGCAGGCCCAGAGGAACTCCGCTCCCTGCCATGCAGCCCTGCATCTTGCTCAACTCTAACATCTCTCTCTCTCTGCCCCAAGACAGCCAACCCTTTATCCTCTTGGTGGGGTGAGGGACAGCAGAAACAAGCTGAGCCAGTGGTTGTGCAGATAATAAGGCTGTACATTCCACTCTCATTCCTAATTCAGTCTGTGGCAACAGGTGCCACTTGAATGTCCTAGGGAAGCTGGGTGTGTCCACCCCGGTTTCTTTCCTAAAGTTCCCCACCCCTTCCTGACCCAGGTGTCCTGGTTCACTGCTGGTCACTGATTGCCAGCCCTGCCCTGCCCACTCTGGCTTCCTACACCAGGCACAGGAGTATCTTCAATCTTGGGGTCCTGATCTCATCATTGCCTTTTCAGCAATAGAAACATTCAATTCTCTTTACTTTCTCTTTGGGATCCAGATCATTCTCTTCCAGCACTCTTTTCTCATACATCGCCATAGCTCCTTTACCTTAACCACAACCTGTAGGAGCTCAGGAGTACAGAAGTGCCCCACATTGGAGAGGCTGCTCCTGGATAAGATCTTGTATGTAAGGAATAGGCCTGGTTCCCATCCTTAAGAGACGATGGTGTATTAATTTCCTACCACTGCTATAACAACCACAACCTTAGTAGCTTACAACAATACAAGTTTGTTACCTTACAATTTTGAAGATCAGAAGTGGGCTCCCAGCACATTGTTCTCACTGGGTCAAAATCAAGGAGTCACCAGGACTGTGTTTCTTTCTAGAGGCTCTAGAGGAGAACCCATTTCCTTGCATTTTCTACCTTTTCTTTTTAAATTTTATTTCAATTGTATTTGCCAACATACAGTATAACACCCAGTGCTCATCTCATCATGTGCCCTCCTTAATGCCTGTCACTCAGGCATTTCCTAGCTTTTAGAAACCACCTGCATTCCTTGGCTCATGGTCCCCTTCCTCCATGTTCAAAGCCAGAAACAGAAGATCTTCTTACATTGCATGACTCTGACCTTTTCTTCTTCTTCTTCCCTCTTCCACACTTAAAGATCCTTACGATTACACATTGACCCATCCAAATAATTCAGGATAATCTCTCTACTTTAAGGTCAGCTAATAACCTTAATTCCATCTGCAACCTTAATTTCCCTTCACTGCGTAACCTAACATATTAGCAGGTTCCAGGGATGATGTGGATATCTTTGGTGGTGCTAGGGAGGACACCGTTCAGCCTACCACAGACGGTCAAATGGGTCCACAGAATATAAGAAATACTGAGAGGGAGTAGACGTTCCCAACTAATAATAGAGGAAGATATTTAAATGCTATTGTCAGGGACTCCTGGGTGGCTCAGTGGTTGAGCATCTACCTTCAGTTCAGGGTGTGATCCCAGGGTCCTGGGATCAAGTCCCACATCAGGCTTCTCTGCCTGTGTCTCTGCCTCTCTTTCTCTGTGCGTGTCTCTCATGAATAAATTAATAAAATCTTTAAAAATAATAATAAATAACAAACTCTGTTGTCAAATGGCCCTGAATTGATAATTGTTGAATCTGTGTGTGGGAGCATAGAGATTCATTAATTCTTTTGTCTACTCTTAAATATGTTTGAAATTTTTACAATAAAAAGTGTACAAATGCCTTCATTTTCCCTGTTGCTTCCAGGAGGCACCCAGACTAGGCTTCCTGGTTACATGAAGTCTAAAATAAGCTGTTAGATTTTCCTTTTCCATCCTCATCCCCAGCTCCAGATTGCTAGCTACTGGATGAGTGGGAAGCTTTTTTCCAGAACTGGGCAGGGGAGGGCAGTGTCCTTTTTCAGTGACATCCACCAGATTTGCAAAAACTTTTGACCTTGACCATACCAGAGACTAAAGACTGCTGACTAAAGGAATTCCCACATCAGAGTCTGTATCCTTCCTGTAAAGCCTATAATTGGCTGAAATCCAGGGCCAGATGCCTGGCCAAGTGTGACTCACCAGTGGTAACAAAAACAGGACTATTCTGCAGCCTTTCTCTGTCTTCAATCAACCCTGCAGGTTGGCTCAGCTGCCAGGTCATTTTTGATCAACAATAGATCAAAATTTGGGACCAGTTAATACCATCCAATAGGAGGGAATAGATTAGATCCTAGGGTAGGGATAAATTCCTTTGTAGTCAAACAGAGGTTCTGAGAGGTAGCCTTGCTTTGGGGTGAGGCCCTTCCTAAAGGGACAAGCATAGCTCACTCTCCTGTCCTTGGGTGATGAGAACTTCCTTGGCCTCACCGTCTCACTACCACTGCCTCAATCTCCAGGACACAGTCTGCCTGGCCCTTACCACCCTCTGCTTTCTCTCTCTTCTCCTATGGAGGCCACTCTCCTTCTCCACTATAGTGCTCTACCTCTTACCTCCCATAAGTCTCTCTCTAGAACTGCAGAAGTAGCAGCAAAAGTGTGGAGGTGGAGAGGACACCTGGCTCTGTTCTGCCATAGGCTGTGGCATTTTTATGTAGGCTAGTGAGTCATCATGCTTGGCTACACTCCCTATCATGCTACCATCCTCTCTGTCTTTTATTCTCTCCACCCGTAGCTCCCAGAACAACGCCCACCTGGGCTCCCACCCAGTCACCAGGAATCTGATCTGGTTGTTGTATTCCAGCCTTCCCAAGGTTTTCCAAGTGTCCCGGAAAACCAGGAAATCAATGCTCAGATTCCTAGAGAGGATGGCTTCTAGTAAGTGAGGCAAACTAATGGTAGAGAAGTAGGAACCTGCATGGGGCGGGAAAGGGAATAATTAGGGCCCTATATAGGGAGAGGGAAAGACCTCAGGTGAATGGGGAATAGAGACAGAATGGATTTCCTGAGCAGTGAGAGAGAAAAGAAATGGGAGGAAGGATCTTGGAGACCAGCCTCTGCTTTCAGTTAAACAAATATTTATTGTTTTCCCTTTGTGGGTGTAGCTATAAAGTATAAGAGAAATACTGTTCTAACTTACGAGTGAAAATGAGGGACATGGGGATCTCTAGAGATATAAGAGAGCACCGTGCAGGTCCTAAGGGGAGACCCAGGACTCCGTGCAGGTCCTAAGGGGAGACCCAGGACTCCAAGTCCTAAGGGGAGACCCAGGACTCCAAAAGTCTCCATCTAGTTCACACGGTTTATTGAACCATCTGTCCAGGGTCCAGAGAGAGTGGGCGTCTACTCCAGTGTCTGAGGCTCCCCTGGTGTCTCCCTCACACAGGGAAGCATCTGAGCATTGAAGGAAGTGGCAGCCAGGAAGGGGTTCTGAGACAGAGACCTTGAGAGGCAAGAAGGAATGTTAGGAACCCACAGAGACTGTAGTGAGCTCTATAGGGCAGGGTGGGAGTGGAATCAGGAGTGTGAGAACCCCATGGCATTGGTTAACCAGATAGATGGCAAAGAGATGTCAGTGAAAAGTGGTCATTGCTTTCAGGCAACAGTTTGGACTATGCTTTATTTGGCAAATAAAGAAAGGGGGAGGACGACTTGTCCAGGAACCAGAGTTACTATGGGACATTTCAGGGGTTTCCCAGTCAAGAATCTGAATGGGAAGGGTTAGCTACTGGATTGTACCATCTCAAAGACATGACAGAGGAAACTTTAGAGAATGGTTATCTGGCAGGGAGGGCACTGTAGTACCAGGGGAATCTAAGCAGTAGGAGAGAATGAGAAAAGGGATTTGGAGTCTACAATTTTGGGAAGTAAAGAAAAAAGAGGTGTTACGGGGCGTCTGCCATATTAGAGCAATGAAGGAAATAGAGCAGCTCTCTTGGGAAGGAGGAGGGAAACTGAGCTAACCCCATGCCGGCCTCTGGACTCCCAACTGAGATGTGTTTGCGTGTGTGCCCACACATGCATATATGCAAAAGCTAACTTATGGACTGGTAAGTGACTCTCCCTGGGGTAGGAAAACTTCAGGGTCGGCTAGCTGGGGCCCCAGAGGCTTCACTTGGGCCAGAATGTCCCGGATACTGCGGCAGGGGAGCTTTCCAGAGCCGCAAGACTTGGCACCAGCTGAAGGATCAGGTTGAGGAGAACCATCCGGACCCCCACTCAATGTTGAGGAGACAGAAATGCAAGGGTGACCAGAAGAACTGGACTTGCTGCCGCAGGGCTGAAGGATGATTTTGCCACTGGATTGGGAGCTGGAGCTGCCGCCAAAGGTGCCAGTGCCTGGTGGGGAACAGGGCCCCTGTGAAACACCACCACAGGGATGGAAAGATGAACTACTGGAAACACTAGAACTACTGTGGACTCCAGAACCAGAGAGGGAGCAGGGCCCCTTAGAGCCACCTCCACAGGGCTGGACCCCACCAGAGCCCACTGGCTGGAACACAATGGCTGAGGAAGCTCCTGACTGGTAGATGCTGGAACTAAAAGAGCTATGGCTGGGGATGATGGGATTGCTGGAGAAGTATTTGCCCTCAGAGATGGGGGGCCCAGCTGCAAAGGAAGGGGCGCCTGGAGAGCCTTTGACAGGGTTATCTTTGGTGAAGTAGCCCACAGGGTAGATTTTGCCCCTACTGTAGGTCATGCCTGGCACCAGGTAACTGTCAGAGGAGCCACCCACCACCTCATAGCTGCCATAGGATTTGTCTACAGAGGTTATGGGGGGGCAGGGCTTGCCCGGAAGGCCACCAGTGCTGCAGGGGGCACCTTGAACCCCTCCAGGGCCACCAGAGCCATGCTGCTCCACCACTACCACCACAGGCCTTTGACCTCCTGACACGGAGTGGGAGCTGGAAATGTAGGAGCCAGAATGGGAGACAATAGGCCCCCCACTGCAGGGAGAGTCAGGGACATCTGAAGTACAGGGGCGTAAGTTGACCCTTTGGCCACCGCTGCTGGATATCCAAGAGCTTGGGGAAGCGGATAAGCTGGAGCCTCCTCCAGACTGGGAAGAGCTGATCAGTAAACGGGAAGAATCATCACTGATTGGTAGGGCTGAGCCAGCCCCTGGCTGGGCGCTGCTGCTTCCCGACTGGGAGGAGCTGGATCCGGAGGAGTAGCTGATCTGGGAATACCCAGTTCCTGGCTTAAATAATGAAGATCCCAAAGAACCACCCTGGGCGACACTGGATCCGCTGGAGCCACCACTGGAGCCACCGGAACCACTAAGGCCACCGCTGGAGCCACTGGAACTGGAACTGCTGGAACCGCTGGAGCCACTGTGGCCACTGAAGCTACTGGAACCACTCTTCCCAGTTAGGCAGGGGTCACTGGGGGAGGTGATACGCGTGTCCTTGCAGGGGTCTGAGAGGGTCGCGATGCTCTTAGCCAAGGCCCCTGGGGAGGAAGTAGTGGTTAGTAAAGGCAGAATGGCTTGGCCTCCTCCCTCAGCTTCCAAGCCCGCTCTGTCGCTCTGTCTTCTGCTTGGGATCTCTCCTGGGAGGGACCTGGGAAGAGCGTGGGGTGGCGAGAAGTGCTGTTGTCTGTTAAGGAAAATGAGTCAGCAGAGGAAGGGCTGTTTCGGTGTTCCGGGAGGAGGCAGGGACAGGGAAAATGAGACTCCAAAGGAGGGGCTGTCAAAGGAAGAGAAGAGGGGACCAAGTGGCAGGGGCTCATAGGTCCAAGGGTCCAGAATAGAGGCAGGGCATGGGGGAGACTGCTGCTCCTCAAGAGGGCGCCTAAATCCCGAGGGGAAGAGTCCCAGGTAAGACTGAGGGACCCAGGGAAGGGGGAGACAAGACAAAACAATAAGTGGGGAAAGGAAAGGAATACGGAAAGAAATAAGCGGGGAAGGAAAGGAAAGGTAGCAATGGAGATGTGAGGAAAGAGGCATCCAGGGGCTGGGGGACTGAGGTTAGGGTTCGGGTGCTGGAGGACTGAGATTCCATCACCAGCCGCCTTGAGAGAGTCTGGGCTTGGGCAAAGGGTGGGAGCTCTGATCCCATCTCAGTGCTGCCAGTGCCAGGAAAGCTGGGCGGGGGCCAGGATGTGGGGGCACCGCCGGTGCTTCAGAACCTGCCAGTTCAGCGCGACAGGACACCGCACCCAAGCCAGCCCTGGGTCCTGGCCCAGCCCAGGCACCCTAGGAGGAAACCTCCAAGGCTCACAACCAGCATCCGCTTCCCTCTCTCCGCACCCAGCCATCACACATGCCACCTGCCCCCGGGGCTCCCACCCTTAGGTCCTGGCAGGGGTGAGACCACTTCTTTCTGTTACCAACCCTGTGCCTCTCCTCCCAGGCTCACCTCACCCTATCCTTCCTCTGCTCCCCATCTCAACTCCTGCAGGTCCTGAGCAAGTTCTAAACCTCTCCGAACTTTAGTTTATACATTCGGAGAGGCCGAATCTGTCCCCCCACAAGCAGTGCCCGTGATGTCCCCATCCTCTCCCCAAAGAGAAGTCCTGTGTCCCCCTCCATACCAAAGCCAGCTCTGTCCACAGCCCCCCTCACTCGGCAGCGCTGCTCACGGAGAATGCCTCCTCTCCTCCTCCGCTCCGGCCACGGCCCCCGACCGGGCAGGCTCACCGCTCACCTGCTGGTCCACGGCACAACCCCAGATTGGATTCCGGCTTTGCCACTTTCTAAGTTGTGATCTTGAGCCAGTTTCTTTTCTTTTCTTTTCTTTTTTAAGATTTTATTTATTTAGTCACAAGAGACACACAGAGAGAGGCAGAGACACAGGCAGAGGGAGAAGCAGGCTCCGTGCAGGGAGCCGGATGTGGGACGTGATCCCTGGACCCCAGGATCATGCCCTGAGCTGAAGGCAGATGCTCAACCACTGAACCACCCAGGCATCCCTTGAGCCAGTTTCTTAACCTGCCCTAGCCTCAGTGTCCTCACTGGTACAGTGGGAATAACGAATCTCATACAGTGCTGATGATCAAAAGTGCTAACGTGAAGTGCTAGGATAGTGTCTGACACATGAAAAGTACTCAGTAAGTGGTAGCAGTTACTACTATTAAAATCCGGTCTTCATCTTCTAGTGCTCTGATAATTGACAAGAGCAATAACAACAGTAACCAATAGTTATAGAACTCTCTAGGATTCCCAAAGCACTTGTCACATACATTATTTAATTTGAGACTCAGGAAGACTAGAGGTAGTCTGGTTGTAGAGTTTCAGGAAGTTGAATACCTTGCCTGGAGTGACAAGGCAGGGAGGAGCAGCCCTCAGACTCAGGCATCAGATGCCAGAGCCCATGCTCTTTGCCCTTGCTGGGTCGTCTCGGGGTTTCTCCCTGGATGGTGATTCCTCCCAGCTCCCAGCACCCAGAGCACTGGAACCCTCCAGCCTCCTGTGACCTGGTGTCTGCATCCTGCCTCCGCCACAGCTCCCCGTTCTCTGACTCCCCCGGTCCCAGCCTCCTACCTGGCAGGAGGAGACCAGCCAGCAGCAGTGCCATCATTCCTCGCCCTCCCACATGCCCCTCCTGGGGTGCCTGCGAGGAGCCCATCTTGGACTGTGCAGCCTTCTAACAGCAGCTCGTGGACACCCAGGGCCTTTATGCCAGGGCTGGACATTCTCCGGGCAGGAGTCACCAAGGGGAGGGGTGGGGAGGTGAAGGGGCAGGTGCCCGGGGCACCTTGGTGTGGCTGGGAGGAGCTCAAGTAATCAGCTGGGGCATCTGCCTACTCAGCGGCAGAGGTGGCTCGGTGCGGAGTATCCGCGGCCACGGGGCCTCCAACAATCCTGCCTTCCAGCCCGCTGACGGGCCTGCCCATGGCTCGTCATTGCTTCACCTGGAACCAGGCACTCTGCCCACTCAAGCGGCCACTCTCCCCACAGACCCAGTCACCTGGCTCCTGTCCCACTCCCCATCCTCCTCCCATGCACAGACGTGGACATTCAACTTTCCCAGGTACCCGCTCTGGCCCCCCACCACTACCCCATGGCTAACCCCACCTGGCTTCCCGTCCATGGCCCCTGGATCTGCCCCTTTCCTTGGGATCTGTCCCTCAGCCTCCACTTTCCTCCTGCAGCTCAGAGAATCTGCCCTGCACCCCCAGAACCCCCTGTGGTCACTGTCCGGGTCGCATGCCTGCCACATGCCTAGTATGTGTCCAGCAATGAATGAGTCCTCTCCCTCCTACCCACTAGGAATCTGCACTCCGAATACCAGCTCCCTGACCTCTCCCTTCCGGGGGCGCTCCTGGGATAGGGTGAGGGGTGCTGGGTGCCAGGGCCACAGCCTGGGGAGAGGCCTGGGCTGGGAGCCCCTGTCATAGCTGGGTCTGAGGTTACTCACAGGCCACTCATGGCCTCTCCCGCACAGCTGGTGACCCTGACTCCCGGGCGTGAGCCAGAAGCTAATGAGGCTAATTGGGAAGGTGGTGGCCCTGCAGACCATTAGCTGGCTCCCTGGCCTGGATGAGGGGACAGGAAGCAGCCAGCCCTGGTCTGAGGGTGGTGAAGGAGGGTCAGGCAGAAGGCAGACTTCAGGGTCCCCTAGGATGAAAGGCAGGACTGGCCGACCAGAGTCCTGAGTTCAGCTGGGAGGGAGGCCGGTCCTCCTCCATCATGTTCCCCTCCTCCTGCTTTGGTCCTGGCCCCACCCCAGCCAATTAATTGCTCACTGGTATTGCCCAGAGTATCAGTATCGGAGGGAGAGGCCTGGGACCAGGTCAAGCTGCCTCTCCTCCTCCTCCCTGCACCCCTCACCCAGACTCTCACCTCCATACCTCCCCACAAAGACTGCCTATGCCCCAGCCCTGATTGCCTTCTCTCTCTCTCTCTCTCTCTCTCTCTCCTGTCCTGCCTTTCCCTCCAGCCCAGTGCTGCCCCTAGGACTTTCTTTGATGATAGGAATGTTCTGTTCTGTATCTGTGCTGCCAAATACTACTAAGCATTTGAAATGGGGCTAATATGGCCAGCCTAAGGAACTGAATTTTTTTATTGTACTTAATTTTAATTTATTTTTTAAATATTTTATTTATTTATTCATGAAAGACACAGAGAGAGGCAGAGACACAAGCATAGAGGGAAGCAGGCTCCCTGCAGGGAGCCTGATGTGGGACTCAATGGGAACCGTGGAATCATGCCCCTGACAGAAGGCAGGCACTTAACCCTGAGCCACTCAGGCATCCCCTTAATTTTAATTTAAATGTGAACAGACATGTGCAGCTAGTGGCTACCATGTGCAGCTAGTCTAGCCCTTGATTTTACCAGCATTCAAAATGGGATTGGGAAAGAAGAGGGGCCAGGAGCTAGGGAGACAGGAGGTAACAGGACAGACTCCCCAAAGAGGGTTGAGGCAGTGGGAGAAAAACAAAACCACTGGCTTAGGACCAGGATGACCTGGGTAGGAGTCTCAGTTAACTTCCTGGCCTCCGGCAAGTCTCCCAACCTTTCTGAACGTCAGTGTCCTCCTCTGTAAAATGGAGATACTTTGAGTCAAGCCTACCTGACAGGGGGTTTGCGAGGATCAAATGGGAAATGAGGGATCCCTGGGTGGCGCAGCGGTTTGGCGCCTGCCTTTGGCCCAGGGCGTGATCCTGGAGACCCGGGATCTAATCCCACGTCGGGCTCCCGGTGCATGGAGCCTGCTTCTCCCTCTGCCTATGTCTCTGCCTCTCTCTCTCTCTCTCTGTGACTAACATAAATAAATTAAAAAAAGAAAGAAAGAAAACAAATGGGAAATGATCAGAAAGATTCGGTGAGGCTGAAGATGCAGCCCTCCGGGCACAGGAGCTTAGCAGATGAAGCCCCACAGCGCCCCACCTGTGTCCTCCCCTGGGGACAGCGAGCAGGATGGCCCACTCCCCAGCCCCAGGCTTTCCCTTCAGAGGCTCCAGCCCAGCTGACCTGGAGGGGACACAGAGTCTCCCCCCACCCCCGCCCCGCCCGCCCCACCCCTATGGAGCAGCGAGCAGCGTCACCCAGGGGTGCTACTGAACATGGTGTCAGTTCCTCCAGAGCCCATCCCGGCCACCTCTGTTCCCTCCCTGGACTCCCAGCCGCTGGCTGTCTCAGGGAAGAGGGGGGCGGGGTGGGCTGGGAGCAGAGAGGGGAGTGCCCGAAAGAAGAGGCACAGGGAGCCTTGTGGGTGGGCAGAAGGGGAGGAACGTCGGCAAGGCCTGTGGGATAGTCTTTCCCAGCGCAAACAGAGGTGGCAACGTCTGTCCTGTTTTCTCTCTCTTCATTCCTCCCAGATGCCGTCAGACCTTGGCCAGGACAGCCAGGGCTGGGGGAGGCAGAGTGTCTCGGCCTCTCTCGACAGCTGCAGCCACTCGCGCAGCCTGGTGTTCAGCCTCCGTCCTTCTCCCACCTGCTGTGCTCCTATCCTCCTGTCCTCTCTGTCACCTTTCTCCCTGATCCCACCAGCGCGTCTCCCCATGTGTGGGCCCTCCCAGCAACTCTCCTCTCTGCTGTTTTACTATGTCCCTTGGACTCATCATGAACACTTCTTTCAGCTCAGGCAGTAAAAATCTGAAGCTAATGGGGCTGAGGAGGGCAGGAAGGGCCATTGGCTCGGCACCTGCCAGGCCAGGGCTGTCCCGTGGGACATTCACCAATGCCTACAGAGGTGAAGGAGGTCTGCTGTGCTCCCCAGCAAGTGCCCCGTCCAACACCTGGACTGAGGGAGAGAACATGGTGGCCCGAGGCAACCCCACACACACCAGAGAATATCAAACATTTTTTAAGACTTTATTTATTTATTAGAGAGAGAGAGAGAGAGAGAGCACAAGCAGGGGGGTGGTGCAAAGGGAGAGGGAGAAGCAGGCTCCCCACTGAGCAGGGAGCCCAACGTGGAGCTCCATCCTAGGACCCTGAGATCATGACCTGAGCCACAGGCAGAAGCTTAACCGGCTGAGCCACCCAGGTGCCCCTAGAAAATCAGACCTAAGGCACATGCCTTCCAAGGGCAAGGGATTGGGAGTTGGTGACACGTTTATGAAGAAGGCAGGTTGTGTCCACTCAATTGAGGCTGCCTGGGGCTGCTCGGGGCTGCTGCTGCTGCGTCCAGCATTGGGCACTGGTTCAGTACGCTCAGCCTACACGGTGCTTTAGACTTTGCAACAAGGAGGGCGATGAATTGTCCTTGACCGTGAGGAGCTGAGGTCAGCTGGGGATAAACACACAGCCCAGAGAGAAGGCTAGCATGGAGAAAAGAGAAGCACTTGGTTCCGAGGTGGTGTCAGGACATTCCCTGGGCCTTGGGGAGTGCTGAAGGCAGGGAGTCAGCAGCTCAGACTCCAGGCCCTGGCTGTGCTGAAGGGGTGTTTGGAACAAGTGGCTGGCTTGGAAAGTATAAATGGGAGCAGCAGAGTGGAGGCACAGAGGGGCTACTTGGGCCAGCATCACAGGGGATGCGTAACAGCAGGTAAGGGAGGAATATGGTCAGTGTAGGAGGATGCAGGGATTGGAGGGTTCTGAACAGGGGGAACAGCATAGTCAGAGGGGAGGTTTGGGGTAGAGAACCACCATCTCCTGAGGGCCAACGGTGGGCCAGATACTGTCCCGGCTACTCCAACTGCTCTGGTGCTTAGACCTCACAACAGCTCGGCAGGGTAAGAGTTTTTCTCCCCCAATTCACAGACAAGGAAACTTGAGTTTAAATTGGTTGCTCAGACCAGCGGGTAACTAGCACGAGAGTTTGGAAAGGACACACACTCAAGCCTGTTGGACTCTAGAGGCCGTGTAGGTCCCATCTTTCAGCTGACACCAGGCCATGAATCAATGGCAGTGGTCCACAGACAGATTTCAGAGGTTCCTTAGACCCAGTAAGGGTGTGTGCAAAATTCCTTGTGTGTCATCAAAGTCTCAAAGCTGAGAGGTCCCAAGCAAGAAAGTCAACAGCACATCCTGTCCCTCCCACTCAATCTTGTCTCCTTTGTGTTTTATCCACGGCCCTCAAAGTCAGGACAGAAGTTTTGGAACAAGTGTCCCATGCAGGGGTGTTTGGTAGACCTAGGACTTCCGCTTGAGAGAAGGAACGGGGAATGAAAACACAGGGGAGAAGAAGCCCAAGAGAGGGGCTTGTTTTGTGGGGGCAGAGGGCAAGAGGCTGCTCTGCACCCCAGGGCCTGAGCCTCTCTGCTCTGCTCCAGCCAAAGGCACTTCCGTCTCCTGCCCTCTCTTCCTCCCTCGCACTTTCTCTGCTGGGGTGGGCTCCTCTGTCCAGCTGTCACCCAGGGCAGGCTCACACCCCTGGCCCGCTCCCAGAAGGTCTCCCTGGGCCATTGCCCTGTAGTGGGTGTGGGTGCCCCTGAGTCACCCACACTCTCCACCTGGTCCTCTTGTGGCTGAGGACACGGGTCCAGGAAGCAGAGGACGAATCTGCACGTGGGAGTTCCTGCCCGACCCATGCCCACCTCAGCCCCGCTGTGCCCACGTGACTGGCTAAGTGTCACTCCAGTGTGGTCTCTCTCCTCCACCTGCCTCTGTGCTTTCTTCCCTGTGGTAGATGATGCAGCCCAGGACCCATGTTCCACATGGCCGGCCCCCTCTGAGCAGACAGATCCCAGGGCAGCTTATGTGTGCAGCCCGGCACGGCCATCAGCCCCGGATCTCGGATCTCCGAATGCCAGGCCCGCGCCCCCAGCAGGCGCTCGGTGGTTCTTCCCCCGCTGCCCCACTTCCCCTGGATCCCCCCTCTCGGCCTTCAGCGCCCTCCCAGCCGCTCGGCGCCCGGTGGGATGTGGCAACGGCTGAGGCCTTGCCCCCAGGAGCACCCTGTCTGTCCAGGCACATGAACTGGGCTCCCATGTGAAGCTTCTCAGCTCCACTGTGTTGGGGGCCCATCCGTCCCACCCTCATTCCTCACGGGTGACTGTCTCCCCGAGCCACTCGTCGCCCCCCTGGACGTTCTCTCTCCTCTGGGGGATGCAGCACACCTCCATTTAAAGAGCAGAGCTCACATGGCACCCCGAGGGAGTCCTGGGAACTCCCCTGCACCCAGCCTTACTCTGGAGCCGAGGGTGGAGCAGGACGGGGCCGTGTTCCCTAACAATCCCTTAGGTGAGTTATTGGGAATCCCACCCAGGATAACACGCCACCCTTAGCTAAGAATCACTGGGGAGCAGTCTGCACCTCATCAAAACGTTCAGCGGTGTGCTCTATGCTCAGCTCCACCTGGTCCTCCTCCATCAGCTCCAGCCCACCCGTGTCTCCTCTGGGACTGACCTCCTGGAGTTTGGCCTGGTCAGCCTCCACTTCTCCTCTTCCCATGCCCCACCTTCACCCTCTCCGAAGCCTGCCGGCACCCTCCCAGGGACCCAGGGCACTGCAGCTGGAGTGAGGACTGGAGCCCGAGGCAGGGGCATCTTTGGGCAGTGAGTCTCCGTGAGGAAGAACTCTGCCCCCAGCCTCCCTGCTCCCCCTCCTGTCTCCACCCCGCCTCCTGTAAGCAGCAGCAGGGAGTCAGCTGAGTGCCGGTCATGCTCCCAGCCTGAGACCCGCTGGGTTTAAGTCACATCTGATTTGGCCACCACCTCTCTTGCCTTGTGAGGAGGTGACTACAGAGGCTGTGATTAGCTGTCCGAGCAACAACAATATTTGTCCTCTTCTCTGTTCTGTGGAATGAGCGCCAGGGAAACCAGCACTCATTGCTCATTATGTTTACCTTTAAAACAGTCGTTCTTTCCACTGTAGCTATTAATGCTTCTTTATTGTTATTGGTCACCCAGGACTAGTGCCTCCCAGCTCCCTGGCAGTCCAGAGGATGGAGCCAGGGAGGGTGAAAGGGAAGGCCAGGGTACAGTCTGAATGAGCTTTTGGGAGCAGCAGGAAGGCGGAAGGCGTTGCCCCAAGCGGGACTCCCAGGCCAGGTGTGGTTCTCGGGCTGCTGGGGGCGGATCGTGTGGGCCCGTCTTCTGGACTTCTGCCTGGCTGGGAGCATCACTCTCACAGGGAGCTTCTCCTGTCCCCCGAAGTGTCCATCCCTGGCACCTGATGCATCACCCTTCCACACAGGTGGCCAGAAAAGCCCGAATCATGTTGGAGAGGCTGGCATCCCTAGTCCAGCTCTGTTCTCCTGGACCCCAGGACTAGAACCAGAGAGTAGCACTGAGTCCTCAACAGTGTGTAACAGATCCTCACAGTCATCCACATGTGCGGGGTTGATTCGGATCCTCTCAGTGACCCCAGGAGACAGAAATTATCACTTGTCCTTTGGAGCTGCAGAGGGAGCTGCAGACACAAGTCCAGGGAGGTAAGGTGATGCTCACCCTAGTGGCCTGGGCTTCCCATGCACTCAGGATGCCCTAAGCTGCTTTCTCCTCTTCTTCTTGGGTATTCCCATAGCCTGACTTCCTCCTTCACTTCATTCACTTCTTGTCACCTGCCATTTCCTCAAGAGGCCCCCCTCTATCTTTTCTATTTAAAATCGCACCCCACCGCTAAATATGACCCATCATGCTCCATTTCCTTCCTTTTCCTGAATTTTCTTCAGAGCGCTTATCCCAGCCTGACATCCCATTACTTCTGTCCTGTGTCCATCTGTGGGATGTTCCCTTCCCCCACCACAAGATGAGCCCCGTGAGGGGAGGGCCCTCCTCTCTTTGACTCACCACCGCATCCACAGCCCTAGAGCACCGCCTGGCTCATGGGAGGGACATAATCAGAGAACGAAGAAATAATGAATATGTTAGGCCACAGGCCAAGCAGCCTGTGCCTGAATTTTCCTGAGGGCTCCAGAGCCTGCCTCATCTCACCTCATGTGCCTGACTCACCTCAGAGAGGTCACCCTGGCGACCAAGAGGGTACTAGTGGGGCCTGAGTGAGGCCTGGGGAGTGTATGATGTCAGAGGCAAAGGGCAAAGAGAACTCTGGATGGAAACATCTTGGGGGGCCTCTAGGCCGCCCTCTGGTGGAAAAGCATAGAATACCCAACACAAGGAAAGCCTCTCCGCCTGGGGTGGAAATTTGGAGATTATTACAGAAATCCCGAAAAGTCACATCCCAAGGTCACACAGAAAATATGTAGCGGAGAAGGGACAAAAACTTGGGTTACAATCGGATGCTTTCACCACTATGGGATTCGGTCTTCCTCCAACCACAGTTGAGATTAAGCTGTCAAAAGGAAGGCTAAGGATTTTTGAGGCTATGGTGGGGGTAGGGGGAAGCTGGGAAGGTGGAGTTGGTTTAATCCAACAAGTTCTTTGAGCTAGTGCCAGGCACCCAGTGGGCACGCAATTGAAGATTAGAGGAAGAAAATGTATAGCAAGAGAGCTTAACTTTATACTGAAGCAAGTTTTCAAATGAATTTGAAACATAAAATTGGCAGAGGAGTTAGGTCTTCCCCTCCTCAGCTCCTACAGAGGGGTGTGCCCCTCTGTAATTTAACTTTTATCACATTTTATCGCCATGATTTACATGTTTGTTTCCTCCCCAGACACACAGCTCCTTGAGGGCAGGGAGGACTGAAGCTGCTTCCTGGGATTGTCACCGCAGTCTAGCACCCCACACAGTAGATGCTCAATAAATTATTGTTGTATGGGCAAGTGGATGAACAAATGAGTGCCTTGGAGTTTCCCTGCCTAGAGATCTTCAAAGAAGTGCAGACAACCATCTCTTCTGTCTAATCCAAAGACATGATTGGCCTGCCCAAAGGCTGAGCACTGTGCCCGATGCCTTCTCAAGTTAACTAGGCTTCTATAATTAGGTTATACCATGATACAAGTTCTAGGTTCTTCTCTTTCATTGGCCAAGCATTTACTGACTACCTGCCATGTCCGAGGTACTGAGCTATTGTTCTCTAAAACTGTGATCCTGTTCTATTATTTAATTCTCTGACTCCATGTTGACATAAGATGCAACACTGTCCCCACCACATTCACTCCTAGGTGAGGTCAGTCAAAGTAGACAGGAAAGAAGCAGTATTGTCTAACCTCAATGATAGGCTGGCACAATGGGTTCCCCTGTGTTAATACTCCATACCCTTCAGTACCACTCAATCTCCTTCCCAGCTAATAAGCACCCTGTGTTTGGGTGTCAATGCCTGCTGCCTATCAATAGGTATTAAAATCTCCAATTACCTCATGCCTCCCCCTTCTCTCTCCCACTCACCCACCTGTTGTGTCAAACCGGAAAGAACTGATTTGGAGCCAAGTCCTGGATTGTCTTCACTTTGGCACTTGGGTGATGTCTTTTTTTTTTTTTTTTTTTTTAAGATTTTATTTATTTATTCATGAGAGGCAGAGAGAGAAGCAGGTTCCATGCAGGAAGCCCGATGTGGGACTTGATTCTGGGTCTCCAGGATCACGCCCTGGGCCGAAGTTGGCGCTAAACTGCTGAGCCACCCGGGCTGTCCTTGGGTGACATCTTAAACAGATGAGTTACCTCTCTCAGAGTAGTTTCCTCATCTGTGAAGTGGGGCTAATAACTTGCTTTCTTGAACACCTTCAGAGCCAAGTACGAGGATAAGAAGTAAGACCTATAAACACAGACAAGGCACCATCTCTGCCCTCCAGAACCTCATACTTTACAAGAGGAGAAACATGGAAACCACAATAATGTGGAAATTAAATAAGACGGAACCCTAGGTCCTTGCCTGGGCCACACTAAGGACTCCGTTCCTTTGCCTCACTTTCTCTCTCCTTTAAGAATGCTTTTCTCTTTCTTTTCACAACGAACTTCATCTCACTGGCTTGGGGGGTTGCTAGGGGTCCATTTGAGGGGTCCAGACTTCTTCCCTTCCTTCCCATACCTCCCTGCCCGAGCACACCCAGGCATGTGTGTGAGCCTCCTTATCACTGGGCACGACTCTATCAGAGGACAAAGACTTTTGATATGAGCTCCCAAGCTTGGCTTCCCTGATTTCCCCCCAACTCACTTGTCCAACAATATCCCCTTCCTTTCCAGGTTATAAAGCCCTTCACTCTAATCATTACAGTCTATTTCTGTTGCCCAAACTTGCTATTTATTAATGAATTCAGCCACTCATAAAACATGTATGCAATGGTTAGTTTTATCTGTCAACTTGACTGGGCAAAGGGATGCCCAGGTAGCTGGTAAAACATTATTTTGGAGTGCATCTGTGAGGTGCATCAGCGAGGCGGTTTCTTGGAAGAGAGTAGCATTTGAATGGTGAACTGAGGGAAGAAGCCTGCTGTCACTGGTGGGGTGCGGGTAGGCATCATCCAACCTGTGAGGGCTGAATTAATTGAACAGATAAGAAGAAGGATGAACTTGCTCTGTTTGAGCTGGGACATCCATGTTCTCCTGTCCTCGGACATCATCAACACCCCTGGTTTGCTGGCCTTTTGACTGGGACTGGTACCTGCACCAACTGTTCCCCTGGTTGTCAGGCCTTTGGGATTATTCCACTGCTTTCCTGGGTCTCCAGCTTGTAGATGGCAGACTGTGGGGATTCTCAGCCTGCACAGTCTCAAGAGCCAATTCCTGTAATAAACCTCCAGGTATATTCCATTGGTTCTGTTTCTCTGAAGAACCCTCATATAACCACTGTATTCGGTGTCAGGGTTACACAGATGAATAAAGGGATGGGAAGCTATAGTGATTAAAATCAGAGACATTGCTGTAGGATAGATCTGAGTTCAAATCCCAATTTTGCCATTTGTTTCTCCTTGTATGCTCCTCACTGTACCTGTCTGGATCCAAAACGGTGATAAGGGGACACCTGGGTGGCTCAGGGTGATCCCGGGCCCGGACAGAGTCCCACATAGGCTCCCTGCATGGAGCCTGCTTCTCCGTCTGCCTGTGTCTCTGCCTCTCTCTCTCTCTGTGTGTCTCTCATTAATAAATAAATAAAAATATTTTTTTTAAAAACGGTGATAAGGATGGGGTTATTGTGCAAATTAGGTGAGAGCTTACTGTGTAGACATTTCACAAGGGTGTCCATACAGTACATGGGGGTCACAGGTAACTGCGGTGGCTTGTAGTAAACTGTACTCTGCGTCTTACGCTGGGTTGCCCAGATCCTGAGACAAAGATTCAAAACAAAGGGGACTCAGTTTAAAAAGGCAAGGGGGAGGGGACAACCGGGGCTCAGAGGACCGGAGTGTGCACGCCCCGCATCTGTGAGTCGCCCTTGAGGGGCTGCGGGGAGCTGCGGGGGAGCGCGAACGCCAGGGGACGCCGCTCAGGTGCTCCCAGCGGGCAGAGGCGGTGGCGGGCTGCCGGGGTGACAGCACTTTGCGGGCAGAAGGCTCTAGGCGCTAACCAGGTCCCCGAAGAAGCGCCCCGCCCGCGGCGAGCAGCCCGAATAGGTCATTTCCCGCCCGAGCTCTGGCGCAGGCCCCGCTGCACCGCGGACCGCAGGCGGCGGGGGACAGAGCAGCGGCGACGCGGAGAACCACCACCGGGCAGCCCGGGTGTGATCCTGCGGACACGGGATCGAGTCCCACGTCGGGCTCCCTGCACGGAGCCTGCTTCTCCCTCTGCCTGTGCCTCTGCCTCTCTCTCTCTCTCATGAATAAATAAATAAAATCTTAAAAAAAAAAAAAAAAAAAAGAACCACCACCGGCTGCGGAGAGGGAGGCCTGCGCACACGGCGGGCGGCGCGGGGCACACGGCGCCAGGTGCCCGCCAGGTGCCCGCCAGGTGCCCGCCAGGTGCCCGCCGCCGGAGCTCGCAGGGGCAGGGCCCGCCCTCTGCGTCTGCGCCGGAGTCCCGCAGCCCCTCCCCCGCAGCCCCCAAGCCCCCAAGCCCCCCGCAGCCCCAAGCCTCCCAAGCCCCTCCCCCGCAGCCCCCCGCAGCCCCAAGCCCCCCAAGCCTCTCCCCCGCAGCCCCCCAAGCCCCCCGCAGCCCCAAGCCTCCCAAGCCCCTCCCCCGCAGCCCCCCGCAGCCCCAAGCCTCCCAAGCCCCTCCCCCGCAGCCCCCCGCAGCCCCAAGCCCCCCAAGCCTCTCCCCCGCAGCCCCAAGCCTCCCAAGCCCCTCCCCCGCAGCCCCTCCGGGCCGGGCCGATCCCCCCGCCGCTAGGAGGCCTCCCTGGACCCCTCTGAGCCCGCGGCGTTGCTTGCCCAGGCTGTTTGGGTTCCTTCTCAGAGTGATTTAGTCACACACATCCTTCCTGTGTGGGACATTGTTTAACTTTTCAGGCAAAACCTTTCTTCCTCAGCTGAATTTTAGACTTCCTGAGAGTGGGAACCGTGTATTTTTTACTATATTCCCCTGTGTCACGTGGCACTGATGGACACACTGAGGGTCTATAAGATCATGCCCGAGGGACTGAGGGCTGGCTCAGCGGAAGAGTCGGCCTTCGGCTCAGGGCCTGATCCTGGAATCCCACAGGGAGCCTGCTTCTCCCGCAGCCTGTGTCTCTTCTCTGCCTCTCTGTGCCCCTCATGAATAAATGAATAAGATCTTAAAAAAAAAAAAAAAAGATCATGGCTGAATGAATAAATTTCGTGAACCAGGCCCCTTTGAGGCCTATTGAATTCTACTAGGCCCACCCCTACAACCCTGTTACTTTCCAGGATTATTTCTAAATTCTAAAACTAGGTTTGGTTTCGTTTTGTATTGTTTTCAAACTGGTCACCTACAGGTTTTGATGGGAGTCGCCACATAAACAAATGGGTCCTAAGTGGTGAATGTTAAGGTCGTGCACATTCAATTGCTTTTAACCCTTCTCAGCCCCACCCTGGTAAGCCACTTGCTCCACATTAGGTCAGGGTAATCTTTTAGCTCTTGCCTTTTGAACTTTCCTGCTCAAATACTCCTTTAAAGAATGGTTTTAAATTATGTATTTATTTTTTTAAAGATTTTATTTATTTATCCATGAGAGACACAAAGAGGCAGAGACAGGCAGAGGGAGAAGCAGGCTCCATGGAGGGAGCCTGACGTGGGACTCGATCCTGTGACTCCAGGATCACACTCTGGGCTGAAAACAGCACTAAACCACTGAGCCACCCACCCAGGCTGCCCTGAATTATGTATTTTTAAGTCAACGGCTAACATTTTTAATTATAAGTTAAAATATTGCAAAGGGTATACTTTCCAGGAAATTGTACATACTTACCTGTTAAAAGCCACATCACTCAAATATAGCAGATGGGACATAGCATAATATTTTTGTACCCACAACACCCTTTTAATAAGTGAGCAAGCCCTATAACCAGTCCACAAATTTAGCTTATATTTCTTTTTAGTTTTTTCCATTCCACTCTCCCTACAGTTCTATCCTAATGAAATATATTTCCATTGTGTCACTTTCTTTTTGTATTTTATTGTATTTTGGGGAAGTCCTTTTGTATATCTCCGTAACAAAAACATGTATATAGATTGAAATGTATTTCCTGTGACTAGAAGACCCGAAGTGTTGAAAACAGTTATTCGGCAGCGGGTTTATAACTACAATTACTACAGGACACAAGTTGTCAAAACTACAAATATTGACAGTGATTAAACAGAAAAGCAAGTTTGGTTTTTTTTAAGATTTTTATTTATTTTAAAAAAAGATTTTTATTTATTCATGAGAGACACAGAAAGAGAAGCAGAGACACAGGCTCCATGCACGGTACTGGATGCGGGACTCGATCCAGGAATTTCGGATCACACCCTGAGCCACGCAGGTGTCCTGAAAAGCAAGTTTTTATTTAAGATGCCTCCCTTGGAGGGCCTGCCTTTGGCCCAGGGCGTGATCCTGGCGTCCTGGAATGGAGTAGCATCAGGCTCCCGGCAAGGAGTCTGCTTCTCCCTCTGCCTGTGTCTCTCATGAAATAAAGTCTTAAAAAAAAAAAAAAAAAAAAAAAATGCATCTCTTAATGAGATGGGGGAAAGGGCTGACTTCTGTTTCCCCCTGACTCTTGTTTGGCAACTCCAGGAAGGGCACTCGGGTCCTGTTTAGGGTGAAAAAGAGAGCCCAGCCTCTCTCTGTCAAGAGGGAGTAGAGTGGTTTGTTAATGGAGGCAGGTAGAAAACAGTACGGTCCTCGGCAGATTCATTTTAGGAAGGGGATGCATATACTTCTGGAAATTGATCCCCTTAGAACTTAGTCTTGCCCACATGCCCTTGGGAAAAAGTTTTCTTTTTTTTTCTAAAAGATCTTATTTATTCACTTATTCACGAGAGAGACACAGAGAGAGAGAGAGAGAGAGAGAGAGAGAGAGAGAGGCAGAGACAGAAGCAGGCTCCATGTAGGGAGCCCGATGTGCGACTCCAGAACCACACCCTGGGCCAAAGGCAGGCGCTAAACCGCTGAGCCACCCAGGGATCCCCGCGAAAAAGCTTTCATGTTCAGTGCAAATCAAAAGCTATTTAAAAGAGACTTAAGGGCGGCCCCGGTGGCACAGAGGTTTAGCGCCGCCTGCAGCCCAGGGCGTGATCCTGGAGACCCAGGATCGAGTCCCACGTCGGGCTCCCTGCATGGAGCCTGCTTCTCCCTCTGCCTGTGTCTCTGCCTCTCTCTCTCTCTCTCTCTCTGTGTGTTGTTGTGTCTCTATGAATAAATAAATAAAATCTTAAAAAAAAATAAAAGAGACTTAATATGGTTTCTCATTCTCCAAAATAGGGGTTCCAGAATGGGAGAAATGTGGGTCTGAATGTCCTTGTAACTCTGATGGTTACATTTCCAACTTCCTCCTGCTGAGCTCCACGTCCTTACGCATATGGGCAAGACGGGAACTTAAGAGTACTTCCAGATCTCCGTAGCTTTGTGCTCTGGGGAGGGCATCTCATTATTCAAAGACCTAATCATCAGCAAAGCAGCAGCCAAGATTCAAAATGAAGAAAACATGGTTTTTATTTTTCCATTTCATGGAAGAATGGTCTCCGTCTTCCGATAGTTCCCAGCTGTCGGCCACCAGGGGGCAGCAGAGAACACAGGGCCACCAACCTGGCCCCAGGAGCCCCAGGGGTGGGGAGGAGGGACCAGGTTGGAAGCAGGTAGGTGGGTGGACTGGGCATGAGGTAGGGGTGTATGCTTCAGCTGTCAAAGAAAAAAGGAGGGGGAAAGGGGGCTGGATCTCAAGAGAGGACAGATAAGAGAATGACGCTTTCAGAGTTCAGAAAAAAATTGAAGAGGAAGGGGATTGAGGCTGATGGGAGAACTGGAGAGGAATCAGAAAGGTATACTTGGGATACTCAGCCTGGAGCCCTAAGAAGCCTCTGGGGGAGTCCCTTTATCTGTACTCTTCCCGGGGTGGGTCAAGATCTGGGTCCTCTTGAGGTCCATGGTCCACTTCAGGGGCAGGTGGCCAGGGGTTTTCTGGAGGCTGGGGTCCTGCTGGCCAGGGGTCATCAGGCCGGGGAGGCTGAGGGGGGTCGGTTCTCGGGGGTTCAGGAGGCCAGGCTCCGGATTCAGGCAGGTCTCTCCAGGGACGACTGGGGCCTGGAGGTGGAGGGTCCTCAAAGAGAGGGGGTGCCCCTGGCCAGGGATCACCAGGGACTGGGGGGCCCTGCGGCAATGTTGGGGAGCCCTCCTCCTCTCCAGTCTCTGTGAGTGGGGGACGGGGGTGCTCTCTGCTGCCTGAGATGCCTGTGGAAGAGGAAGGGGAAAGGTAGAAGGTGGTGAGGGCCAGATCTCCCTGCCCCAGCTGGTCAGGGGGAATAGGCTCTCTGGGATAGACCACAGCCTGAGCAGACATCACAAACCTACCTCAAAAGTCAGTCTCAAAGAGCTCTCCACACATTAACAACAGACCGAAGTGATCTTAAAATGACATAAAAACCTTGTCCGGAATCATTAACTTGACCTACTTTAAACCAACAGAGCGGGCAGCCTGGGTGGCTCAGCAGTTTAGTGCCGCCTTCAGCCCAGGGTGTGATCCTGGAGTCCTGGGATCAAGTCTCAAGTTGGGCTCCCTGCATGGAGCCTGCTTCTCCCTCTGCCTGTGTCTCTGCCTCTCTGTCTCTCATGAATAAATTAAAAAAAAAAAAAAAAACCAACATAAGTTGACATAAGCTCCATTCAGCCAGGGTTGGGACCTTCACTGGCATGGCCTCTGTGCTGGTCTACACCTCCAAAGCCATCTACACCTTGGGCCCATGTGGCAACCAGACCCCACCCTTTGCAAACACATCCACCCTCCACAGGCCTCAGTCGTGATGCATACTCACCCACACACCTGGATTCTGATCTAAATTGCCACATGGACCTACACTTCAACCAGCAAAAACATTCTGAGCTAAAATGCATTTTCCTGCATCACCTTCAACTTCTTAACTCCCTCCTTCATGTGAAAACCCAGAATCTTCTGAAGTCTCCTCCATCCCTAGGCATCTAATTCACCCTTGCCCCACCTGACCATCCTCCATCACCCCAAATTGCACTCCTTGCTCTGTTCCCAGATTACCTCCAGCACACAGGTAAAGGACCAGGATCCCCAGTAGCTTCCAGTTGAGCATCATGGCTGTCTCCTGGCCCCCAAAATTGGGGGTGGGCTGAGTGTAGGTGCCTAGGAACCCCAAGAGGCTTTATAGGGATTGAGAGGAGGTGTCCAATCTCTGGGGAGGGGCCAGCCCAGTGACACAGGAATCCCATCAGAACCTAACTGGTTGAACCCGTTTGGAAAGCCAGGGCTAATGTGTAACCTCTGACGGTGGCGTCCCTCACTTTAGTGCCACCCCCCCTTCATTTTGGGATTCAGCCACCCCAGCTCTATTGATGACCTAGACCTCGGTCACCCCACCCTTGTGTTCATGTCCTCCTCCACACACTCTGCAGCCATCAATACCTACCTGTCATCTCTAGTCACGGGGACTTCCACCTTTCATTCCTTGGCACTACTGGAAGCCAAGGAATGGAAGCCAACCATGCGTGGGGAAGCAGTGTAATTACAGGGGCCAGCAGGCAGGACGCCGTGGCAGGAGCAGGGAGAGATGCTCCTTCTAAACATACGGAACGCAGCTAGGATGGCCCCAGCCAGCACCCCGAGCTTCCCCCTTGGGACTGTTTTGTCCTTGGAACTCCCAATCCCCCCTCCCCTCAGGACTGGGACGTGCAGTAGCACATGCCTTCATCAGGCACTCAAGGGGCCTCCCAAGCTATGACATCAGAAGAATTACACCCAGGAGCCATGTGGGAGATGGCAGGCCAGGAAGTATGAGGACACCCTGATTTCTTCCCCCACCCCGGAGCTAGCTCCATCCGTCCCAGCCCAGAGGCTCAGGAGGAAACTGCCTCTGCTTCCTGTGGATCTCCGCCCCTTCCTCCTCCCTCTGGAATCCTGCTCACTGCCCCTCTGGCCACTGCCTGGTCCTCCCTGCCCTTCCCCCTCTGCCCCCAAAACCCCCCACCCCATCTTGTAGACCTCAGTCCAGTTTTGTCTCCGTCTCTTGGAGCCCTCAGAAAGGCTGCCCCTGGTCTGGAGGTCCAGTAAGCCTCTAGGAAGTAATGCCTCCCTAACACATCTCCCACCCTCCCCAGGCTGTTCCCCACCTGGTCTGCTCCCTCCTGGTGAGGGACACCACTGTCCCTCTGTGGCTCACTTTGAAGCCTTCATTTTGCTCCTTCCCCCAACCCTGCCCCAAGCCCAGCTCAGGAGCCCATCTCTCCAGGCCTCCTCAGTTACCCTGCTAACTGGTCTCCCCACCCCCTCTTCTTCCCTCCCCAACCCAAACCCCAACTTCCACAGCCAGCCTACCTAGCTCTTAAGAATGTCAGCCTAGGGGATCCCTGGGTGGCTCAGCAGTTTAGTGCTTGCCTTTGGCCCAGTGTGTGATCCTGGAGTCCCGGGATCAAGTCCCACATCAGGCTCCATGCATGGAGGCTCCATGCATGGAGCCTGCTTCTCCCTCTGCCTGTGTCTCTGCCTCTGTGTGTGTGTCTCTCTCATGAATAAATAAATAAAATCTTAAAAAAAAAAAAAAAGAATGTCAGCCTAGGGATCCCTGGGTGGCTCAGTGGTTTAGAGCCTGCCTTTGGCCCAGGGCATGATTCTGGGGTCAAGTCCCACATCTGGTTCCTTGCATGGAGCCTGCTTCTCCCCCTGCCTGTGTCTGGGCCTCTCTCTCTCTCATAAATAAACAAAATCTTTAAAAAAAAGAAGTCAGCCTAATCATGTGGTTGCATCCCTGCTACAAGTACTCCAAGGGCTTTTTACTGACCTGGAATAAAACCCGCACCCCACCAGGTCCCCCTCCATGCTAGCCTGCCATCTGCAGGACTCCAGCCAACGCCGCTGCTTGCTTCCCCACCTCAGGCAGGTCCTCCACACAGCCCCTCCTCAGGGAGGCAGCATCGGGTGGCCCCTCCCTGGTCAGGTTCTATCACCTTGTATGTCTTTTCTCTTCCCAAGGACGCCCGTCCGTTCACTTAGGTACCTGTCCATCATCTGTCTCTACCACCGGGACAGCAGTGCCTCGGCAGCAGGGACCCACTCAGCAAGCCCACCACTATGGCCCCTGAGGGAGGACACTGCCTGACTCTGAGCAAATGAGCGATGTTTTATATTCCTCACTCTGGGCAGTGGTCTTCTTCCAGAAGTAGAGTTTTAAAACAAAAGTTGAGAAAAAGAAAACCTGGGGCTTGCCAGAAACTTCTCAAGCAGCCTGGGGAAGGGGTTTTGAGAAAGGCACTACCTAGAGAAAACAGCTGGGGACCACCTCTCGCATTTTCCGGGTGGATGGAGATGGCTGCAGGGGAATTCCCTCTCAGTCCCAGAGAAAACATGGCACACTGTAATCACCTTTATTGAGCCACAGCATTCAGACATCCTGGTGGCTGGTATCCACGAGGGCAGCTGGCCGGCCCCCCACCCTGAGCCCCCAGAGGCAGAGTCCCCAGCTGTTCACCCTGAGCCCCCAGAGGCAGAGTCCCCAGCTGTTCAGCCACACACTGGAGCAGGACAGTTCGGGTTGCCTCCTTGAGAAATAGCTTCCTCTTTGGAAATGGCCTCACTCAGGCCCTGCAGATCACTGAGCAGGACAGAGAGGGATCCTAGGAAAGAAGACCCCCAGGGATAGCAGCCAGACAGACAAGGCTGTTGCAGCTCCGGTTGCAGAGAACAGGACTGCCATCAGATGGGAGGGTTATGAGGGAGGGTGTTCTCTGGCCCAAGGTGGGCATGGATGAGGGGCTGTGGGCCTCCAAAGGTCATGGAGAAAAATGCTCACACCATTAAGAGCACCTGGAGGAGAGATTCCTTAAGTCCTGTACATCCATCCATCCCTTCCTATCTAGACCATTACCTTTTATGGACTCCCTGGTGGTGGGTGCTGCCAGAGGCACAGCTGCTGAAGACCCTGGGTCCCTGGGGCTGGACTCCACAGACTTTCCCTTATCCAGGAGGGAAGGAAGAACTGCCAATAGTCGCTGCTGCTTGTAACGGGAGAGGAGACCCTCCTGCTGCAAGGTGGCCTGGGAAGGAGAGGGTCAAATGCCACCTAGCCCGGGCAGAGCCACCCCTCCCCAATGAGGCCTCTACTCCCCGGGCAGCTCCAGGGCCCAGTCTCTGACCCCCTACCAGCATAACGTTCTTGTCCCTCTCTAGCTCCTGCAGGCGCTGGGTCAGCCGCAGCCCCTCCTCCTTCCGGGCCTCATCTTGCAGGCGCCTGAGCTCCTGGTTCCGCTCCTTCTCCCAGGTGGCTTTGCGCTGCATCTGGCGCAGGGAGACCACTAGTGGAAGCCAGGGTACAGAGGGCACAGGTGTGGGGCAACCCAGAGGTAGTGAGGCACCATGAGAACAGCTGGAATTGTGGGCAGAACACTGGGGGGCTATGTCTTCTGCATGCTGGGCACAGTGGCTGATGCTCCACAACCCCATCCCTGAACCTTCCTGGACTCATTTAGGGAGAATCTGAATGTGTACTGAATATTCAATTTGGTGCAATCAATGTCTTCTTAATGTGTGCCAATGACACTGAGGTTAGGGACGCCTGGGTGGCTCAGCTGTTGAGTGCCTGCCTTTGGCTCAGGGCATGATCCTGGGGTCCCAGGATCAAGTCCCATATCCGGCTCCCTGCAGGAAGCCTGCTTCTCCCTCTGCCTGTGTCTCTGCTTCTCTATGTCCCTCATAAATAAATAAAATCTTTAAAAAAAATCTTTAACAAAAAATAGATGAATAGCTGTTGCATCTAGTTAGAGGAAGTACACAAGTGGGCACTGCATGAGTCTTGTAATTTGGCTAGGTATTTGAACTTTTCCCTATTATGACATTGGGGGGAAGCCTCTGGCTGGGTCAGTCGGTAGAGTACATGATTCTTGATCTTAGGTAAGTTTGAACCCCATGCTGGTTGTAAAGATTACTCAAAAACAAAATCTTTTTAAAAAAAGTTGGGAGACGGACACGTGCAGCACAGAACATCATGTAAAGATGGACACACAAAAGAATGATGTGCCAACAAACCAGGGATGCCACTGATTGCCAGCAACCATGAGAATGCAGGAGAGAATCATAAAATAGACTCTCAGAACCTCTAGTAGGCACCAACCCTGGCCAGCATCTTGACTTCAGACTTCTAGCTTCCAGTACTGTAAGAGAACAATTTTCTATTGCTTTAAGGCAAAAAAAAAAAAAGAAAGAAAAAGAAAAAAGAAAAAAGAAAAAAGAAAAAGAAAAAGGAAAAGGAAAAGGAAAAGAAAAAGAAAAAAGTTGGGGGTAATGGTTGGTGTGAGGTTGGGATGGCCGTGGCCTTGTGGAGGGGGGTGGCTGGGCAGGGCTCAGGGGGCACTAGGGCTGGCCACCTGCTGGTGCTCCTATGTGTGCTGGCTGAAGGAGTGTGTTCACCGCCTCAGAATGTATTTGTGCCATTTCTTGGTAACTTCATTATTGGCATACTTCAAAAACAGCTTTAAGATCCTTGGACACCTGGGTGACTCAGCAGTTGGGCACCTGCCTTTGGCTCAGGGCGTGATCCCAGGATCCGGAATTGAGTCCCACATCAGGCTCCCAGTGGGGAGCCTGCTTCTCTCTCTGCCTGTCTCTCATGAACAAATAAATAAATCTTAAAAAAACAAAACAAAAAACCCTTATGTCCAACACTGCCTTCTCCCCGGACGACCACAGCCACCCAAACAAATCTCACCTGCCTTGCCATGCTCCCTCCGAGCCTCATTCAGTCTCCTCTCTGTTTCTAAGAGCTGTTCCCGCAGCCTGGTTTCCACTTCAGCCACCTTCTCTTGCAGAGCTGGGGCGGGGGGGGGGGGGGGGGGGGCGGGGGTGCAGATGGGATGTGTCAGAGGAAGCTTTGCTTCTCCGTTCCTCACAGCCCTCCGTGGTAAACAGACTCCGCATCCTGCACACCTTGCCCATAGAGCTCCTGCTGCTGGGTCAGTTCCTGCCGGAGATTGGCAGCCTCCTCTGTGCTCTCCTGCTGGCCCTGGCGAGCAGCCTCCAGCTGCAGCCCCACACTAGCCAGGGACTCCTGGGTGCGTTGCAGCTCCTGCTCTAGCTGCTGGGCGACCTCACTCAGCTGCTGCCGCTCCGCCTCCCCTGGGAAGAGATGGCACTCAAAGGTCTCTCCGTGGCCAGACTCCACTCCTCCCTCCCCAACACACCCAACTCTGGCCCCTGCTCCAGCTCTGTAACGCCAGGACCAAGCGTACCTTGCTCCCGGGCCCGGCCCACCTCCTGCTGGATGATGTGGGCACTCAGCTGCAGCTCTGCATCCAGGCGGTTCCGTTCTTCCCGCAGCTGCTCCAACTCAAGGCTCATGTGTGTGGCTGGCGGGGCTGGGGGGCAGCTGCAGCAGGGAAGGGAAAGAGTCAGGGGCAGTCACCTAGCCTGATCCCTAAGCCCCCATCCCCTTCAGTCCTCACTGTCTGGGGTCCCAGCAGACACCACCTTAACCCCCTCCCATCCACCGCAGTGCCCCAGGCTTCACCTCTCCTGGCGCAGCTGAGCAAGGGCCAGTTTTCGAGCCATCAGGCCTGGGGGAGAAAAGGCAGAGAGCAACGGAGAGGAGCTTGAGGAGGGAAAGGGGAAGGGATGCATGGTCTGGTGACAAGAAGGCATGAGGTCAAATGTGGGAGGCAAGAGCTGGGGAAGGCAGGGGCAGGAGTACAGCGTGTCTGGCAGTTGCCCTACCCACCCCGAATCGTGTGGACCCTGCGGACGGCATAGCTGACTCGGCTGCTGAGGCAGGGCAGCCGGGCTGCAGCCCCTTCCACTTCAGCCATGGTGCTCTGGAGCCAGGTCTGAAAGCTGGAGAAGGCACACATCACTGACCCTTCCACCCCACTCATCCCCTGAAGGACCTGATGTGACTCGTAGGAACAACTCCTTCTATCCTATACTGCTGAATATGCAGGGAACAGGCAGGGAAAACCATAGCAGGGAAAAGAGAAGCTGAGGCCGAGGGCTGGGGCACCAACTCTGTCCCACCAGTCGCATCTGAGCCCCTCGGCCTCGGCCAATGAGGAAAGCCTGAGCGCTCACACCCTTTAGTGTCTGTTAGATAAAAATGATCCCATTGCTCCTAAGGACCACATGGCTTTGCTTGGTCCCAAAACCTACAGCAAGCTTCTCCTCTGGGTCCTATCAATCAGTATCTTTAATAAGAGCCCTGTGGTAAAAACAAGAACGAGCTTCATAGGGTCACACACCTCATCCTGACCCAGAGCCCATAACACACAGAGTTCAGTACACATCAGTACAAACAACTCTATGGGGGCTGACACCATAAGGATGGATCATCTCTAGCTCATTTGGACTTTTTTTGCCTGCAGTCCCTGGACATGTCTCCTGGTTTTGGAAACCTCCTGGCACTGTACGCCATGTGTGGGTATATGAACTTAGGTACATTTTCCCTAAAGAACAAGGCACACAGTTTCCAAGAAGGCATCGCCTATGTATCTTTTATCTTTCCAAGCAACCTGCAGAGTTTATTTCTCATAACCTATGTTTTGGTCACTAATATGCATTACAGATCAAAGCTACCCTCACAATTCCTTGACACTAGTGAAGGCCAGACCCATGAGCATTATGGGCTGGCCGTGCCCCAAGCGGTACAGCAAAGGCTCATGAAAACTGAGCAGGGCCAAGGCAAGGGCAGAACTCTCCAGGAGAGTCCAAGTCTGTATTGACTGAAAAACACATAGATGATAAAGGCTGATGATAAAGGTTGTATCCCTTGCAGCACAGCAGAAACCCATTATTCAAAAACCTCCAACACCTCCTGTGGCTCTTATTAAAGCAATTTCCTGATGAAGTTTCCAGACCATCTAGAGATAGACAAACAAACATGATTAACAATCTGAGTGTGGGTTGTTTTAAGCCTCACGAACTTTCTGGCAATCAGTCATTGGCAAGGACCATTTCAGTGATGTCCTGGTGCCAAAGTAAAGCCCTGTGCACAGTGCAACCTTCCCATTCTCCTGGGAACAGGAGGCATGCACGATGAGGTGAATCTGGGTGGTTCATTATAAGTCTAAGTCCATGAGAAGTGGAAATTTTTCATGATTATTTTAAAGTGAAATTAATCCTCAAGGTACAAACCCAACAGAAAGTGATGGTGGACAAGGACCTAGCCAGCCTCACAATTTTCTACACCAGTAATTCTTCTGTTATCCACCCAGAACAGCCTCGTGGTAACAGTCAACATTCAGAGTGCGGATGACAAGCGGGCACCGTGCCAGGAGGCCTATGGGGGCCCACCTCAGTATTCCCAAGTCCAAAGCTGACAAGGGGCTGTCACCAGCACAAAGAAGCATGCGTTCCGCTTAGAGGCCCTCCTACAGGTTGTAAAACAGGAGTTGAGAAGGACACACCTAGGAAGTTGGTATGAGAGGCACTGGCTTGCAAATGATTAAGGAGGAAATTGGCATACATGTCACAGACTATCTAGTAAGCCAGGAGGTGTACAGCTTTAAAATAAATACATTAAACTTGGTGTATCCACACTCTGCATCTTCCAACAGCTCTGAAGGTGGAGAACCTCCCAGTGAGCGGCACTATAGGAGGAAGCACGGTCTCACCTCCAACCAAACATGCATGGGAGTTGTAACAAGCGACCCTCCTGAGTGTGGAGCAGGTCGCCCCAGGGAAAAACAAACACAGGGACTTTTACAGTAAAGGGCTGGGTACCTCTAGCCCTGCATCCCCCAATTGCCAGCTTTCCAGCCCCTCTTGCCTAAGCTCCTAAACTTCCGGCTACCCAGGAAACCAGGGAAGCAAAAATGCTACTCCGCCTACCCTCCATCCCATATACCTGCTGACAAAATTGGCCACAAGCCTCAGCTGCTCCTCGGCTGTGGCTGTGTGCTGCTGCCTCCGGCGCTGGGCCTCCTGAGCACGGCTGAGCTCTAGCTGCAGGGCCTGGGAAGGAGGCAGTGAAGACAGGGATCCCCTCCCCAGGGCTCGTGGGGGGCAGTGGTGAGGCACGCCCGACCCCACCCAGCCTCGGCCTGGCTCAGCCACTACCTTGGTGCTCATCCGCTCCACCTCCACCTCTGCGGCTTTGTCCTGTAGGGAGCGCTGCAGGATGGCCTGCTCCTGGCTCTGAGCCACAGCTCCCTCCTGGAGCTCTGCCACCTGGGCAGGGTGGGGAGGAGGCAAGACGGGGCACAGCTAGGGCAGAAAGCTGGAGGGGGGCACTGGGAATGGAGGGGCTGGTGTCAAAGTCTCTGAAAGAACATCATGCAGGGAGACAAGCTTGGGTTCCTGAGATGGAGTCTGAGTCCAGGTTTCCTTCCAGAAGCATGTTCCACATGCCCACACCTTGAGGAACCACACTGTGACATACCAACAAGGATGCACCACCTCAGCCCATGCCACCCATGTTTGGACTTTGTCACCTCCTTAGAAAAGCCATTCCTGACCATCCTGCCTAAAGCACGCCCACCCTGGGGTCTCTTTCTGTCACGCTTTTACACTTTTCTTTAGCGCACACCATAATCACTTGACATCATCTGTCTGCTGGCCTGCTGTCCCTGCTGCCCAACGTAAGCTCCGTGCCAGCACTAGTGTTTGTTCAGGACTATGTTCCCGGTACATAGGGTAACTCTTCAAGAGATCTTTGGTGGGTAAGTACCATCCCTTGTGTAAGGAGCCAGGAGTTGGTGGGGGGACGAACAGGGAGAGAGAGTCAAGTGAGAGGGTGTGTCAAGTGACCTGTCCCTTCAGCTGCGCCACACATCCTCTGTGCTCCAGCTCTTGGGCCTTCAGCTGCACCATGAGGGCAAACACCTTCTCCCGCCAGCGCTTCAGCAGGGCCTGGCACTTCCTGCTGAACTCGGGCTCCAGGGAGTCTGCAGGCTGGACCTGCGTTGGAGGAAGGGCCAGAAGTGCGCCCAGGCTTTGTTTTTTTGTTTTCTTTGTCCCACCCAAGCCACAAGAGCCACAGCAAGAAGAGGGCTTCACTGAAGAGAAGGTCCCAGAAGGTTCTGGCAGCACGGCAACTCTTCCCACCCTCGGGGAGTTGCTGGAGGCAAGGGGCCTACCTTCCTGGTCAGCTCCTCCTCCTGCATGGCAAGAATGTGCATGAGGCTCTGCACCCGCACCTGCAGCAGCTCCGCCGTGGTGTGCAGGCCATCCCGGTCCTCCCGCAAGTGCTGCAGGAGGAAGCGCAAAGGAGGGAGCGGCTGCTCTGCAGGCCCTCAAGCCTGATGCCACCCCTTGTCAGCAACTGCTTTCAGGGGCCACCCATCTCCCAGGATCTGATCCCTGAGCCTTCTCACCCCACCTCCAGCCCACACAGAGGCGCACTCTCTCACTTGCACTGTTTCTAGAAGCTCCTGTCGCTCCGATTCCCAGGTCTGGCTGTGGACCTCAGGAGGGACTTGCTCCCCCACATATCTCCTTAAATTCTCAACCAAGGTCACTTGTGCCTCTAAGTCTTCTTCGGTCTTGCTGGGGTTGGGATGGGAACCGGGCAGCCATCAGTGAGGCACCCTGGAGACCCGCCACATCCACCCACCTGCCGGATCCCATTTGCTGCCCACCCCCACTTTACCTCAGCTGCTTCTGTAGCAACTCGGCCTCTCTCTGGGCCACAGCCAGCTCCTTGGCTTCCCCTGCCCTCCTAGTTTCCAGACTATTCAGAGATTTCTCCAAGCCCTCAGCTTTGCTGGTCAAACTGGAAAGAGCCTCCTGGTGTGCCTGTGTCAAGGACAAGAGCTGTGGAGAGAAGAGAGGGCACAGAGGGGCCAGCTCACTCCCACATCTGGACTTTCTGAATCCACTCCCGCTCAGACCCTGTCCTTGCAATCCCACCTTCCATAACCTTAGAAAACAACGTGGCAAAATGGAGACAGTCCCTGGTGCCCCACTGTCCTCCGTCCACCTGCCATTCTGTCAGCGGTCCCTGCCAGGTCTCTCTCCACTAAATGTATCTTCACTTCTGTCTCCAACCTTAGCAAGCCACCCTCCTCTCTGGCCTGCACAATACCAACAAACTCCTGACCAGTCTTCAGAAGCCTTCTGGGGCAGGGGCCGCATGCGTGGCTCAGTTGGTTAAGCGTCAGACTTTGACTCCGGTCATGATATTGGGGCTAGAGACAGGCCCCGTGCTCAGTGGGGAGTCTCCTTGTCCCACTCTGTATTCCCCTCCCCCCATTCATTCTCTATCAAATAGATGAAAAAAATTTTTTTAAGATTATTTATTTATTTATTTAAATCTTTATTTATTTATTTTTTAAACTTTTATTTATTTATGATAGTCACACACAGAGAGAGATAGAGAGAGAGAGAGAGGCAGAGACACAGGCAGAGGGAGAAGCAGGCTCCATGCACTGGGAGCCCGACATGGGACTTGATCCCGGGGCTCCAGGATCACACCCTGGGCCAAAGGCAGGCGCTAAACCGCTGCGCCACCCAGGGATCCCCTAAGATTATTTATTTATTCACAAGACACACAGAGAGAGGCAGAGACACAGACAGTGTCTATTTAAAAATTTTTCATCAGGGCACCTGGGTGGCTCCGCGGTTGAGCAGCTGCCTTTGGCTCAGTCCCGGGATCGAGTCCCACATCAGGCTCCCTTGCATGGAGCCTGCTTCTCCCTCTGCCTGTGTCTGCCTCTCTGTGTCTCTCATGAATAAATAAAATCTTAAAATAACAAAAACAGAGCTCACTGCTCTTAAGGTAAAGTACAAAGTTCTGAACAGGCCCCAAGGACTCCCCGTGCGTACACCATCCAGGGCACCCCCCCTCTTCTACACTCATACCCCTTGACCCTCTGGCCTCCTTATGCCCCACAGGCTGCCAAGTGTCGCCAGCTCACCAGCCAACTCCTATTCAGCTCAAATGACAACTTATCAAGATGCATCTTTCATAAACCTAAAGGCCATTTTTTTTTTAAACTACCTGCTGTGTCCATTTTCTGGCTAGATTGCTACCTTTCCCTTATCAATTTCTAGGCACAGAGTATATGTTAGGGATATTAGCCTTTTTCACGATATGAACTGTAAATATTTTTTATCATCTGTTCTTTAATTTTACTTTGTCATTTTTACTGTGTCATTGTGTTTGTTCAGGACTATTTTCCCGGTACATAGGGTAACTCTTCAAGAGATCTTTGGTGGGTAAGTACCATCCGTTGTGTAAGGAGGCAGGAGTTGGGGGGGGATGAACAGGGAGAGAGTCAAGTGAGAGGGTGTGTCAAGTGACCTGTCCCTTCAGCTGCGCCACACATCCTTAATTTTAAAATTATAAAGCCAATGTATCCATCTTTCCTTTAATGACTGGATTTTAACTCATAGGTAGAAAAGCCTTCACCAATCTGTTATAAAGGAATTCACCAGGGGTACCAGACTGGCTCAGTCAGTAGATAGAGCATGCAACTCCTGATCTCAGGGTCATTTTGGGTGTAGAGATTACTTAAAAAAAGAAAATCTTTAAAAAAAAAAAAAAAAAAGGAATTCACCCATGTTTTCTTCCAGTATCTTTATGGTTTCACTTCTTAACATGTCAACTGGTTAGGATGGTCTCCCCTAATGCCCTTGTCCACATTAGGGCTTCCTGTCCTTCTCCTTCCTGGCATTTCTCCCAATTGCAATTAATTAATTAGGATTACATAAGGTGTTGAATGTGCAAGTCCCCCAGTTGGGTGTCAGCTCCACCCACAAGGACTCAGGCTGATTTGCCCACCCCAGAGTCCCCACACAGATCTCAGATGGCAAAAGGTAGCACTGAGAAATGCTTGCTGAATGAGTCCTCTCCTTTCCCCAGTCCACCTCAGGAGACCTCTCCCACCCTCCTCACCACCCCTACAATGCTCCCACATGAAGTGGGTATCCTGAGTGAAGCAGGAACACAAAGTACTTCCTACTGAACAAAGACCAAAACACCCAAATTCGTCTTTCACCTTCCCCAGACATCTTATTACTCCACTGGTCATGGGGACTTTTCTGTGAAACTTGCTCTTTGCTAGGAAGCTTCTGGCCAGTTCCTCCAGCAGGAACTGAACCCTTCTCACCCCCATATTCACCTGCTCCTGGTGCAGCCTCTTAATCTCTTCCAGTTCCCGCTGGCTCCCTTCTTCCAGGTTCTTTCGGACAACCTCAGCCCCAGCCAAGGCAGCACGCAGGCCCTCAGCCTCAGCCCGACCAGCCTTCTCCGCCCGTGCCAGAGCCTCCAGCTCCATGGCCTGGGCCTCCAGCTTCATCTTCTGCTGCAATGAGGTCTCCCGCAGGACTCGGACCTCCTCCTCAAGCCGCCGCAGCTCTTGCAGCTGCCGAGAGATCAGCTCAGCCTGCTGGCTCAGGGCCTGTGACCCCTCTATCTCCACAGACCTTCAAAGAGGTTAGCACAGGTGAGACCTGTCTGGTGCTGGGAGGGTGGTGGAGGTCACAAACAGAGAGAGGAGGAGGATCCTTCTGCTACTGTATGAGGAGATGGGGGGAGGGAGGATGAAGGTGGGCCAGGGGAATCTCTGCATTTGCATCATCACTGTCATTTATCATGGCAGTCCTAAGCATATTAGGCTCACTAGTGGCACTCACAGGACCTAAAGGCTACTTGAGTTCACGGAACATGATCTCTTTTGAGCTACATACAGGCAGATGCATCAAACACGCACATCATTAGGCCCCACATTCTGAAATAGAGATTGGAAGACACCCAGAGACTTCTGAATTCTGATTTAAGGGTAAGGAAAAGTTGGAGGAAGTTTCAGAGAAAGACAGGTCATCATGGCTTCTAGTATCAATACAGTGAGACCAGGCACTAATTAAAAGCCTTTATTGAGTGTTAGATATCCTGTATCTATCCTGTATCCAGGAGTCGACAGCACATTAATAAGTTACATAGACCACTGGTGTCTTGTAAAGTTTAAACGAGCTTACGATAACATGGATCTTGACACACCTCCTCCACTGAGGCCCAGAACCACAGGATTTTTCTTTTAAAATGGTGGGGATCTACAGCCTAGAGATATTTTTTTTTTTTTAAGATTTTATTTATTCATGAGAGACACGGAGAGACAGATGTAGAGACACAGGCAGAAGAAGCAGGCTCCATGCAGGGAGCCTGATGTGGGACTCGATCCTGGGACTCCAGGATCATGCCCCGAGCCAAAGGCAGACACTTAACCACTGAGCCACCCAGGCGTCCCTACAGCCTAGAGATATTAACTGGCCAAAGGACCCTAGTTGGTAGCCAAACTAGCATCAGAGTCTCTGTCTCCTGACACCCACTCTGGGGCTCTCCCCTTTTCATCATCATGCTCCTTTCTCTTGGACGGGGTCCAAGGCAGACCCATCTGCAGCCCCACTCTAGAGCAAAATGGCAGAATGACATTCCAGTACATTTGAGAAGAGACACATGACGAAACATCAAGAGTAAGAATCACAATTTTTATAGAAAAACATTGGCAAATAGCACGGTCAGCTCTAAAGGCAAGTCCTCCATCAGAATCCACGCTACCACAGTACAGCCTATACTCCTGGTTTGTACTTCTTTCTCTCACCCTACTACCTCTTCCCTTAGGGCTTTTAAATCATTGCTATCAGGATCTCATTCATTTTCATTATCCCCATCTGTAGCATCGAGCACATTGCCTTATCCTTTATGCCTTATCCTTTATCCTTAAGCTCCAGGAGTTGCTTATGCAAAAATGCACAAATTAGGGAACTAAGGGCTGAAACAGGGTAAGGAATCTATTTCAGTGAAAAGGGGTCACTGGCAAGCAAGCCCAAGAAAAGAGCAACAATGAATCCCTACCTGCCTCTCCGCCCCGGCTCCTGCCCATTGCCAGAAACATCCTGTTCCCACGTGATCACTTGAGGTCTCTGGTTGTCTGGCCGCCTCTCTGAGACATCTTGATGGGCTGAGGTTTGGACCAGGGGAATGTCTGAAACCCAGGTGGGAGCCATTCTTGGTACAGTTGGAAGGGGATGAGCTTGGAAGTGGGATGGGGGAATCAACCCAGTGGAACCTGAGGAATCACAAGGACACAGATGGTCAGTTTTCTAAGGAAAGGCAATCACCAGTCCCCTTGCCTGGGCCCACTGACCTGAAGGTTGAAACATCTCCACATTATCTGAAGTCTCTAGATTCTGTGTCCAGCCATCTATGTTTCCCTGGACAATAGGAGAAACAAGGACACCCCAGTTCAATTTTCAGGCCACCTTCCAAAGAGAAAGCCCCTACAATAACAAAAGTCATAATCCTTTAGTAACTTCTCAAGAGAAGTAGGAAATACCCGAAGATCACTTGCTTGACCCAACCTGGTTCCTGATAGAAGAACTATGGCAATAACCATGAGATGGAGGTAATTAAGGCAGGCTGAGAGGAAGCTCTTAGACTTTACTCCTACTTTTAGAATTCTGGGAAGCCTTTACCCTCTTCTTTAAGTTTCTACGGCCTCTGCCTTTCCTTGTCGGAGGTGAGAAAGGAGGTACGCAGTGCAGGGGCTGTGAGCCCAATCTCCAGAGTTTTCTCCATGGCTCAGCAAGGCCTTCTGGAAGCCCATCCAGACACCACCAAGCCATGACTCCTGGGTCCTTCCCTATTAAAGCACTGGCCCAAGGCCTGGGCCCAGATGAATGTGGCCACATGTAGGGCAGGACACCTCCCCAGGTCCCCTGGGAACAGGCAGCCTAGACCCCTTGGCCGAAAAAACAATTTCCTGACATCTCATCCAGAGCCTTCCGGCCGCTGTCCTCAGTTTCCCTCTTCTATGCCCTCAGCTGCCATTCCTGCCGCCTACCGTCCTCTCTCCGGGGTCCAGAACACGAGAGGTCTTTTCAAGGTCTCCCTACCCTCCCACCAGAACGCACCTAGTCTCCCTGCCTGGGATTCCTATCACCCTCCCTACAGCCTCATCTGCTCCTTCCTGAAAGCGTTACTCTAGTCCCTCACGGCCGCATCCCCTCCCAACCGCACGCCTGCAGGCTCCCAGCTCTTTCCACTCCCGCGTCTCCCCCGATACCCGAGCCTTCCCCTGCTGGACCCGGGGCTCTAAGGCCGTTGGGACCACTTCATCTGCTCCTTCCCCTGGTCCCTGTGCCCCTCTTCCCCTATGGACCCCTGAGCCCACCCCGAACCCCCTGTCGGCCCCTTCCCGCCCCCCAACCGACTCTTCCCGAACGCCCCTTACCGAGCGCGAGGCCCTCCGCCCTCCGCCCTCCGCCCTCCAGCCACCACCCCTGGCCCTCGCCCCGGGCGCGGCCACCGCGCCTGCGCAGAGCGGGCGGCTCGGCGGGCCGCCGGGGGAGGGGGGAGGGGAAGGGCACGCAGGCGCAGTGGGGTCTAAAGCCAGGCCCCAGGCCCCAGGCCGTGGGGGACGCCTCCGCGCGCCCGCGGCCCCTCCCAACTCCGGGAACCCGGGAAAACAGGAGAACTAATCAGGAGAGGCGGAAGGCGGGAAATCGGAGCTCTCCAGAGCGCCGGCCAATGGAGCGGCGGGGGGCAACGGAAGCGGCCAACCAGGAGGGCCGGTGGGGGCTCGTCGCTCCGAGCTCGGGCCCGGGAACTCGGAAGGCGGGCCAGGCGCTGCCCGCGCGCGGAGGCCACGCCCCCCCCCCCCCCCCCGGCCTCCCCGCTGTCACCCGGCGGCCGCGCGCGAGCTCGGGCACTGCCTGCGGGGGACGGCACGTGGAGGCTGCTCGCGGTAGGTGGGCACCAGGCCGGGCACGGGAGGGAAGGCCTGGGGCGGCCCTGCCTGACCGCGGGAGCCCCTTCCCCTTTGCGCCGCGCCCGGAGAAGCCGGGAAGCCGGGGCTTAGCTTCGCTTTGCTGGAGAACCGAGGGACCGTCTTCACTGTCTGTTGGGGGACAGTGGATTCGCCTCCCGCTGGGGTTAAAGGGAACTGGTTGTGAGAGGGATTGGCCTGAAGGGCGAGGCGGCGCGGGCGAGCAGGACGGTTACTCGATTTGGATAAGCAAGTCTGATAGGAAGCTTCTTTTCTACAAATTACAGAGGTGACAAGGTAGTATGGTACAGAGCAGGAATCCCACACACCCATCTACAGACCGCATTTCCCTGGGAGGCGCCTAATGTGTTGTTGCCTTGCACAGATTGAGTCTCCTGAATACCTGGGGCAGCCTGAGGATCCGGCTCCACCAAGGTGCCACAGGACGTGTTCCTCTCTGCGCTGCACTGGGACCTTCCCCGAATTCTTCGGTTGCAAAGCTGCTTGACAGTTTTGTTTGTATCCCGTGCCTAGGCGCCCTGCACTCTGAAGTTGCACTACTCAGGCCTGGGTTCTCCTCTGAGTTTTACCACTGATCCCTGGTACAAATTCAAGCCTGTGCTCAAAGTTGAAAAAAAGCACAAAGCACAGCTCAAATTTGCATCAGACAGAAAGTGAACTTAGGGCAGCGTGCATGGCTCTGGTGTGGGACAGGTGATAGACTCCTGAAGTGGAACAGGTGGTGCAGAGAGGGCACCACCCATGCTGCCCTGCTTCCAGCTCCTGCGCATAGGAGGAGGCAGGGGTGGTGATCTCTACACCTTCCACCCCCCTAACGGGGCTGGCTGCACTTATCGCTTGGGCTGTAGGGCCGACCTGTGTGATGTGGCCCTGCAGCCCCAGAGGGAGCCTGGCCTCATCTCTGGAGTCCATGCGGAGCTGCACGCTGAGCGCCGGGGTGATGACTGGAGGGTCAGCCTGGAGGACCATAGCAGCCAAGGTGAGCAGCAAGCAGGGCAGCCTTGCACCTGGGCAATTGCAGTTCTGGGCCAGAATGATCAAGGGGCTTCACAGGGACCCTGCCTGCCTCCCAAACGCCCTATCAGATTGGATGGACAGTTGTCTTGACCTGCATCTTCCCACTCAAGGTGTGCAGTGTCAGAAGCTCTCTGTGGGACTGGCCCCCAATGGTCGCTGCCTAGCTGGAAGCATCTAAACAGGGGCTGGGAGGTAGATGCAGGGCCTGCCATCATCAGGGAAGTATCATAGTGGGGATGATCTGGGGCCTTGGGAGCCAAACTCAGATGACTCAGTTTCCAAATTTGTTGAGGCACCTTGTTTTTGTCTGAAGGCGGTTATATGTTGCATTATGTTTTAATGATCAGGGCATAGGTCTTGCTCCTTGACTGGCAGGCATTTGTAGTCAACCTCAGAAGGCCTGGGCTTTGCTGCTGTCCCTTCACGTCTCTGGGTCTCGAGTTCCTCATAGGTATAATGTAAGGAAGGCTTTGTAAGGTCGGTTTCAGGAGTGTTGTGGAGATTAGGTTAACTATGGGAGCCAACATTCATTTAGTGCTTACTGTGGGCACCAGGTACTGTTCTAAGCGCATCGAATGTCGGTGAACACTAATACAGTCCCCATTTTACAGACAACAAACATTAAGCATAGCTTAATTTTCAGGTGACATAGCTGGTAAGATAGAGCCAAGATCTCAACCCAGACAGTCCATGGTATGCCATTAACTGTTTTTGTGTTAGAGCTGGGTGAGAAACATGTCTGAGGATGGCACCTCAGCAGAGTGAGGGAAGGAGTCCATTCCTTCCATATGCCTGTGGGACGGCATAAAAAATAAACTTGTTCTCAACTCACTAGGAGCTTAATATCTGGTGTCACCTGCTGAGGGACTTCAGGTGTTGAGAAGTTGATGACAAGTGTCATGTTCTCCTCCTTCATGTTCCCCAGAAAAGCGAAGGAGGCCAGATTTCTCCTCTCCTGACTCTGGTCATTTCTGTTTTTGTCATTCTCTGTATCTGTCTGGTGCCCTGCCATCAACAGGGACTCTGGTCAATAATGTCCGACTCCCAAGGGGTCACAGGCTGGAGTTGAGTGATGGAGACCTTGTGACTTTTGGCCCTGAAGGGCCCCCAGGAACCAGCCCTTCAGAGTTCTACTTCATGTTTCAACAAGTCCGAGTCAAACCTCAAGATTTTGCGGCCATTACCATCCCGAGGTCTAGTGGTGAAGAGGGAACTGGGACTGGCTTCCAGCCTATGCTGCCCCCACAAGGGGCCCCAAAGCGCCCCCTCAGCACCCTTTCCCCTTCCCCGAAAGCCACGTTGATCCTCAATTCCATCGGTAGTCTCAGCAAGCTCAGACCCCTTCCCCTCACCTTTTCCCGGAGTGGGGGTGGGCCACAGAAACTGCCTGTTCCCACTCCTCCTAGGGAGGTGGGGAGTACCCCTTCTGACCCACCCCCAAGAAATCGGAGGAAATCAGCTCACCGAGTGTTGGCAGAGCTGGATGATGAGGGAGAGATTCCTGAGGCTCCCCCAGTCTTTATGGAGCCCAGAAAGAAACTCCGTGTAGAGACAACCCCACAGACACTTGCTGGGTAAGTGGAGAGAACTTTCTCAATTTTAATTCCTTTTTTATTCTTTTTTAGTGCCCTAGGCTGGAAGGTGGCCTTCTGCTCTGGGGATAGGAATGGGGATGGGAATAGGAGGTGGACAGAGGTGGAACAGATGTTGAATTGGCAAGACCTGGGTTAGCTCTACTGTTGAGGTTCACCACTGGTCCAGTGAGTCTATCTAAGTTCCCTCTAGGATTACCCAGGGGAAAGTTCTAGGCTACTACAGGTTTCTAGTGACCCTGATTTTCTGTGTCACTTTCTTCAGCAATCGACGTGGATGCCCTTGGAAGCACCCAGTGAGCACTCCCAGGGCTCCCCCTGCAGCTGGGGGCGGGGAGCCCTGTGCAGCCACTTGTTGCTACCTACCCCAAGAAGAAACAGTTGCCTGGGTTCAGTGCGACGGTTGTGATGTCTGGTTCCATGTGGCCTGTGTTGGCTACAGCATCCAGGCTGCCAGGGAGGCTGACTTCCGGTGCCCAGGGTGTCATGTAGGCATCCAGACTTAAGGCCCATCACCGGGGTACCAGAGGACAGGGAGCCAGCACCTCCAGGCCAGGGGTAGACAGTGGAGCACCGATGGATCCTAAGAAATGCTCCCATCTTCCCTTGCCTCCCTGGGAGGGAATGACTACAGGGGATCGTGCCCATTGCTATGGACACTGATTCAAGGCTGGAAGAGGCCCTCATGGCCAAGGTGACAGAAAAGATGGTTTCCTGCCAAAGATATTGTTGCCTCCGGAAGTTGCAAGCTGGAAATTCCATTACAAGCTGTAGGTAGGTCCTTGTCGTCAGAGGCACTAGAGTGTCTGGTCAGAGCACCCGTCAATTGCAGAGGCAATCCCTGGGCAGACTTGGAACAAACAAGCGCTTAATGTTCTTGGATGGCATCACTAAGGCATACTGGGAAAACCCAAGAAAGCTTTTACGTTGTGGGTAAACCACTGACACAGACCATGATCTTGAACTGGCTTTTCAGAGCTTTGCTTCTATTTCCAAATAAATAAGCAACTTCATTCAATCCTAGACATTTATTCTTTTTTTTTTTTTTTCATTTATTCTTTTTCTAGGTCTGACACTCCTGGCTTTCCAGTTCTTGAAAGAATGGTATGGTCTGGAAAACTAACTGACTCTCTTTTTTTTTTTTTTTACAATAGTCACAGAGAAAGAGAGAGAGAGAGAGGCAGAGACATAGGCAGAGGGAGAAGCAGGCTCCATGCACCGGGAGCCTGATGTGGGATTCGATCCTGGGTCTCCAGGATCGCTCCCTGGGCCAAAGGCAGGCGCCAAACCGCTGCGCCACCCAGGGATCCCAACTAACTGACTCTTAGGGGAAGAGATGAGCAAAGCACAGAGAAATGTGAACCTGCTCACTTGAAATAGAATGGGCTGGAGGTGGGAGAATGGAGAAGAGGTACCTAAGGTTCCTATTTTAAAGGAAAAACAGGGAAGCCCTTGTGGCTCAGCGGGTTTAGGACTGCCTCCAGTCCAGGGCGTGATCCTAGAGATCCGGGATCGAGTCCCACATTCCCACATCAGGCTCCCTGCATGGAGCCTGCTTCTCCCTCTGCCTGTGTCTCTGCCCCCCCCCCCCCCCCCCCGTCTCTATGAATAAATAAAATGTTTAAAAGAAAAGCAGATCCACTGTCTTAAAGTAGATGAAATTTGGTCAAGTTCTTGAGGATGGTGGAACCTTTACAAATTTCACCAGTACTATGATAGAAGAGAGAAAACCTGGTACACCAGGTAGAGCAGATACTCACTTTATTCAGCATGAATGAGCCTAACCCATCTACAGTTAGCCAAGCCAACATATTGTCAATGGTGTAGCTCTTACTAGGAAAGCTTTATGTTGACCTATTAGCAATCTTTGTCCATTTCCTTCTATCCCTACTTAAATCAGCCCAAGGTTTGGTTGGTTTTTTCCCACATCAAAAGAACAGCTCCAGGCAAGAGCCCCAATTAAGTAATGGCAGAGCCAGGACAAAAACATGGGGGTTTGGGGAGTTGCTCATGGACAGACTAGGCCAAAACCTCAAGTGGAAACCAAATGGACTTTGGTATTAACAAAGCATATAATAGGGGATCCCTGGGTGGCGCAGCGGTTTAGTGCCAGCCTTTGGCCCAGGGCGCGATCCTGGAGACCCGGGATCGAATCCCACATCAGGCTCCTGGTGCATGGAGCCTGCTTCTCCCTCTGCCTATGTCTCTGCATCTCTCTCTCTCTCTCTCTCTCTCTCTGTGGGACTATCATAAATAAATAAAATTTTAAAAAATTAAAACAAAACAAAGCATACAACAAAACAAAGATGGAGTTTCTAGTTGGGGCAATAGCAGAAAAAAGGTATCTAAAGATCATTCCTTAGTATAAAAACACTAAGAACACTTCCAGAGTAGAGAGAGGAAAGCAAAAAGCCAGGTCCTAATAGGCAATGAGCTATAAAAATAAGGCATGCCAGGGATGCCTGGGTGGCTCAGTCAGGTGAGTGCTTGACTCTTGATTTCAGCTCAGGTTGTGTGATCTCAGGGTCCTGGGATGGAGTCCCAGGAGTCTCCAGGCTGCTTCTCTCCTGTCCACCCCCATCCCCACTCTCTCTAAAATAAAGTAAAAATAAGGCATTCCACTCAGATTTCCCCAGGCTCTGAAGAACTAGTTCACTTATAGGGGCACTCTCCAAGTAAGTGGGTTCCAATACCGGCTCTCCCTCGGACACCCTGTGGCTAAGCAGTTTGAATGGCACCTTGGTTTCAGGTGGGATCTAAGAGCTATTTATATCTAACTATTGGGTATCCCCAACCCCTCTTCAGTAACCACAGGAGGACAAACCAAAGACAAAAGTATCTACTTACTGTGTCCCAGGCTTCTTTATTTAAGAAAGTGATGAGTGATGTGGGGATTAAAAACAAGAGCATCCTTGAACTTCACCTTTCCTCCAACCGGCCACCCCCCTCCCGAAACTCCCTGCCTCTACACCCTTTGTGTTCCCAGATCCTTTCTTAGTGAATGAAGAACTTAATCCCAAAGCCCTGCTACAAACCCCAGGTTCTCCTTCCCTAGCGCTCCTTCTTCCTCTGGCCCCCATTCCTGGGAAGGGCCAGCACCTCAATTTGAATGCATGGGAGAGCCCAGAGTGGTGACAGACACAGAGGGAAAGCCTTCACCCTCAGGGAGAGGGACTGAGGAGTAGAGCGTAGTGAAGTGAGGGCCCCCATAGCCTGGGGTACCAAAATGGGGCCCTGGCGCCAGAGGAAAGGATACTGGTGCCCCTGAGAAAGGGGACCCAGCAGCCTCAAAATCCTCTCGTTGCGAATAGTCACTGCTTGATCGTTTGCCCTTCTGCCGACGATTGCAGAACCACACTCGGACCACCTGGGATGGAAGACACGAGGTACAGTGACACTTGATCTGAAGCTCAGGGAAATGGGGCTGGCTTTGCTTAGTCATTTGACCCAAAGCCAACAGGTCTAGAGCTGTTGGAGGGCAAGAGGCAGAGCTAGGGACAGGGAGGTGGTGACAGGGGAGGAGACTGGAGGACACAGGGACAAGGCACTCACATCCTTCTCAAGGCCGAGCTGCTGGGCAATGTGGCTAATCTGCTGCAGGGTGGGCTTCGGGCACTGCAGGAACATGTTCTCCAGGTTGCCTCTCACTCGGTTCTCAATACTTGTTCGCTTTCTCTTTCGGGCCTGCACGAGGGTCTCTGCTTTGCATATCTGGGGAGATAGGGAGTGAGTGGCAAGGGAGGAGAAAATGGAATGGCAGGCTTTGGATCTCTTGAGCACCATGAGGGTAGTGAGTCCAGAGCTCGTTGCTAAGGGTCCCCACTGACTAGATGGGTCACCAGCAACAGATGGTATGAAATAGAATCCTGGAAATGTGGGTCTAGACAAGGCAGTTCTGGACCCCTTTCCCAACAGAACCAAGGAATTCTATTCCATCCCACTGAGGATTACTGCCCCCAAGAAGGAAAGTGACAAACCAGGGACAGAAGCATTGAAAACTGGGCTAAGAGACTGGGGCAGTTCCCTGAGCCTCCCTCCCCACCCTCACCTCCTGTAGATTTTCATTGTTGTCAGCTTCCTCCACCCACTTCTGCAGCAGGGGCCGCAGCTTACACATATTCTTGAAACTGAGCTGCAGAGCCTCAAAACGGCAGATGGTCGTTTGGCTGAACACCTTCCCTGGGGAGACCAGTTGAAAAAAACACAAGGTGAGGCAGGAAGGCAGGAGGCAGTAACTTCCGGACCCCAAGACCCAGGGCCTCCCCATCTTTTCCCTCCCAAGACCTCACACCAGGGTTCTACTTCTTCCCACAGGGAGCTCAAGGTCCAGGTATTTTTTTTACCCTCCCTCTCTACCCTATTTCATGTGTGGAGGTAAAGCCTGCCCCTGCCCCCTGCCCCCAAAACACCCTTCCCTTGCTCCCCTGGTGGGAAGAAAAGCCCAAGCCCAGGCCTGTTCTTCCAGAGGTGTGTTCCCTGTGTACTGTGGGTCAGGACAATACTGAGGGAGACCCACCAAAGAGAACCCCCAGGGTGAGCCCCACATCCGCCTGAGTATATCCTAGGGTGATCCTCTTCTGCTTCAGGAGCTTGGCAAATTGCTCCAGGTCTTTCTGCAGGGCTTTGATGTCTTGGGACTGCATCCAAAAAAGGCAGAGGATACATAAGAACACAAGTGTGTAACTTGTCCGTCCCCCTTCCCACCTGGACCCCAAGAACCTGACTGTGGCCTCAAGGAATGGTCCATGGAGTATCTGCACCCAGATTATCCACCAAAAATCTAGTGATGACCTATCTACAAACGTCATTCACCCCAGAAAACAATGCATCCAGTCCACACAGAGCTCCATGCATGCACAGACGGAAAGGCAGGCCCTGGCCTCCATGAGAGCAAACACCCATCCAGTTATTAAGGGAGCTGCTGCCTGTGAGCCCACTAATACAAAAGATTTTATGAGTATGACCCCAACTTGAGGCGGTTTTGAGACTAGACAAAGTAAAGGGCACCATGTCTCTAATTGTCATTTCAGTATATTCTCCCCCAGTGTGCTTCCACAGTAGGACAGGGTATGCATAGACACAAACACACAACAAAATGTATTTCTGAAAAGGTGTGAATTAAATGATAGGTAGACAGCTGGTGCTCATTTTTAAAATCAAACTATTCCTTATTTTTACTCTATCTTTTTGCAACATACAGGCATTCTCCTTGATGAATTCAACAGATTTAGTGCTCTTTCTGTAAACCAGTGGCTACACAACTGGACAGAAAGCCCTGGCCTCAAGGGGCTTCCATTCTAATATGGAGAGACAAGTAATTATCCAGTATGTTACTAGGTTAGAAGCACTATGGGAAAAGGTACAGCAGGGTAGATTATGGGCATGGGGACAATTTTAAATAAAAGAAAGTGATGCTCGAGCAACCCCATGCGGTGAGTGGTGCAGGGTGAAAGGCTGAGGGCTGGGAAGGGATGAGAGGAGCTCACGAAATCCAAGGGGGAGTAGGGTAGATTCTGTGGATACTGTGGTGCGTGAAACGGGGAGCTGCTGAATGGATGTGGAGTAAAATGATCTGATTTTGAAATGTTCACTTCAGTTGACATGTTGACATCAGACTAAGGAGGCAACTTCAGTAAACACCCCCCTGCCTCCCGCATCCCACCCCATCTCACCCCCCATAGACAGGGGGGCTGGGACTAGGGCGGTAGTGATTGCTTCAGGGTGTATTTCCAAGGCAAAGATAGCTTAGTTTCCAAAAGATGGGATGTAGAATGTGAAAGGAATGAGGACGACCGGTTGGGGCCTTGAGCCACTGGGTGTTAGATAGGGTGGAGCAGTTCATGTCGCCATCCCAGCAGGAGACAGAAAATGTGGTTGTCCTGTCTACAAGGCATGTGAGCTTGAAGGTAGATGAGAGGAAACTAAGGTAGAGCAGAAGGTGATGGACAGGCACTCCAATGAGGGCAGGTGGCCAAAGGGACCAGTAGAGCAGCTAAAACTTCTGTGACTTCCCGGAGGCTTTGAGAAGTATTCCGAGGGTGATCAATCCCATCAAGCTCAAAGAGGCCAACTTCGACTCAGTTCATGCTTCAGACCTTTAAATGTCTTCCGCTCCCCATCATGGCTAGGTGATGGGGAGTGGAGTAGGTCCAAATCCTACTTTGGGGATTTGAAATACAGTAACTTCTGCTCAGATCCTAGCTTCATCATTTAGTAGTTAGGACCCATGAAACAGGCTAATAATGCCTCCCCGGGAGATTTTGTGCCGGTTAATGAGGTAATGATGTAGGCACTGAGCACACAGCCAGGCACTTAGGAAATGGACCACAATTGGCATCCATTATCATTCAAGGCCCAGTCGCCTCCTACGAAGTCTAGGACTCGGCTGGCTGAAGCGCTCGCACCTCCTTCTGGGAGGTCTAATGGCTTAGTACTTGATCTCTAATTGCTTACACTGGTCTCTTTGGAGGGCTGGAAGCTACATCCTTAAGAGTCCTTGGCAGGGGGACGCCTGGGTGGCTCAGTGGTTGAGCGTCTGCCTTTGGCTCAGATTGTGATCCCGGGGTCCTGGGATCACAATCTCCCCACAGGGAGCCTGCCTCTCCCTCTGCCCAGGTCTCTGCCTCTAGGTCTTTCATGAATAAATAAATAAAATCTTCTAAAAAAGGAAGAATCCTTGGCCAGGGCTGTACACATAAGTCTTTCAGGCCCTCAGCAGACCCTACGTTTGGGGAATGGCCTGGCGGGGACATCCACCACTTCAGTTTTTGTCTCATTTACAACTTACGGAATTAAGGCCGATATCAGTTAAAGTTCTCTACGAGGGGGTGCCAGGGGGTGCACTTGCGTAATGGTGACTCACTGGCCCCAAGGCAGAGGTCAAGGGAAGGCAAGCCCTAAACTTGACGGCAGGTAAACCCAGCCCCACGCTTCCACACACAGCCCAAACAGGAGCTTCTGGCAGAAATCAGTCACACCCTACACTTGCAGGAACAATAACCCTAGGATAAGCACGGTTTTTACCCTCAGGCCGTACTTAACCCGAAGCCCAAGGTCCTGAGTCCCGTAGGGATCAAATTTTCAAGAAGGGTTAAGGTGGGAAGAGGGTCTCAAACCCCAAGCTGGGTCTGGTACTGGGCTGGTCATCAGAGTGATGCCACCCTAGTCAGGCCAGGCCTGGAAGTGGGAAGGGGCTACTAGACGCGCAGGGGGGTGGGGGGACAAGGCCAGCCTGGGGCAGCTTCCGACCCGGGGCTGCCCAGCGCTCTGCTTGTGGCTTCTCAGGCCGCACACCCCTCTCTGCCCGGGTGGCCGCCCCAGCCCGGTCCCCTGTCGGGCTCCGCGCCTAGGAGCCTAGGCCACCGCCTCCGCCTCCCGCGGCCGCCCCCAACCCGGCGCCCCAGCCCGGCTGCAGCTCACTCGCCTCCTCGGGGTTTTGCTCCAGCTTCTCCTTGTCCGGCTTCACGACCCCGGGCGGGGCGGCGCAGGGCTCGGGGGAGGCCCCCTCGGAGCTGCCCTCCAGGCCGGCTCCCCGCTCGCCCTCCGGCTGGGAGGTGTCCAGGCCGCCTTGGGGCAGCAGCCCCACTCCCACCTGAGGTCCACAGTACGCCATCCCCCCGCAGAACTCATAGGGCGGGGGGCACGGGGGGAGCCCCCACACCTCGGCGCCAGGTCCGACCCCGGGCCCGAGGGCCGGCCCGCCCGGAGGCCCCGGGAAGCTCAGCCAGGCCCGGGGGTCACCCCAGCCGGGATCCGGCCCTCCCGGCCCGTCGCCTCCACCGCCCGGCGGGGGCGAGAAGGCCAAGTCGGAAGCCAGGTGTCCCGCCATGGGGAACAGAGGCGCCCCAAGCCGGGGGCCTGGAAAAATGAGGGCTCTCCTAAGGGCTGCTCAACACCTCTCTCCCTCCCCAATCCCACCCACTGGCCTTGACCTCTGGCCCCGCCCCCTGGATGGGTGGAGGACCAGGGCGGTGGGGGTGGGAGAAACTGAGGCCAAGGGCGCTGGCCTGAAGGTGGCGGTGGTCGGTCGCTCCAGCTAGGCGCCCGGTCAGAGCCGTGTGGGGTGGCCTGGACATCTCCTCCCTGTTGTTCAGGAGCCCAGGTGCTGGACCCCCCTCCAAAGACTCTGGCACCATCTCCTGACTGGGCCCTGCCATCCTCTCAGCCCCTAAACACTCTGGAGTGTGCCTGCGTGGGGAGCCACTGTAGCCACCCCTCAACTCCTTAACAGCCACCGGTGCTGTGCTCCCTCATTCCCAACCGCCCCACACCTCGGCATTCCCATCCCAATTACTGGCCAGCTTCCGTGACACCAAAGCCACAGATGCCCCATAGCCGTCTGCCCAGCCAGCTGAATTCCACCCCATCTACAAGGGCAGGCTGCCAGGCAAGGCCTCCCTTCTATGCCTCGAGTCTTCTGCCCCAGAGCCCCGTACCTACCAGACCCAGGGACTGGCCTCCACTTCCCCTTCTAAGGCCCAGACTCTGGACTGACTGGGCCCACATTCTCTAACCTTTGTGCAGACAGAGCACTTGGACACATTTACACCCCAGGCCCCCCACAAGGAGACCCCCACACCGGGTTGGTTCCTCGTCTCCCATCAGAGACCCAAATATCTAGCCCTGTTGTTGACTGTTCCTCCTCTAGCCCTAGGCCCTGGCTGAGGAGAGCCAAAGGAGAGAGCTGGGCAGAAAAAAAGTATCTGAGTTCAGGTTCAAAGAAGCTTGGAAGGCACTGGGGGAAGGGGGCAGCACAATGGCCTTGGTTGGACAATCCCAGTCCCCAGAGGGGGCAGCTCGAGCCCTAAACAAGTGCTCAACCCTTGAATGGGCCTGGATGGCTCCCCTGGGGTCAGCTTCCTGCCCCCCAACCCCCAGCCCCAATCCCCCCCCACAGAATCCCCCTCAAAGCAGCTAAAAGAACTCCAGCAACACCACCCCCCTATCCCCTCAAAGCCTGAGCCTCAGACGGGGCCCCCCATTGAGAACCTAGGTATCCTGCTCCCCTTCCTCTGGAGGACTGGGGCGTCCAGCCTCCTCATCCACCCCTCCCCCAGAGCCCCAGGCCAAGGGATGCACTTTGTTTAGTGGGGCTGGTTGAAAGAAGCTGAAGAGGTGGAGAGCGATTTGGGGAGGGGGTGCAGGAAGCCTGCCCTAAACTCTCCCGCCCAGGGTCTATTTTCCTGGGCCTTCCTGACAGTCCTGGGGGCCCATACTGTTGGCTTAGTACTTGATTCTGTTTGCAAGAGAATAGCTCTCAGGCATCCTGTCTATGAAGGAGGATGTCTGCTCCCCAAACCTGCCTTAAATGGAGGCTCTAGAGTAAATTGGGAGATGGGATCAAAGTTCCCCACAGCTTGAGAGGTGAGAATCCTGAGCTTAGGGACACTGACCTCTGCCAACTTTGAGGCCTGTCTTCAGCTGGGCCCATCTGTGGTTGTTTGCTGGGGCGAGTGGCTCAGTGTCTGCATTCTGAGGGGCTAGGCATCCTGGTGGGGCCCTCCTGAAAGTGCCTTGCTGTCTGTACCTCAGTATCTAGAAGGCTTTTGAGCCTGTTTTTCTTTTTTCTTCTGACCTGTATAACACAGCCCTGTTCATGTGCCCATCTCTGAATTTTTTGGACAACTAACTATATGCGTGATTTCAATACCTTTCCATAGGTCTGTTGAAAGATCTAACTGCATTCACCTCTAAGCCACTAACTGCCCAAAAGGCAGATAGATTAAGAGGCCAGGTGGGGGTGGAGAGACGAGCATTAGAACAGGAGGGGGCCCCTCCCCAGCCATCTCCGCCCCCCCCCCCCCCCCCGCCCCGGGACAGGGCCATCACGGCACCTTTGTCATGCATCTATCTGCTGTCTGCCATGAAGGCAGCCTCCTGGAGGAGGGGGAAGGGCAGCCCTAGGTCTTGGCTGAAATCCCCTACACCATTGCTTCCCAGAAAGCGTATTCTACGCTCCCAGAACCCTCTCTCCCCATGCCAGTCCAGGGTGCCCCTGCTGCCTAACTTCCCAGCGACTCCTCAAACATCTTCCCAGCTTCCCTACTCAACACCACCCTCTTATTTTTTAGATTACAGTTTGCAATTGCTCTAGGTGATGTTTCTGGCCTGGGCAAGAGGCCCATTCCAGAGAGACAACCGGAAGAGAGGTGGGTGCTAGGATCCCTGGTCAGCTTGTAGTGGGACACCTGAGCCAGGTCAGCCCCATGCTCCCCTGGAGACCTACTCAGAACCTTAATGACAAGTTAAATTTGTCTAGACCCCAAGCCTGGGGTTCTTGGGGGCTGACCCAGGCTGAGACATGCTCCCCTCCCCATCTCCATCCTCCCATTGAGCCTGGGGGAGGGGGGGCTATCCTTGTGCCAGCCAGCTGTCTGCAGGACAGCCCAAGGTTGTCGGCCTAGAGGAGACTTGGAAATGAGATTGAGTCACCAGACCTGACTCAACTTTCCTGGGTCATAATTACAGAATCACTAAAAAACTTCAAGTCCCCCAAACCAATTTAGGGCTGGGCTCACAAACTCTCCACATATACCTTTATTATATGACCTTGCAATGTCAAGGCCCTTCACAGAGACAAATGGGAGTATCTGATTGCAAGGCACTCACAGGAGACTCCGGGAGGGCAGGCAAGGTCCACACTCCCCATGTGTGGCTGGCTGGCTGGCTGCAAAGCGAGGTCAGCCAAACTGTCCCCTTGCTGGGGCATCGGGGTGCTGTCTGGTTGGGAGAACCAGCTGAAAGGGCTCAGATGGAGACCAGTGGAGACCTGCCCTACACCAGTGTAGCAGACCACTTATCTTGATTTCTGGGTTCTATCAACCTGTAGGCAAAAGAAAGCAAGGAGGGCTGAGGTGAGAAGGTTCAGGCTTTGCCTTCTCTGGGAGATTATCAGAAGTCAGAAGTCAGGAGTAAAATGTCCATAGAACAGGGTTCTTGGTCCTGGCTCTGGCTCCCTAGCACCTCCCCTATCAGTGCCTCAGTTTCCTCACTTAATAAGGAGGAATTGGATTAAATGAACTCTACATTTCCTTCCAGCCTCAACATAAAATTGCTGCCCCGTTCCTATATTCCCCTCTATCTACCTTTGTCATGCGTTTGCCATGGGAATATAGATTTCTCTCTGCACACTGGTGAAGAGAAATTGGGGTTGGAGGAGTGGGGGGGGGCACAGTGAGAGGCTGGCACTGGGCTTTTCTGCACCCCACTTCCCCACCCCCAAGCAACCTTCCTGGGAGATCTGGCAGATATTCCCACCAAGTCTGATCAAATTACATATGAGGATTTTGAGACGCCAGTGTGCTCTTGATTTTCAGTGCTTGGGAGGTTACAAGAAACACCAGGAGGTAAACTTATCATGGAAAATAGAGCCCAGGTGTGTGTGCACAGGCACCTGTGTCTACTGGGAAGGAGCACCCAGGCAAAAAGCCTGAGAGGAAACAAAAATCCTAACTGACTCCTTCTTCTTTTCATATTGCTTCAGTTGCTCTCTTTAAGTCTCTGCCTCAGGGATGCCTGGGTGGCTCAGCGGTTGAATGTCCGAGAGAGAGAGAGAGAGAGAGAGAGAGAGAGAGAGAGAGAGAGAGAGATGTCAGAAGATCCCTAGGGTCATTCCCGGCTCTAAGATTCTAAGCATCCCTGCTGTCCTGCCCTTCTTCCAGAGAAAGGTGTACGGTAGCACCCACAGCGATCACCGCAGAAGGCAGGAGCCCACAGAAGATCCAAACTGTGTGTGTGTTGGAGGGGTGCTTAGAACAAGGAGCTCTGAAAGGTGAGGCCACGGGGGCCCCTGATGGACCAGCTAGACTCTCCCCTCTTCTACCTTTACCTGGGCCACCCTGACTGCTCATCTGAGCTCCTGCAGAGACCCAGCATTGGCCGGGTGCTCCCCCAAGACAGGAGGGCCTCTGCTCACTTCAAAGGGCATCTCAGGCTGTAAGCAGTCCCATCCCTCAGGGGATCAGGTGGCTTGAGGTCCTGGGGATTCAGGGTTCAGAGGCAGCCTGTCTGTCAGCTAGATTAGTTGCAGTACTGCTGGAGGACAGAGGCAAGGGCCCCACGTGTTGGGATGGGCTCCTTTCCAGGGGCTTTACAGAGAGTCACACACACTAGTGGGACAGGGAGGAGCAGTGGAAAGGAGACCAAAAGGCCTGGACCAGGGAACTTGCTGCCTCTAGTCTGGCCAAAATGTCATGCATGCATCCATACAGGCCATGCCCTACCCTGAGTGCTCTTGAGTGCTAAGCCCTGGTGGAGAGCCCTTGAAGACCAGGTGGAGAAAGGGTTCACCAAATACATGGGAGAGAAGGCAAGCAGAATGGCTAGGCTGGTCAGCCAGGGAAGTATGCTCAGAAAGGGCGCAGGTAATATGGAAGTAATGAAGGAGTGTTGGCTGAGAGGCCTGCTTAGCCGGGTCTCCCCATCCCCCCTCCCCTCCCTCTGACACTGATCAGTCCACACTTGTCACTCCAACCGAGTCCGGGCCCCACCCCAGCTCCCAGGTATTTCTGAAGAGAGTAGATGCAGCTCTGGGTCAGGAAGCCTTGCTCTTTCCTCTTCTCCCCACATGCAGTTCTGCTTTTTTCTCGGCTTGCTCTTGCTGGAGTGGAAAAATTCCCACATGCTGAGACGAAGTCCTGGCCTGTGTTCTCCGATGCTCTGGTTCCTTAGCGACTCACAAACTACCAGTGTCTGGAGGCCATGTGACTCTGAAATGCCAAAACTCCTGAACACCAAAGTTACAGGAGAGCAAACAGTGGCTTTCTCCACCTCCACTCCCACCACTTCCCAAAATGCCTGGAATTCCCTTCTCCAACTGATTAACCTTCGCTCATTCTCCTAGACCTGTCTCCACTCTCCTGCATCCCAGCAAAGTCACGCTGCATCCCATCCTCCATCTCTTGCAGCAAGTGGCTTGCTCATGCCACACTTATGGCACTGATGACACTGGGTCTTGTCACCTCACCACGCTGAGACCTGTTGAGGGTGGAAAGCCATTGCGGTCCCTGCACAGCATCCTGCTGACATCCAGATCTAAACGCTATTGCAGACTGTATGGCCCAAGGCTAATGTAAATGAGCCTCTCTGAGCCTCTCTGAGCCCTACTTTCCTCATCTGGGAATCCGAGATAAAAATAGTAAGGACTGGGCAGCCCCGGTGGTGCAGCGGTTTAGCGCCGCCTGCAGCCCAGGGCATGATCCTGGAGTCCCGGGATCAAGTCCTCTGCCTGTGTCTCTGCCTCTCTCTCTCTCTGCATCTCTATGAATAAATAAATAAAATCTTAAAAAAAATTTTTTTTAAATAGTAAGGACTATTTTTTTTTCCAAGGTAAGGACCTTGGAAGTAAAAATCCAATGAAAGAATGTATGCCAGTGTTCATGTAAAACCCACCTATAAGAATTCAAGGACTAAAAAAAAAGAAAAGAATTCAAGGACTAGGACACCTGAGTGGCTCAGTGGTTGAGCATCTGCCTTTGGCTCAGGGTGTGATCTCGGGATCCTGGGATCCAGTCCCACATTGGGCTCCCTACCTGGAGGCTGCTTCTCCCTCTGCCTGTGTCTCTGCCTCTCTCTTTCTCTCTCTGTGTCTTGTGAATAAATAAATAAAATCTTTTTTTTTTAAATAAATAAAACCTTAAAAAAAAAAAGAATTCAAGGACTGGTAGCTGCTACTGTCATGTGTATTATTGGTGATGCACAATGAACAGCATTTTCATGACCCTCAGATGTTCGCTAGATAAAAAAAGAAGATGTAAGTTAGAAGGTGCTTCACTTCAGACCCCGACCAGTCTCCAGGGTTCCTGTGAACTACTGGTGGGGGTAGGGAAGTGACTGTCAGAAAAAGGCCAGTTATTTCCCAGACTCTGGATTTGAAAAAGCTGGAATTGTTTTTTCACCTGAAGAGAAGGCTTGGGAGCCCAGAGGCAATGGGGAGTTCTATTCCTATTCCTCTGCTGGGCTAAAAGTGGGGAGTTACACTTACATCCTACATTTGCCAATACTCAACACCTAATATGCAGTCTTTTTGGCATCACTGGGTACATAATAGGGTTTGGGTTCAGAGATATAATCCCTTAGGTGGAAGGAAGAGATACTATCCAATCTCAGTGGAGGATGCTATGTCTAGAGCACCCGGCATATTTATTTGGTGCCCAAACTGAATAAATAGTTGAATGATAACGAATGCCTGGTTCCGTATCTTTAGGCCTGTAGTGAGTCTTCCACCAAGACTGCCCCCTCCCCACCCTTCCACCCCACCCCCAGTCACCTTTGTTGTAATTGTTCTGCTTCATCAGGTCCTTGGCATGATGATAAGGTGCTGAGCTCTGACATTCAGTCTGAGAGTCAGCTTCTCCCAAGCTCTGGGACCATGGCCTGGCATGAGAAGCCCCATGCTCTCCTTGCAGCACCATAAGAAAGGCTAGTCCTCCAAGTAGTTTGAGATTCCTAAGGAGCTTGCCCAGCACTGAGCTGGGAAAGAGCAATGAAGTTCTATCGCAGAGTATACCTGGCTGAGGGAAAATAAATGGTGGTCAGGGTTTATCCCTCACAGGCTTCAACATACGACATGGCCCTACAAGGTTCCTGTACTTTTAGGGCACCAAAGGGATAGTAAAGGAAATGGAGAGTGAATAGTGGGAAGGAAAACTTTTGTTTCTCAACAGGCTCTCACCCAAGCTCATTGCTTTAAATAGTAATGACCACCAGTATCTAAATCCCTGTACTTCACATCAGTATGAACAACCACCTGTTGGCCCTCTTGACCTAGAGTCCTACACTGCCTCAAACTCAACACATCCAAACTGAGTATATCCTTAGCCTCCCCCCACCATAGAACAACCGGACCTTCTTCCTATATTCCTGATAGGTGACATCACCATCCAGTCTACCCACTTACTCAAGTCAGAGCTGGGTTGTGGTGTGGGGAATGACCTTGATGCTATAGTAGCCTGCTGGTGCAGTACCAGGAAGTCATCCCAGAAGTCACAGAATAAAAAGGCTCACAGACTAGGGCACCTGGCAGGCTCAGTCATTGGAGCATGATTCTTCATCTCAGGGTCGTGAGTTCGAGCCCCACATTGGGTGTAAAGATTACTAAAAACAAAAATGAAATCAACTTTATTATTATTAAAGATTTTATTTATTTACTCATGAGAGACACACAGAGAGAGAGGCAGAGACACAGGCAGAGGGAGAAGCAGGCTCCATGCAGGGAGCCCGACATGGGACTCAATCCCAGGACTCCAGGATCATGCTCTGGGCCAAAGGCAGGCGCCAAATCGCTAAGCCACCCAGGCGTTCCTGAAATAAACTTTAATAAAAAGGCTCATAGACCGGGGGATCCCTGGGTGGCGCAGCGGTTTAGCGCCTGCCTTTGGCCCAGGGCGTGATCCTGGAGACCCCGGGATCGAATCCCACGTTGGGCTCCCAGTGCATGAAGCCTGCTTCTCCCTCTGCCTATGTCTCTGCCTCTCTCTCTCTCTCCCTCTGTGACTATCATAAATAAATAAAAAAAATTAAAAAAAGGCTCATCGACCAAATTAAGATGCTTGACACATGGTTTATTGGATAAGGGTAAAGCACACAGTGAGGAGCAAGAGGAAAGCAGTGGGGTACAAGTTGGATGGAAGGATCATACAGCCTATATTCTAGGTTATTCAATGTGCATCTGTCCTGTCAGACAGACGCCTCCTGAATTTCAAGTGCCTCAGATCATATATTTAGGGTATCATGAATATCATGAGCACCTGGTTGGCCTCCTCTCCCTTTCTTTTTTCTTTTTAAAGATTTTATTTATTTATTTATTTATTTATTTATTTATTTATTTATTTGAGAGAGAGAGAGAGAGAGAGAGAACATGAGCAGGGAGAGGGGAGAAGGGAGAAGAAGAAGCAGACCCCGCTGAGCATAGAGCCTGACACAGGGGCTCCATCCCAGGACCCCGAGATTATGACCTGAGCTGATAGCAGACGTTCAACCAACTGAGGCACCCAGGAGCCCCAGCCTTCCCTCTTTTTCTATCTCAGTTCACAGGAATACATTCTACTTACTTATCAATGTCTAACATGTCTCACAAATTACCAATTTACTTACCCTCATGCAACACTTCTGATAATTACATCCATCCCATTTGTTTTCCTGCGTTTTTTTTTTTTTTTTTTAAGATTTTATTTATTCATGAGACACACAGAGAGAGAAGCAGAGACACAGGCAGAGGGAGAAGTAGGCTCCATGCAGAGAGCCCGAAGTGGGACTTGATCCCAGAACTCCAGGATCATGCCCTGGGCTGAAGTCAGCGCTAAAGCGCTGGGCCACCCAGGGACCCCTGTCCTCCTGATACAATCAGTGATCTATCTGGAAACACATATCTTACTGCATACCACTCTGCTGCTCCTTCAAGAATTCCCTTTGTTCTCGGGATGACTTCCAAGCTCCTTAGCAGGCTAAACAAGGCCTCTCAAAGGCTGACTTCTCTACCCTCATCACCAATTACTCCTTGCCTTCACTGGACCATCTTGGAACAGGAATGTTTGAGAATCTCTATAGTCCTGCTGCTGTTCTATGTTCCGGAAACCGTCCACTATCAAAGGGAGTTTCTTTCCTCTGTTCTGCTCCCCCCACCAGCCACATTAAACTCTGACCCTGGCCTCAAATCATCTACTACAGGGCAGCACCCCTTTATTAGAGGTGAGCTCTCCAACTTAGGGGTCAGTGGCTAATCCATAATACACACACCCTCCACACTCCTCTACAACTGTACTTCCCTAAGGGGCCATCCTTTTTCTTGTCGAAAGTTAACTTCTTGGCCTCCCTTTGATCCCTGGGCTATGCCCTTCTATCCAGCAGGGAAACCCAGTCCTGAGTGGCACCTCTTAAGAGAGATGCGAAGGTACAATGCAGTGCTCCCCAAGCTCACCAGAGCCTAAGAATCACCTGGGTTATTTGTTTTCTAGTCTTTTTCTTTTTCTTTCTTTCTTTTTTTTTTTCTTTTCTAGGCTTTTTCTCTCCAGAATCTGACTCAGGAGATTTGGAGGAAGCCTAAGAATATATTTTTAAAAAATATTTATTGGGGATCCCTGGGTAGCTCAGCGATTGAGCACCTGCCTTCAGCCCAGGGTGTGATCCTGGAGACCTGGGATTGAGTCCCATGTTGGGCTCCCTGCATGGAGCCTGCTTCTCCCTCTGCCTGTGCCTCTGCGCCCCCGCCCCCCGCCCTCTCTCTCTGTGTCTCTATGAATAAATAAAATCTTTAAAAAAAAATAAGATTCTAAACTTTTTTTTTTCCACTTAGTGAATACCTATCTCCTCAAATCTTGCTTTTGCCTTCACCTAAACATGATATGGCAAAGGTCAGCAGCCACTTCCTAATTGCTAAATCCACCAACTCCTTGCACCTCTAACCTGAGGTGGTCTCTCAGCAGCCTGTGGCCCTGGATCTCTTTCTCTTGTCACTGTCCTGCTTGGGAGCCGACTCTTCTCAAGCCTCCCTGACAGCCTTCAGTGCCTAGGCAGTGATATCAGGTTTTCTGAATCACTCCCTCAAGCCCCAACCTCCAAGCATTTTACAAGTTTTGCCTGGAGAAACCCATTCATCTCTGGACTTCTCTTGCAGCTCCTACCATCTCTCTGCAAGTAGCTGCTTTGTCAAGTCTATTCATTTTACTGCCTTGCCTGAGACCTTTCAATGAGACCCTCCCCGCCACCCTTAAAAATAGTCAATTTCTTGGCCTGGTTCCTGTGGGGGACTGGGAATTGCCTAGGATTTGTGATCAGAAGGTCCTAGATTGACATTCCTTACTCACAAACACACCAACAGCATGGATTTATGAAATAGCCTAACTTCCAGGCTTGCATCTCTCATCTGTAGCCCAGGAAAATAAGACCTAAAGTTATATGGCTGAGATTCAAGAGTTTATTAGGTGCCCAGACAGCAATGACAAGAGCGAGCACTTGATTTAGTTGGTGTTCTCCCAGCCCCAGGCAGGTTTTCAGATCTACCTGTGGTTTCCAGAATCCCACTCCAGCTGTGCCCCAATCTAGTTTGTCTACCCAAGACCCTGCTCATCTCCAACAGTCAATGTTAACCACCTCCTCTCAAGTCTTTCTGCACCTCCACAGGCAGAACTCACTCCTCTGCTGGGAAGCCTCAAGACCCTACATATTCTGCTGTGATAGCAGCTATGTCTAATATTTTTTTGCACTAATCTGCTCAGTAGTATCCATCAAATTGACACCCTTTAAGACCAGACCTTATTCTTCTTTTCATCACTCATGCCCAGCAGGAAGTAATTAGTAAGTGGAGGTTGCAAAAAGGAATTTGACGTAAAATTCATTTTTTCTCTTCATCTCCTGCCATGCTGTAGGACAAAATGTAGGGGTTAAGCTTAAGGTTCCTATGTGGGGGAGAGGATTCAGGGTAATCTATTAGTTCGAGGCAGCTAGTTTCAGAGGAAACGCTACCCCTATGCCAGGCGTTCCGTCTTCTCAGACTCCAGCTCCCCAGGCCTCTCCAGCCCGGCTCCAGGAAGTGGTCACAAAGGGCCTCATAATAGAGGCCACAGTTTGGGGGCGGTGGGTTGGGGTGAAGGGGAGGGGTCTACACAATCCAGTCTCCTCACTACCTAGCGCCCAAGTGTCAGGCCTCCAGCGGTGGAAGCGCAACACTCGGCCTCAGTCTCCCGGGAGGTCAAGCCGCCGGCTGGTCTGCGGCGCTGGGCGTTAGAGGCCGCGGCCGGCTGGCTCGGAAGGCTCAACAGGGCCCCCTACCGCCGGCTCCCGCAGCGCGCCGCCCGCAGCAGGCCCTGCAGCCGCGAAGGGCTCCGTTCAGCCGCAGCTCCCAGGCCTCCGCGCCCCGGGCCCCCGCGGCCCCACCCCGAAGGCTCCCATTGGGCGGTGTCTGCCTGGGAGGCGGGACTTGCCCTTTCCTTGCATCCCATTGGGCCAAATCCAATCGGAGGCGGGATTCTGCGCTCCGCAGGTGGGGAGAGGTGCTTAGGGCCACTTGAAATTCGGGATTTTGCGTCCTTGGTCACTGTGGCCCTATGAGTGTTTTAATTCTCGGATTCCTCACCAATTAAATATCATGTTTTCAAAAATTCACTTTCATTTCTGATTTCCAAGCCTCCGACCAACACCAACTTGCATTCTCAGTCACTTGAAGATGCATCGGAAGTTTTGTTTTTGTTTTTGTTTTTTTTAATTTTAAATTGTGGTAAGATACACATAACATAAAAATTTACCATTTTAACTTTTTTTTTTAAAGTAGCCTTCACGCCCAGCGTGGAGCCCAACAGGAGCCCTCAAGTCTGAGAAGACTTGAGCTGAGATCAAGAGCCCCCATGCCTAAAAGGCTGAGCCACCCAGGTCCCCCCCCCCCCCACCATCTTAAAACGTTTATGTATTTAACTAATCTCTACACTCAAGTTGAGGCTTGAACTCATGACCCCAAGATCAAGAGCGACATGCCAAGGGCCCCCTATTTTAACCATTCTTAAGTATACATGAAGTACATTTACATGACATAAAGTATATTCACATTGTTGTGCAACCACCACCAAGAACTTTGATATATGGAGTATAAAATTTAAATTACAGACGTAGTGCATGCTTAACGTTGTAGGTGAACAATCCAAAACTTTGTGAAAGAAAAGTTAACAAATGCACTGTTTTCCACTACCAGGAGGTAGCCACTTTAACAGCTGTGAACCCTCTCTCTGATGACCATACAAGCAGACAGCCACATATTTGAGGCTTGCTCTTTGTACTCTTACAAAGATAGGATAGTACTACGCATAATACACGTAAACTTACAGACATTTCTTTGTATGCATAGATTAATCACCTATTTATCTACCTATCTATTTATTTTAAAGATTTCTATTTATTTATTCATGAGGAACACAGAGAAAGAGGCAGAAACACAGGCAGAGGGAGAAGCAGACTCCCCCCTGGGAACCGATATGGGACTGGATCCCAGGATCCCGTGATCATGCCCTAAGCCAAAGGCAGACACTCAACTACTGAGCCATCCAGGTGTCCCAATCACCTTCTTATTTATTTGTTTGTTTTTCACCTTTTCAATAACACCGTAATAGTCCATAATATGGACATATCACCATTTATCCAGTGTTTTCACTCTTGAGGGACATTTTGATTCTTTCCATTTCAACACTACAAATTCTTTCCATTTCAACACTACAAATAAAGGTACAATAAACATCCTTACAGAGGCACCTGGCTGGCTCAGTTGGTAGAGCATGCAACTCTTGATGTCAGGGTTGTAAGTGCAAGTCCCACACTGAGTGTAGAGATTACAAAAACAAAAAACAAAACAATATAAAACATCCTTATATATTTATAACCTTCCCCTCTATGGATTGCTAGGTCAGCATAAGTGTTTTCATTTATACTTTCAGATTATATTCACAAACCATGGAAGCAGTTTCCAATCTCCATAGTTTCCATTCTTAAAAATGCAGGCCATTTGGATTTAAATCTGTAAAGGGGGCTGAAAGTGCCAAGTTTATCTCTGCCTCAAGGAGATTGATTTAGGGTCAGTGTTACTTCATTTCTTAACAGTCTGGCTCTGAGGCTCGCTGTGGCCATGATCTCTGGGGTGAGCCTGGTGGAATACAGTCAAGGGGTATGAGAGGTTTGGAAGAAGGCTGGGACCTGGGTAAAGTCTGCGTAGGCAGTGATGACCAGTGGAACCCAAGTGTCCTGAGTCTATGTTTTTAGGTACTGGTCTCTTCACTCCACTTGTCTTCCTTGTTCTGGAATGAGTTTACCCATCTCTCCAGAAGACTGAAAGGAATTTAGTCAGAAGGGCATTATTTGGAATGCCTGGGTGGCTCAGCGGTTTAGCGCCTGCCTTTGGCCCAGGGCGTGATCCTGGAGTCCCGGGATCAAGTCCTGGGATCTAGTCCCACATCAGGCTCCCTGCATGGAGCCTGCTTCTCCCTCTGCCTGTGTCTCTGCCTCTCTTTCTCTCTCTCTGTGTCTCTCATGAGTAAATAAATAAAATCTTAAAAAAAAAAAAAAAAGGCATTATTAACCTGTGTCCAGACTTGAATTCCAGTAAAGAGAGTTCCAGCCATATCTGGATGTGTCAGCTCTGTCCAGGTCCCCTTCCCTGCATTACTTCTGTCCTCCCTCTAACGCTGGAAGTGACACCTAATTTTTAACACGGGAAATTATTACGATATAGTCTAGTGTCTTTGTTCCCATCTTAGACCCTAAACTCCTTGAGAGCAGACTATGTCTTACTCATTTTCTTATCCTTAGAGGCAAGCACAGTTCTTGGCATAGAATGGGCACCTGATTGGGACACCTGCTTGGCTCAATCTGGTAAGCATCTACCTGCATCTCAGGTCATCAACCTTCAGCTCAGGGTCCTGGGATCAAGCCCAGCATTAGGCTCCCTGCTCAACGGGGAGCCTGCTTCTCCCTCTGCCACCCCCCCCACCCCAGGGCTCATCCTTTTTCTCTCTCTTTAATAAGTAAATAAAAACTTAAAAAAAAATAGGCATTTGATTGTGAAGTGAATGGCCTGGTGTGGGGGAAAGGTAAATGGTTGAAAGGCTGAGATTCCAGAAGGGGAGGGCCCAAGAAGGACAAAAGCAATTTCTTCTTCCATCCTTCCCTATTCCTCCAGTCATTGTGGGGAGAGAGAGAAGAAAGAGTGCTGGGTGGATCAGAGAGGATGATTCCAGTCCTTTGAGGAGGGCTCCAGGGGTACGGAGAGAGAACTTCTCTACGGTTTTAGGGAAGATCAGCTCCTGCATTATCCCCCATCTCATAGGCTATTCAAAATCTTCCCCTTCTTAGGAGTATTGAGGTGAGACGATGTAAACGGCGCGATTGGAGGCAGGAGTCTCAGGTATCAATCCAGCTTTGCTCCTGGTGATTTTGTAGAATGGTTATTTAAACCCTTGACTCTCAGTTATAGATCTCTAAAATGTAAGGTTCCTCTTCACATGAACATTGTGAAGATTAAAAGAGATATTAAAATAAGTTCCCAGCAAACAATATATGCTACAAGAAGTGAGCTACTTCCCCCATCAGTTCCTTTCTCTGCCCCCAAGACTCTAATTGCTCTTCTGGCCACATTCATCTTTTTCTTTCCTGAAATCATACAAATCACAAAATGTTGGCTTGCAGATATATATGTTCCTATATTGTCATCGTGTGGTTGTTTGGTACATTTTCTCTCTTTTTTAAAAAAAGATTATTTATTTATTTATCCATGAGAGACACACAGAGAAGCAAAGACACAGGCAGAGGGAGAAGCAGACACCCCACAAAGAGCCTAATGGGGGACTCCATCCAGATCCTGGAATCAGGACCTGAGCCGAAGGCAGATGCTCAACCCCTGAGCCATCCAGGCGTATCCATTTTCTCTTTTCTCTTAAAATGTGAAGGTACCAGAGATCCGGTGTTTTGAGCTCTTTCTGCTTCTCTTTTCTCTGAGCTAATTTGGGTGTCTGGCAGGTGTTTCAGGGTAGTTATGAATCTACTCAGAAAAAGGTATTTGTGCAGCCTCCTCACTCTGTGGGATTTTATTTTTTTATTTTTGTTTTTTAAATTTTTTCTTCTTTTTTAAGATTTTTATTTATTTATTTACTCATGAGAGACACACAGAGAGAGAGACAGAGAGAGAGGGAGAGAGAGAGAGACAGGCAGAGAGAGAAGCAGGCTCCATGCAGGGAGCCAGATGTGGGACTCAATCCCGGGGCTCCAGGATCACACCCCAGGCTGCAGGGGGCGCCAAACCGCTGCGCCACGGGGGCTGCCCTCTTTTTGTTTTTTATTTATTTTTTATTTTTTTAAGATTTTATTTATTTATTCATGAGAGAGAGAGAGAGAGAGAGAGATGCAGAGACACAGACAGAGGGAGAAGCAGGCTCCTTGGAGGGAGCCTGATGTGGGACTCAATCCCAGGTCTCCAGAATCAGGCCCTGGGCTGAAGGCTGTGCTAAACCGCTGAGCCACCAGGGCTGCCCCTCTTTTTTTTTTTTTAATTTTATTTTTATTTTTATTTTTTTCTCTTTTTGTTTTTTAAATAGTAATCTCTACAGCCAATGGGGAGCTTGAACTCATGACCCAGAGATCAAGGGTCACATGTCCTACTAAGAGAGCCAGCCAAGTGTCCTGATTATTTTATATTCCTATAAGCAATGGATGAGAATTCAGATCATTCCACATCCTTACAAATATTTATAGTTTATTAATCTTTTTACTCTTAGTCATTCTAATGAGTACATACTGGTTTCCCATTGTGATTTTACTCTGCATTTTCCACTAATGACCACTGATGTTGAAAATTTTTCATATATATATTGACCATTGACCATTCACTTATCTTCTTTTGTAAAATCCCTGTTTAAGTCTTTTGTTCATGTTTCTTGTTGTTGTTGGTTTTGTTTCTTTCACTGTGAAATTATAGGAGTTGTTTATACACTCCACATCCAGATCCTTTGTCACCCACCTATTGCATTGCCTGGCGGATATGTGTTGAATTTGGTGTATAGGTATGTTTTTTACTAAGACTTTCATTTTATTTTATTTCTTGAAGTTAACTCTATGCCCAAAGCAGGGGTCAAACTCATGAGTCTGAGATCAAGAGTTGCATGCTCTACCCACTAGACACCCCTTTACCAAGACTTTCTAAAAAATCCCTTTATTTGGCATGTTTAAGACTTTGTATAAATTGTTTCTCTCTGAATCCATCATTCTGTAGCTTGCTTTTTCGGTTAACATTATATATGAAATGAATCCATGTTTATCCAAATAGTTCATTTATTTTTATTATGAGATGGGATCCAATATGCTACAATTTATTCCCTCTCTCCATTGACCTTTAGTTTGTTTCTTTCTTTTTTTAAAGATTTTATTTATTTATTCATGAGAGACACAGAGAGAGAGAGAGAGAGAGAGAGAGAGAGGCAGAAACACCGACAGAGGGAGAAGCAGGCTCCATGCAGGGAGCCCTACGTGGGACTTGGTGCTTGATCTCCAGGATCAGGCCCTGGGCCGAAGGCAGCGCCAAACTGCGGAGCCACCAGGGCTGCCCTCTAGTTTGTTTCTATAGTGAATGTTCTAGGGCTTCTCTCTTTGGTTCCTTGTGTAAGTTCCCCTAGGATATGTTTATAGGAGTGGAATTACTGCACATCTCTACCACATGATGCTGAATTGTTCTCTGAAGTGATTGCATTGTTTTATAGTACTCCTCCCCCTATTGCCCCCCTTTTAAAGCTTCTGTGACATTATATAGTTCTGGTTTTCTTTGACGCCCTTTGCTGACTCTCTTTCCTCTAAATACTGGTGTGTTTAAGAACTGTATATGGGCTGCTTGCTCTGTTTTTACTGCCTTCTTAATCACTCTACTTTCATCTAGTCCCAGGATTTTTTTTATAGTTTTTTTTTTAAAGATTTTATTTATTTATTCATGAGAGACACACAGAGAAGAGAGAGAGAGAGGCAGAGACACAGGCAGCAGAGACACAGGCAGACGGAGAAGCAGGCTCCATGCAGGGAGCCCGACGTAGGACTTGATCCCGGGTCTCCAGGACTAGGCCCTGGGCCGAAGGCGGCGCTAAACCACTGAGCCACCCGGGGTGCTCTAGTCCCAGGATTTTATATTTTACTTTTTAAAGATTTATTTATTTATTCAGAGAGAGAGAGAGAGAGAGAGAAAGGCAGAGACACAGGCAGAGAGAGAAGCAGGCTCCATGCAGGGAGCTCAACGTGGGACTCGATCCTGGGTCTCCAGGATCACACCCCAGGTTGCAGGTGGCGCTAAACCGCTGCACCACCGAGGCTGCCCTTCCCAGGATTTTAAATATCATTTATACACAGCCCGAAATATATATCTACATCTTATCATAGTTTAAGAAATAGCACACCCAAATAGGTGCTCAAATATATTGTGCAGATGGAATTGCAAACTGGTCATGTTTTTCTGAAAGGCAAAATGGCAATTTCTATCTATAAATTAAATTTCTATCTAATAATTTTTTTAAAGATTTTATTTATTTATTCATGACAGACAGAGAGAGAGAGGCAGAGACATAGGCGGAGGGAGAAGCAGGCCCCATGCAAGGAGCCTGATGTGGGACTTGATTCCGGGACTCCAGGATCACACCCTGGGCTGAAGGCACCGCTAAACCTCTGAGCCACCAGGGCTGCCCAATTTATGAATAAATAAATCTTTAAAATAAAAAAAAAAGACACAGGAAGCTCTTAATACATCTTTATGGGAGGGTGTCCATGGTATGTGGTTAAGTGTAAGAAAGTAAGGTGTAGGAAAGCATATGTCAAAATTTGTGTAAAAGGAAAAAAATATATTATATATTATTACTTGTTTGCTTGCATAAGCATAAAATGTCTTTGGAAAAATAAGCAAGGGACTAATATTAGTGGTTACCTGTTAGGGATGGGATAGGGGTGAGAAAGAGACTTTTTATCTTTTTGAAGCTTTTGAATTAAGATATAAAACAAAAAACAAAACAAAAACATAATTTCAAAGGAGACAAAAATAAAATTGAAAAACTCAAAGTAAATAAATGAAAAGAAAGTGACAGGAATAATTCCTCTACTCTTTTTTTTTTTTTCTCTACTCTTATTAAGATAAAAAATTGGGGGGATCCCTGGATGGCGCAGCGGTTTGGCGCCTGCCTTTGGCCCAGGGCGCGATCCTGGAGACCCGGGATCAAATCCCACGTCGGGCTCCCTGTGCATGGAGCCTGCTTCTCCCTCTGCCTCTGTCTCTGCCTCTCTCTCTCTGTATGACTATCATAAATAAATAAAAAATTTTAAAAAAATTGTCTGAAAATGTATTGGTTCTTGAACAAGGATGTTTACTACCATTTAAAAAATATATATTTGGGATCCCTGGGTGGCGCAGAGGTTTAGCGCCTGCCTTTGGCCCAGGGCGCGATCCTGGAGACCCGGGATCGAATCCCACATCGGGCTCCCGGTGCATGGAGCCTGCTTCTCCCTCTGCCTGTGTCTCTGCCTCTCTCTCTCTCTCTCTCTGTGACTATCATAAATAAATAAAAATTTAATATATTTATATCCTGGGTCTCCAGGATTGCACCCTGGGCTGAAGGCAGTGCTAAACCATTGAGCCACCTGGGCTGCCCTGTTTACTACCGTTTTAACTTAGCAGGTTATTTTCTTTTTAAATGCCGTATCTGGGCAGTCCTGGTGGCTCAGTGGTTTAGGCGCGGTCTTCAGCCCGGGGTGTGATCCTGGAGACCAGGGGCCCCCTGCATGAAGCCCGCTTCTCTCTCTGCCTGTGTCTTTGCCTCTCTCTCTCTCTCCCTGTATCTGTCATGAATAAATAAATAAAATCTTTTTTTTAAATGCCGTATCTTTCTTGATATATTTGTTTTTCATTCATTAAGAGGTAGAATAAGGGCACGATTATTCAACAAATGCAATTCGTTTGGTCAAGGACATCGACCAAGTCTTGTTTCAGCAGGAAAGCCCCATCTACAAGACTTTTTGGTTGTTGATGGTTAGACACAATCTTTGTAGCTTTAGAAGTCTCAGGACGCCCTCTAGTGTCCATATGGATTCAAAGTCCAATGATTCAAAAATAAATCACTGGTGCTTCTAGTCTAGGACATCTTATTGTAGTAGCCATTTGCCAAAATAGCAGAACCATCATTATTCGCCCATTGTGTTATCCTGTTAGTTGGCTTGTCATTGTCAGGCTATGCTACCCTATCTTTGGATTAGAAAGTGTGCTCAGAGTTCCTCAGGTGGCATCATAGGTCCCAATGGCTGAGCAAGGGCCTGGAGGTCAATGCTGTGAGTTGACTTAAGTCAACTTATAAGTTCACTTGTCCTGGGTGTCCATTGGGTTTCTACTCATACCTCAAATGCAGTTAACATTTGTGAGGGGTGGAAGGGCCTGAGGGGACAGGAACGAATCTTTGGAGGCACAGTTGCCCCAGGTGCTGTGTGTAAAGCGCTGCTTCTGGATCACCCTCTCAGACCTCCATGTCTGGTGCCTGCCTGGATGTCTGCCCATTGCTGGAACTCAAGGCAATCAGACAAACACGGGATCACTGGGGTTGGAGCAGGGTTCCAGGATAAGCCAGGTGTGGTTCAGTTTGTCCTATACTGCCGCCTTATAGTCCTTTTCCAAGCCACTTCGCCTTATCCTTTTAAAAAATATTTTATTTATTTGACAAAGAGAGAGAGAGAGCACCCAAGTAGGAGGAGCAGCAGGCAGAGGGAGAAGCAGGCTCCCACCTGACAGGAAACCTGATGTGGGACTTGATCCCAAGACCTTGAGATCATGACCTGAGCCAAAGACAGATGCTTAACTGACAGAGCCACCCAGGTGCCCTCCAGGCCTCTTCTGATATTAGAAACCAAACCAGACTGACTTGGGGCTATGGTTCTCAAAGTGTGGACCTGAGACAAGCTGCATTGGCAACACCTGGGAACTTGTTAGAAATGCAAATCTCAGGCTCTACCCAGAACCTACTGAATGAGAAATTCCAGGGGTGAGGGTCCAACACACCAGATTTTATTTTTTTATTTTTTTAAATTTTATTTATTTATTCATAGAGACAGAGAGAGAGAGAGAGAGAGAGGCAGAGACACAGGCAGAGGGAGAAGCAGGCATCATACAGAGAGCCTGACGTGGGACTCGATTCCAAGGTCTCCAGGATCACGCCCTGGGCTGCAGGCAGCAGCTAAACCGCTGCGCCACCGGGGCTGCCCTTTTTTTTTTTTTCTTCTTTTTTTCACACCGGATTTTAATAAGCCCTCCAGCAGGATTTTGCTTTTCATTTTTTTTTTTAAGATTTGATTTATTTATTCATGAGAGAGGCAGAGGGAGAAGCAGGCTCCATGCAGTGAGCCTGACGTGGGATTTGATCCTGGGTCTGCCCTGGGTTGAAGGCAGGCACTTAAAAAAAAAAAAAAAAAAAAAAAAAATGAAGGCAGACACTTAACCGCTGAGCCACCCAGGAATCCCTAGGATTTTGCTTTTCAAATCAGGCTTTCCTCTCTCAAGTTTCAATATGCAGTAGCTGTGACTCCGGATAGTCAGAGGTCAGGACACTTTCTTACCAGGAAGCACCTGGCACCTGAATTTAGGCCTGGCCCGGGCAAAGACACTCATGTCCTGGATTCTGAGCCATGTTCACTTGTCCTGGGTGTCCACTGGGTTTCTACTCATACCTCAAATGCAGTTAACATGTTTGTCTCTTTTATGAGGTTTTGGGACTCCTTAGTCAGAGCTGATGGGCTACATATATATCCAAAAAGCCCATGTGCAGCTTGCACTTATCATTCCTGTTAATGTTTCCTTACCCATTGAAATGCAAATCTAACCACTTTGAGATGTCACCTCATACCAATCAGAATAGCTAGTACCAAAAAGACAAGAGGGGCGCCTGGCTGGCTCAATTGGTAGAGCATGCCACTCTTGACCTCCTCGTTGTGAGTTTGAGCCCCATGTTAGGCATAGAGATTTTTTTTAAAATTTTTATTTATTTATTTATGATAGTCACAGAGAGAGAGAGAGAGAGAGGCAGAGACACAGGCAGAGGGAGAAGCAGGCTCCATGCACCAGGAGCCCGACGTGGGATTCAATCCCGGGTCTCCAGGATCGCGCCCTGGGCCAAAGGCAGGCGCTAAACTGCTGCGCCACCCAGGGATCCTGAGATTACTTTAAAAAAAAAAGAAAAAAAGGGACAAGAAATAGCAAGTGTTGGTGATGATGTAGAAAGAAGGGAACTCTTAAGCACTATTGGCGGAAATGTAAATCGGTGCAGCCACTATGGAAAACAGTATGGAGATTCCTCAAAAAATTAAAAATAGAACTACCAGAAATTTCACTTCCTGGTATTTTTGCCAAATAATTTTATTTACTTATTTTTTTTTAAATTTTATTTATTTATTTGAGACACACAGAGAGAGAGATAGAGAGAGGCAGAGACACAGGGAGAGGGAGAAGCAGGCTCCATGCAGGGAGCCTGATGTGGGACTCGATCCCGGGTCTCCAGGATCACACCCTGGGCTGCATGTGGCGCTAAACCACTGCGCCACCGGGGCTGCCCTTATTTACTTATTTGAGGAGGGGAGAGGATGAGGGAGAGGGACAAGTAGACTCTATGCTGAGTACAAAGCCTGATGTGGGGCTGGATATCACGACCCTGAGATCATGATCTGAGCCGAAACCAAGAGTCAGCCACTTGACCGACTGAGCCTCTCAGGTGTCCCCCCAAAATAGTTTTTGACAATTGAGTCCATCTTCTATCTCATTACATATTCTTTTTTTCTTCTTAAGATGTTATATATTTATTCATGAGAGACAGAGAGAGAGGCAGAGACACAGGCAGAGTGAGAGGCTGGCTCCATGCAGGGAGCCCAGTGAGGGACTGCATTCTGATCCCAGGACTCCAGGATCATGGCCTGGGCCCAAGGCAGGCGCTAAACCACTGAGCCACCCAGGGATCCCTCTTTTTTTAGAGAGAGTGAGGGAATGCGCACATGTGTGTGTGGATGGGGCAGAGGGAGAGGGAAATATTAAGCAGGCTCCACATTCAGCGCTGGGTTTGATCTCATGACCCTGAGATCATGTCCTGAGCCAAAATCAAGAGTTGGCCACTTAACTGACTGAGCCACCCAGGCACCCCGAGACGTTTCTTTTTTAATATAGGCATTTACAGCTATATATTTACCTCGCAGCTCTGCTTTAGTTTAGTTTTTTTTTAAGGTTTTATTTATTTGACACAGAGAGAGAGCACAAGCAAGGGGAGAGGCAGGCATAGGGAGGAGGAGAGGCAGGATCCCCACTGAGCAGAGAATCTGATGTGGGGCTCAATCCCAGGACCCTAGGATCATGACCTGAGCTAAAGGGAGACGACTGCCGACTGAGCCACCCAGGCACTTGCAGCACTGCTTTAGTAGCATCCTCTAGGTTTGGGTGAGCTCTGTCTTCATTTTGTTAATTTCAAAGTATTTTCTGATTTCCATTTTGATATCTCTTCGACCCTTTGATTATGTAAAATTGTTCTTTAATTCTGCATATTTGTGAGTTTCCGAAATTTCTTTCGGTTACTGCTTGATTTCTAGTATCATGGCACTGTGCTAAGAGAACATATTTTGTATTATTTTTAGCCCTTTAAATTCATGGAAGTTTGTTTTATGGCATAGCATATGGTTTAGCCTCAAGAAAGCTACATGCAGGGATGCCTGGGTGGCTCAGTGGTTGAGCTTCTGCCTTTGGCCCAGGGTGAGATCCTGGAGTCCTGGGATTGAGTCCCACGTCGGGCTCCCTGCGAGGAGCCTGCTTCTACCTCTGCCTGTGTCTCTGCCTCTTTCCCTCTGTCTCTCTCTTGAATAAATAAATAAAATCTTAAAAAAAGCTCCATGTGCATTGAAAAGAATTTATAATCTGTTGATGGATGGGATGTTCTATAAATGTCATATTTATAGCTGGTTTAAAGTGTGGTTGAAATCTTCTGAATGTTTATTGATCTCTGTATAGTTCTATCGATCACTGAAGGTGATATATTGCAGTTCCTATTTTTGTCTTTAGGTCTATTTCCCTCTCAAGTTCTGTCAGTTTAGTTTTCATGTATTTGGTGTTGAGTCATTAGGTGAATATAAGTTCATTATTTATTTATTTATTTATTTTAAATTTATTTACTCATGAGAGACACACAGAGAGAGGCAGAGACACATGGAAGGCACTGCACACTTCTCCTTGCAGTCTGAAATACCGGATGCCCTCCTCGATCCCTCCCTCTCACCCCCCAGAAGGAATGCCTTAGGAAATGCTGCAAAGTTCACCTGTAAACATATCCAGCACCCACTCATTTCCTATTATCTTCCCCCCCACACTCCAGATGTTCAGCCCCCATCCCCCTCCTGGGACACTGCCCTGGGTCCTACAGGTTCCCTACTAGTTGCTCCCCTTCACCTCTCAATTCTGCACGCAGCAAACAGGTGCTGGTAAGGAAATTCAATGAATTGATCTGTTCATTCTTATAACTCCACATCTCACTCAGAGAAAACTCAAAACCCTTCTACTGTCCTCAGGCTCCATGACGTGACGTCATGTCATCCCCCTTGCTCTCTGCTCCAGCCCCAGGGGCCTCCTCACCCTCCCTCAAACATGGGACAGGCTCCTGCCCTGGAGCTTGAGCATGGAGGTTCCCTGCCTGGAAAGAACTTCCCCCAGACATCCTCTTACACAATTCATGTCCTCCAATCTCTCCCAGGTCACCTTCTCAGGGAGGCTCCCCCAATCCCTGCAGTAAGGTGGCCACCGTCCCTGTCCTAGAGCAGGTTCTCTCTGGGTCACCTTCCTCAAGGCTCCTACCTACTTCCAATGTCTACACCTCCCTTACTTACTGTGCTTACACACACACACACACACACACACACACAGTTCATGTCTGAATTACACGGGTTGGGACTGTGCGTGTGCACCTGTATGAGGACTTTTTTACTGTAAGTACTATCCGCGGTGTTTCCCTTCCTTATGATTTGCTAATTTATTGCAGCTTCGCTCATCGTAAGAACACAGTACACACTACCCGTAACACACAGTGTAAGCAACTGCTCATGTTCTCCGTGAGGCTTCCAGTCATGAGCATGCTATTAGTTGGTATGCTTTGGGGGAGACATGAGCTACACTCGGATTTCCTACTACAGAAGGGGGTCACTGCCCCAATCACCCACCAGCCTGGGTCAGGTGTAGTCTCCCCCGACCACTAGAACATACTCTCCAGGAGACCAGCAGGTTTGCCTCACCTGAGTCTCACTGAGCTGCCCAGATGCAAACAGTGTGTCCTGCATGTGACACAGGACAGTTACAGCTGAATGAATGCGCAGGAAGAGGGTCTCCCTCTTCTAGAAGCGCCTGGGGCACAGCTGTTCTGTGGCAGCTCCTGCCCCCCATCAGCCACTGGTCATCAGTGCCCCCTCTCTCTCCTCATGGGGCTGCCCCCACCTCCCTCCCTCAGCTCCCACCCCCACACCGTTTCTCCTGCACACACCACGCACAGAGTTCACTCCTCAGGCACCCTGCACTTGGGCTTCCTGGGTCCTCTTCTCCAGCCACAGAGAAATCTACGTTACACTCTGCTTTATAAATCCCACGGGGATCACGGGGCCCAGGGCGGGGAGGGAGGGCAGAGCAGCAGGGGAGGCAGAAACTCATGGACGCTTATGAGGAGGAGAACCTCTGACTTCTCCCCTCTCTACCTCAGGATGTGAACAATAATCCAGAAAGCAGCTGGGGAGGGAGGGGGAGACTGGATGGATCTGGAAGTTCATCTCTCCAAACCTCGGGGACTCCTGTGTGCAGGGGACGACCTAGGCCTGTGGGGACGGGAGCCCAAAGGACACCTGCTGCTGTAACCAATGGGGTCACCAGGGGACAATGGGACAGGAACTTAGACACAAGAGCAAGAGCAGGCATGAGGCTCTAGAGGAACAACTCAAAAAAAAAAAAAAAAAGAAAAAAAGGAAGAAACAAAATGGGGGCTATGCTGTGACCCAGACCTGAGTCTAGCAGGCTGACCCAGTCTCAGGAAGCTCTGGCTACAGAAGGTCCTGGTAACAGGTGACGTCCAAGTCCCTGTGATCACAGGTCCTGGTGAGACAAGCTTCTATAGAAGGGGCAAGGACACGGAGAAGAGAGGACCCCTCTGAGGCCTGAACACGACTCACCCAGTATGTACTGAGCACCTACTGGGCACTGGCACCGTCCCCCCTAGGCTCCTGACAGCTTTCAGCCCCCAACTGCAACTGATTCAGCACAGCAAATATGAGGATTCTGGAAGGTTCTCAGGGCTTCCATTTATTTGCTCTCTCAATTTCAGAAATCTTTTATTACCTTAGCAGCCCCACATCCCAAGACTTAGGAAACACAAACCCCTATCTGGATCCTTATTTTTTTTATTTTTATTTATTTTATTTATGATAGTCACACAGAGAGAGAGAGAGGCAGAGACACAGGCAGAGGAAGAAGCAGGCTCCATGCGCCGGGAGCCTGACATGGGATTCGATCCCGGGTATCCAGGATCACGCCCTGGGCCAAAGGCAGGCACCAAACCGCTGCGCCACCCAGGGATCCCACAGATCCTTATTTTTTTTTTAAAAAGATGTTATATATTTATTCATGAGAGATAAGAGAGAGAGAGAGAGAGAGATAGAGACACAGGCAAAGGGAGAAGCAGGCTCCATGAAAGGAGCCCGATGTGGGACTCCATCTGGGAGGGGGAGAGTGGATGGATCTGGAAATTCATCTCTCCAAACCTCAGGGACTCCTATGTGCAGGGGACAACCTAGGCCTGTGGGGACGCAGGCCAAAGGACACCTGCTACTGTAACCGATGGGGTCACCAGGGGACAATGGGACAGGAACTTGGACACAAGAGTTAACAGCAGGCATGAGCCTCTAGAGGAGTAATTAAAAAAGAAAATGGGGGCTATGCCGCAACGCAGACATAAGTTTAGGCTAACCCAGTCTTAGGACACTGTGGCTAAAGAAGGTCCTGGTGACAGGTGATGTCCAAGTCCCCTTGATCACAAATCCTTATGAGACAAGCTTCCACAGCAAGGACACGGAGCAGAGAGATGACCCAGCTGAGGGGCACACCCAGGATGCACTGAGCACCTACTGGGCACAGGCCCCATCCCCCCTCGGCTCCTGACACCTTTCAGCCCCCAACTTCAACAGACTCAACACAGCAAACATGAGAGTTCTGGAAGGTTCTCAGGGCTTCCATTTATTTGCTCTCTCAACTTCACAAATCTCCTTTTATTACCTCATCAGCCCCACATCCCAAGACTCAGGAAACACAAACTCATATCGGGATTCTTATTTTTAATCGGGTAGTAAGTCATTAGTACTCAACATGAAACAAAGACAGGGATGGAGATGGTCCAGCCCTCCCTCTGCTGGACAGGAAAGCACATCAGAGAAGAGAGCGCACATCAGATTAGGGACAGGTCATGGTGGGCAGGGTGGGCCAATCTCCCCACCTCCTCACATTATGCTCCTAGGGACACAGGCACATCCTGACACTGTTTGCAGAGACAAGCCAGGGTTGTTGATGTCATCACGTGAGATGTGAGCACATCTTGCATCGCTCAGTCCCCACAGGGCAGCTGGTCTCACACTGTGAGAAAAAATCAAGTACAAATTGAGGTCGGTCACATAAGTGCTGACATTCTCAACAGCCCCCTCGCGCTCATCTGGTCCCCAGTGCCCCAACCCTCCCCACTTCAGGGTCTCTGGGGTCTCACCTCTAGGAGCCGTCAGAGACACATCAGAGCCCTGGGCACTGTCATCGCCTAGAGGAGAATAAACAGGACGTGGTCAGAGCTCACAGGAGGTGAGACTAAAGGAGGAGCTGTGGGGGTGAGCTCCCCATGGGGTCCTGTCTACACTCCCCTGGGGTCTCAGGGATTGCTCCCTGCATACTCACGTGCAGCATGAGAGTAGCCTGGTCCTTTTCCTCCTGTGGGAAGAAAACATCATGTGAGAGGCCGGGCACAGGGCTGGGCCAGGAGATCCTCGAGGAAGCTCCCAGTCCTGGTGCAGAGTGAGTCTGCAGAATTCTGACTGACCGCCCAGGTCAGGGTCAGGAGACAAGCCATGAGGTGAGGGGTCACTGGACCACCTGACTTGCTGGAGGTCTGTCCTCAGCAGGGGCCTTCCGCTCTGTCCTGTGACGGCTGGGAATCAGTCCCCGTCACCAGAATCACCAAGGCGAAACTCTGGCCTTCATTTTCCCAAGTGTTTGCTGCACAGTGAGTGTGAGTACACAGCTCCAGTGTGGGAGAGTAACCGCGTATGGACGGCACCTCCCGTTAACAAGGCAGGACAGCGTGCTCCCTAGGAAACCCCCAACAGGACAGGAAAACACAGAGTATTCAGTCGGTTCCTTACCTGAGCGCTGCTTCCTCCAGATCACAGCTCCAATCACCCCAGCGACCACGAGGAGAACCAGAGCAGCAATGCTGACGATGACAATGGTGGACAGAGGGGAAGGCTCTGGAAAGGGGACGGAGGGAGGATGAGGGTCCAGCCTCTGGCTTGAGACCTGACTCTGCTGAAATTCTCCAGAAGAGCTCCACTTGCCCTGAGTAGAAGCTCTACCCCGAGGCCCTCCTTACCCCATCTCCGAGTGACAGGCTCCGCCAGCCCCTCATGCTGCACGTGGCACGTGTATCTCTGCTCCTGTCCAGAGGGCACCACCACAGCCGCCCACTTCTGGAAGGTCCCATCTCCTGCAGGCCTTGTGTCCACAACCTCTGTGTCCTGGGTCTGGTCCTCCCCATCCCGCTGCCAGGTCAGGGTGATCTCCGCAGGGTAGAACCCCAGCGCCCAGCACCTCAGGGTGACCTCATGGTCAGAGATGGGGTGGCGGGTCACACGTGTGCTGGGGGGTTCTGAGGAAGAAGAATTGGAAAACCCACACTTTGGTTAACTGCGTGGTCCACTGAGACTGCATTTGTGTGACCATCCTAGGGTGGACAGGGCAGTTGGTTCACTTGGAAGAAGCACAAAGCCCAGTCACCAACCTAGCCTTTGGGATGTCCTAATCTTTAGAAATTCTAGAATCAGGGAGAGAGTCCAGGGTAGGAGGCTGCAGGTCTAAGGTGGAGAGCACACTAATGGTCCTGACCGTGGTGGAGGCTGAAGGAGTCAGAAAACTCCCAGTTCAAGCTCCAAATATGTTTTCATTGGAGAGGAAAGCCTTGAGGGAAAGTCATGGTCCTCACAAGGCTTCCAGGTCAAAGGGCACCACTGGCGGTTATCTCAGGATGGCCTCCGCCTGCCTCCCGGAGACCCTGGATTGCTCCATTGCCCTTCGAGAAAAGCGGCCTCTGGGTGAGTCACCCTAGTAGGACTATCAACACCCAGGCGGATCCCCTGTCCCCACCCGTGGGAGGGGCCGTGTTCTGACCCGGAGTCCATATTCCCTTCCTGGAGGGAAGCCCTCCCTAGTGGAGGCGAGATCGGGGAGGCCCGGGGCCCCGGTACCTGCGCGCAGCAGCGTCTCCTTCCCCATCTCCAGGTACCTCTGCAGCCACTCCACGCACGTCGTCTCCAGGTAGTTCCTTTCGTGCTCTGCAGTACCTGCCGCCTCCCTCTTGCGCCGGGTGATCTGCGCCGCCGTGTCCGCCGCGGTCCAGGAGCGCAGGTCCTCGTTCAGGGCGATGTAATCGGCGCCGTCGTAGGCGACCTGACTGTACCCGCGGAGGAGGCGCCCGCCGGGCCCCAGGTCACAGCCGTACATGGTCTGGCGGGTGTGAGACCCTGGCCCCGCCCCGACAGGCCGCCAATCAGTCCAAAGAGAAAGTAAAACCTCCCGGGAGTTCCCGCGGGTTCGGCACGGGGACGAGGGGGAGGGGCGGGGGCCTCGGACTCGGGGTGACGCCCGGACCCGGACCCTCGGGGCGACCCGGCCGGTCGGGGGGATGGGGGTCGTGCCCCGGCCCCGGGCCCGCGCCGCTCACCGGCCTCGCTCTGGTTGTAGTAGCCGCGCAGGGTGTCCAGGCTCACTCGGTACACCTGTGCGGTCTCCTTGGCGGTCCGCGTCTCCCGGTCCCAATACTCCGGCCCCTCCTGCTCCACCCACGGCGCCCGCGGCTCCATCCTCCCAGTGGCCGCGTCGCTGTCGAACCGCACGAACTGCGTGTCGTCCACGTAGCCGACGGCGATGAAGCGGGGGTCCCCGCGGCCGGGCCGGGACACGGAGGTGTAGAAATACCTCAGGGAGTGGGAGCCTGCGGAGCCGACGGCTGAGACCCCGCCCGACCCCCTCCCGCCGCGGGGCCCGGGGCCCAGGGGAGATGCCCGGGGCGGGGCGGAGGCGGGAGGGACCGGGGAGCCCAGGCCGCGGGGGGCCGGGGGCGGCGGAGAGGCGGCTTCCCGGGGTCCCGCGTCCCCGCCCGCCGGTCCCCTCGCTCCCGCCCGCACTCACCCGCCCGGGTCGGGGTCACGGCCAGGGCCGCCGACAGCAGCACGAGGAGGGCTCGCGGCATCACCACCTCCATCTCCGGGCTCCGGGGACACTGGCGGTCGCCGCCGGACTGGGGGGCGGAGGCGGAGGCGGAGGCTTTAGAGCCCGGGACCCGGTGCCGCTGATTGGCTCCTCCAGAAACGCTGCACCCAATGGGAGTGCGCGCTGGGGCTGCGTCACGAGTCTCCAGGCAGGGGGCCCTGAGCCAGGTTGGGAGACGGAGAAGTGAAACCGGGGAGGTGGGGACTCCCCAGCCCGAGCGTCCCCGCCCCGGACCCGCCCTGGGGCATGAGAGCCTGAGAGGCAGCCCGGGGTCCTGACACCTTGCCCTGATTCCTCACCTAGGGCACACAGGGCTCTTGTCGCACTGTCTCCCTGAGTCCTGGCCCGGGAGTTGTGTGAGGCAGTGAGTCTAGAACATTCTGTTCCCACAGGGCATCTACACAGTGTCACAGATTACTGAGGATCCCAGGATAACGTTGTGGCTGTGGTTCTGGCTATCGCATTTACCAGAATAGGAACAAAGCCGGTGTAAAAATTCATTAATTCCTTTAGAATGGTATTAATAACTCACGGCATGAAAACAAACATTATTTGTATGAAAAATAACTATTTCCGGGAATAAACAGCATAGTGAGTGAAGTGGTTTTGTCGCATTTCACATTTTTGCAAGTCTCTTTCTTGTCCGTCTCCTTAGAAGATCACTGCTCGTTCAGTTTTACTTCACTTACTGTCTTGTTTTGGTTGAAGTATATGAAAACATTTATATCCTTGCATAAATTGGGGAGAATCGTATATTTCATAACCTTTTCAGGTTTTGAAACTACACAAGTTTTTTTTTTTTTTTTTTAAGATTTTATTTATTTATTCATGAGAGACACAGAGAGCGAGAGAGGCAGAGACACAGGCAGAGGGAGAAGCAGGCTCCATGCAGGGAGCCCGAGTCCCACCTCGGTCTGGATCTCTGGGATTACACCCTAGACTGCAGGCGGGGTTAAACCACTGTGCCACTGGGGCTGCCCCCAAGTTTTTTTTTTTTTTTTTTTTTTTAAGATTTTATTTATTTAGTCATGAGAGACACACCCAGAAAGGCAGAGACATAGAGAGAGGGAGACGCAGGCTCCATGCAGGGAGCCCAATATGGGACTAGATCCCAGGACCCCAGGATCACAACAGGAGCCAAAGGCAGAGGCTCCACCACTGAGCCATCCAGGTGCCCCAAAACTACACAAGTTGTACTTTCTCTAAGGTTCTTGGCAAAGTGGCACCTGAAGCAGTATCACTATGTCCTTCTCATTACATTAAAATCCACAGGTCCAACTTGCACACTGAATGGTTCTTGTACCGCTGTGGGAGAGCTAGGTTCTTGTCTCACGTATTTGAAAAATTAATCTTGGGGATCCCTGGGTGGCTCAGCGGTTTGGTGCCTGTCTTCAGCCTAAGGCATGATCCTGGAGTCCCGGGTTCAAGATCCACATCGGGCTTCCTGCATGAAGCCTGCTTCTCCCTCTGCCTGTGTCTTTGACTCTCTCTTTCTGTGTCTCTCATGAATACATAAATGAAATCTAAAAAAGAAAAAGAAATCTGGCGGACAAAGGAGAGTGAGTAAGGGGATAGAAGTTTATTAAGTAAGGATACAGAATAAAGGCTCTCAGGAGGGAGAGGGGTCCTGTCAGGGTTGCCACTGACAGCTTTTAGGCTGGTCTTATTGAAAACTTGATCAGAGACCTTGTGGCCTTGAGATTCTTGTGCCATTTTGGGTGAATGACATATGGCTTTTTTTGGGTCTGGTGAGTCCTGTGATTACTGTGTAGCCATCAAAGAAAGAGACTCCCTTAACATTTGGGACCTGGTGGTTTGGTCTATTTTTATCTCTGGTTTTTATATTTCAGCGTCCTTGGGATTTCAGTGAGCCTGATTCCATGGTCCCCGTCCATCTCTCCGTGCCTAGCCCCTCCTGTCCCTAACTCATTCCTCCCCCTGGAATAGTAACCCTCACTGTCGTTGGGGAGTGGGACGATGACCACTCTGGCTGCTTCAGGCTGACAAGGGACGGCGCGAAGGGACTCTAGGCAGAGTATTCTCAGGGATCGGCCAAGGCCAAGAGTTCATGGTGTGGCTCCTGGGATGTGCTGGAAGGCATGAGGCCACCAAACAAACAGGCACCAACAAACACAGAAAGACAAAATCCAACAATTATTTCCATCAGTAAAACGGCATCTCTGAAATATTGACCGTGGTTTCTGAGGCAATCAAACAGTCCTGGAGAGAATGGGATTTTGTTCAGTTGAGCTTGAATGTCATTTATTAATCATGAGACCTTATAAGAATTGTCAGTTATGTTAAAACAACATATGTGTAGAGACTTTACAACCTAAGTGATGTTCAAGTAATGAGTAATAATAGTTGCCTGATTTTCCAGAAATCTTGCCCTAACTTTACTTAGTTCTTGACTTAGAACATCTAATGCTTGGGATGTGTCATTTAAGGTTCTGCTGAGCAAGCGGTTTGTTTTATCTCATGATATAAGACCTTCCCCAGGGCTGGAAGAGCCACCAGGGGAGGGTAAGGTTGGTGTTCCCCTGTCTGATATGAGAACCATATTATGGGAATTGGGGGCAGATGAGGCAGTTCTCATAAGTAATGAGTTGCTGGGGCTGGGAAGAGTAATAATCCTAGTTTGTCTACAGTACATAACCCCAAGAATCGTTTAGGAATGATGTCATAGGCCATATTGGCATAAAATAAGGCCCATCTTCTTGGTACATGTAAGTCATTAGTTGGGGATGGGAGGTGCAGGGTAAAGCGCAGTGAGGGTAAGCTCATTGCAGGCGATGCGTGCAATTGGCTTCAATTATATGCTTTAGAGTATGTAATCCTCTCTGTTTCTGAGTTGTCTCAGGTCTTTTCCATTCTTGTGCCTCTTTTCCTTAGTTGCTTTGATTCAAACAGATATTTTTTGTTTACAGTTTGATGCTCTAGTGTCTCTTTCACTATTTTTATTTCTTACTTTTAATTGAAGTTGTAGGACTTGAAACCTGAATCTTTGACTTTTCACAGTCTACTTAAGGTAGCATTGAGCTCCATCCAGGAAACAGGAAACTTGTAGCAACGGAGTTCCACGGAGTTCTACGTACCCCCTCTGTGCTACTATTCGCACATGTGTCACAGCAACACAAAGTATAAGCCAGAGAATATCTTGTTACTCCTTAAAATTTTAAAGTTATACATCTTTTATTTTTATTTTATTTTTTAAAGATTTTATTTATTCATTCATGAGAGACACACACAGAGAGAGAGGCAGAGACACAGGCAGAGGGAGAAGCAGGCTCCACGCAGGGAGCCCAATGTGGGACTTGATCCCGGGTCTCCAGGATCAGGCCCTGGGCGGAAGGCAACGCTAAACTGCTGAGCCCCCCCGGCTGCCCTAAAGTTATACATCTTTTAAAGAAATTAACAAACAATGTACCTAAACAGAATAGTACCGTTTCTGTTGTGAAGTATTCTATTCTGTATATGTTACCATCCAGGGTCATGTCCCTTTGGCCATAGGATTTCCTTTAAAATTATTTTATGACAGGAGAGCTGGCAATGAATTCTCATAGTTTATTTATATTATATATTTATCTAGCATCCATCTCTTCATTTATATTTACCTAGTTGATATTTATCTTCCTTTGCCATTTTCCCCCAATTAAGACTTTCTTTTTTTATTTTTTTAATTTTTATTTATTTATGATAGTCACAGAGAAAGAGAGAGAGAGGCAGAGACACAGGCAGAGGGAGAAGCAGGCTCCATGCACTGGGAGCCCGATGTAGGATTCGATCCCGGGTCTCCAGGATCGCGCCCTGGGCCAAAGGCAGGCGCCAAACAGCTGCGCCACCCAGGGATCCCTCCAATCTCTTTTATTCCCGATATTCACAGAGCCACTGCCTCCTCAGGTCACAGCCGCCCTTCCACCTGCGATTCCAGAGTGGCAGTGCATGTTGGGGTCACGACACCCAGTGGGCGTGTTTCCGAGCCTCTCTATGCACCTGCTGACCCATCTTTCTGGGACATGTAGCTGAGTTTGCGGAGGGTCAAGTCCTCGGCAGCTTCTCCCTGGGAGAACTGTAGGGCTCTAGAGGCCTCTTTTCCTTTTTCTACGGTCTCCACCCCTTTCCTGGAAAATTTCCAACCGTCCTCTTAACCTCTGTCTCCTACACGCTGACCTCGGAGTCCCTCCAACCCCACCCCTGCCCTGCTCCAAAGCTCCTGCCTCGGGTAAAGTGCTCGCCGCCAGGTTCCAATGTGTGTAAGAGTTACCAGTGCAGTGTGACAAGTGTAACACGCTCACAGCTTCCCATGCTGTTACTAGGGCAACACATTCCCGAGGATCAGACGTGTGAGGCAGGGGAGCGGGTGGCGCCAGCTGAGGTTGCCCTCAGGCTGCTGCTGAGATGGACCAGGAGCCCAGGGATGCGGAGGCCTCGAGCTGCAGGGTGTGAGCTTGGCTCTGGGGGGCGGGGTGGGGCGAGCCCCAGCTCCTGGTGCCTGGGGGTCTCCGCAAGTGAGGCTCTTTCTCCCATGGTACCCGGCTGCTTCCCAAACCTGTGGTCTGAGGGAGGGAGAGAGAGAAGAGAGCGCAGAAAACCACACACACCATCACGTCCCCCTCGTTCTGTCCATGAGGAGTGAGTCACCAGGTCCAGTCCACCCACAAGAGAAGGCCAATTCTACTTCTTCTTGGAGGATTTCAGTGAATCTGTGAGCATTTTACAACCAGTTCACCTTGGGTGGAAGGTGTCATTAACTGTCATTGCTTTGAAGATTTGTCTTCTGTTTGGTTCCCTCCTGTGGACAGGGATGAGCCCAGGTATGATGTGCTTCTGCTTCTCTTCTCTGGAGAGTCAGGGATGAGGTTCTCGGTTCCTGCACTAAATTAGAAGAATTTTCAAACTGGATTCAAACTGCTCTTTTTTTTCCTGTTTCATGTTTGGACTCTGATCATCTATTTGCCATTTTAACATTCTTACATGGATATCTGAGTTTTATTAGTTTCTTTCCAATCTTTTTTCTTTTCTATTTTTTTTTTAAAGGTTTTATTGATTTAGTCATGAGAGACACAGAGGGAAGCAGAGACATAGGCAGAGGGAGAAGCAGGCTCCATGCAGGGAGCCCGACGTGGGACTCGATCCCGGGACACCAGGATCATGACCTGAACTGAAAGCAGATGATCAACCGCTAAGCCCCCAGGTGCCCCCACCCTCATTGATTCTTTTTTTTTTAATTTCTTTTCCTCATTGATTCTTTAATCTGCCTTTCCAAAGCTTCAGTGGCTTTTACTCACAGAATTTCCGTTACATTTTTTCTTTTCAGTTCTAGAACTTCTTCTTTTTTTTTTGTTTTTTTTGCTTTTTTTTTTTTTAAGATTTTTATTTATTTAGACAGAGAGAGAGAGACAGAGAGAAAGAGAGGGACACAGGCAGAGGAAGAAGCAGGCTCCATGCAGGGAGCCTGACATGGGACTTGATCCTGGGTCTCCAGGATCACGCCCTGGGCTGCAGACAGCACTAAACCGCTGAGCCACCGGGGCTGCCCAGCTCTAGAACTTCTATTTGATGTTCTGTATACATTCCTCTTTTTCTTTTTTTTTTTTTTTTTAATTTATTTATTCATGATAGTCACACGGAGAGAGAGAGAGAGGCAGAGACACAGGCAGAGGGAGAAGCAGGCTCCAAGCACCGGGAGCCCGATGTGGGATTCGATCCCGAGTCTCCAGGATCACGCCCTGGGCCAAAGGCAGGCGCCAAACCGCTGCGCCACCCAGGGATCCCTACATTCCTCTTTTTCATTCAGATTTCCTTTCTGTTCATGCTTTAATAACAAGATTTTCTTAAATTCCTTCAACACGTTTATTCAATTCTTTCTTTCCTTCCTTCTTTCTTTCTTTTTTAAGATTCTATTAATTTATTAATGAGAGACACACACACACACAGAGGCAGAGACACAGGCAGAGACAGAAGCAGGCTCCATGCAGGGAGCCCAACGTGGGACTATATCCCGGGTCTCCAGGATCACGACCTGGGGCGGAAGGTGGCGCTAAACCGCTGAGCCACCTGGGCCGCCCTATTCAATTCTTTCACGTAATTCCTGACACCGCGTGGGAGCCTCTGGTGCTGATTCCAACATCTGGGCGCACTGGGAATGCGTTCATTAGAGTCACTCATTTCTGTTTCTTTGTATGTCAGGTAATAAGTATTTTAAAAGTGGAATATGCATTTAATGTTTTAGCAGATCTGGAATCTATTCTCTTCTTTTGAAGATTGCTTTTTTCCTAGTATTTCACTTGCATGGACCCTGCAGTGCTGACAGCTGTTGTCTATGCCCTGTTTTCCCACATCCAGTGGCTGCATTTCCATCCTCAGTCTTGAGAGAGCTGCCCTCCATCTGTGTGATTTAGTGGTCAATCAATGCTCTGTGCAGTCTGTATTCAGATTTTGGCACTCACCTTCTCTGTGGTTGTCTTGTTCCTGGGATGTCCCCTAAATTTCCAAATGCTGTGCCAGCCCAGGGTCTGATATCTGATACGTTTGTCCAGTATGGTTTTACTTTTCTAAGTAAACTCTATGTCCAACGTGGGTTTTGCACACACGAATCCAAAATCAAGAGTTGTGTGCTTTACAGACTGAGCCCGCCACCCTCCCCCAGTATGACATTTTTCTTGCTGTTGCTTGAGCCTTGTGCTGATTGTAAAATTCATAAGTCAAAGGCACAGACTCACAGATTGGGCTAGGACAATCTTTTTTTTAAAGACTGTTTTTATAGATTTATTTTAAAGTAATCTCTACATCCAATGCGGGGCTCAAATTTACAACCCTGAGATCAAGAGTCTCATGCTCTGCAGAAGAGCGAGCCAAGTGCCTGTTGATCAGGATGATTCTCTCTTTAAAGCTAGAGCTCCCTCTGGTTCTTTCTGCTTTTTCTGCAGTGTCTCCTGAGTGTCCCCCAGCCCTGCAGAGTGTGGTGGTTCCAGGGATTTTGACTGAGCCTGTATTCAGATTTTGGATCGCGACCCTCTGCTGCTCCCTCACTTTCAGATTTTCCCCATGAAATGTCCAGGTCCTTGGCACCTGCTGTGACTGCTGTCATCGGCCCCATGAGCCTGCAGTTATGCTGGGGGAAGGGAGAGCCCCCACAGGTGAGAAGGCTGGGAACTAGCGCTTCTTGCCCATCATAGCCGTATTCAGGATTAAAGTTCTCTCATGTTCCTGCCTGCCTTCATTTACTTTTCAGTGAGTTCAAATACTATTTTTATTTATTATTATTATTATTATTAGTAGTAGTAGTAGTAGTAGTAAATTTATTTTTTATTGGTGTTCAATTTGCCAAAATATAGCATAACACCCAGTGCTCATCCCATCAAGTGCCCCGCTCAGTGCCCGTCACCCAGTCACCCCCACCCCCCGGCCCTCCTCCCCTTCTACCACCCCTAGTTCATTTCCCAGAGTTAGGAGTCTCCCATGTTCTGTCTCCCTCCCTGATATTTCCCACTCATTTTTTCTCCTTTCCCCTTTATTCCCTTTCACTATTGTTTATATTCCCCAAATGAATGAGACCATATAATGTTTGTCCTTCTCCAATTGACTTATTTCACTCAGCATAATACCCTCCAGTTCCATCCACGTTGAAGCAAATGGTGGGTATTTGTCGTTTCTAATGGCTGAGTAATATTCCAGTGTATACATAGACCACATCTTCTTTATCCATTCATCTTTCGATGGACACTGAGGCTCCTTCCACACTTTGGCTATTGTGGACATTGCTGCTATAAACATTGGGGTGCAGGTGTCCCGGCGTTTCATTGCATCTGGATCTTTGGGGTAAATCCCCAGCAGTTGCTGGGTCGTAGGGCTGGTCTATTTTTAATTCTTTGAGGAACCTCCACACAGTTTTCCAGAGTGGCTGCACCAGTTCACATTCCCACCAACAGTGAAGGAGGTTTCCCCTTTCTCCACATCCTCTCCAACATCAAATACTATTTTTAATGTTTTTCATTACTGCCTTCTGCGAAAGAACTGACTCAACCACTCCCTCCTGCCATTACTAGAAGTCTCACCTGAGAGAGGATTGGGGGTGAAGAGGTCAGAGCCTATGGTGTGATCTTGTGAGACCAGTGAGGGTTCAGGCACCTGGCATTCTGTATGCAGGTTTCTCCAACTGAAATGCAAGGAGGCCTGGGGTCTGGACTCACAGCTGACTTGATATAACCCACAGTGACCAAGAAGGATGCCCCCACCACACCTCCATCTGACTGCTTCTTAAGTATTGGAAACATGTTCCACACGTGAGAATTTTCTTACATTATCTGCACCAAGTCCCCAGAGAAACGGCTACATTGGATGGAGGACTGGGAAGTAGTTGAGTTAAATCTGAAACAAGCTGTCTAGTCCTCCATCCTCGTCAGAACCATGAAGTGACAGATGACTGTCCCCAATCTGACAGCTGCTTGCAGCTTTCATCAATGAGATGCCTGAATACTCGGGGTGCTCTGGGCATTTGAACTGAAGGCTTCTCCTCAATTCTAAGCAGCACAAGCCCTTGGAGATGCAAGTGCACCAGGTTATCAGATCCTACTGAGTAACACTTGCTATCATGTCAAAGAACAACTTAGGATTTCTCTCTCATCAGGAGTCTTCTCACATCATCAGAGGGATGAAAAGTGCAGAATTTCCTTCATGGGAAGTGGAAATGGCACCACTTCTTGGGGCCAAGCATACTGCACAAATGTTAGGACACTGCACAGGTCGTTGGTAGGCAGAGGCTGTGCTTGTCGGCTGTCCTCCCTGAGCCACTGACCGCTGAGGGACTTGACCACAGATCTGCCACTTGATAAAGAGGCATGTTCACTGATGGGACAGCTCCTGTGTTCTGGCCTGGGAATTGCAAAGAAGGCACTGCAGCCATCCACTGTCGAAGGGAACATCTAACAGCCCACAACATTGGGGACTCTGTGCAGTTATGATGACACCACTTGCTGCCAAAGGACACACAGAGTGATGCAGACTGATGCACATAGATTCATGGGCTCTTGTGCATGGAACTGCTCAATTGTCAGGCTGTTTGACTTTGGAATACTGGATTTTAAAAAAAGAACTTACTATTTGACAGAGAGCGAGCATGCAGGGGGAACAGCAGAGGGAGAGGGAGAAGCAGGCTCCCTGCTGAGCAGAAAGCCAGACGTGGGGCTCAATCTCAGGCCCACAGGAGCATGATCTAAGCTGAAGGCAGACGCCAACCAACTGAGCCACCCAGGTGTCCCTGAATACTGGATTTTGAAGGGCATGTCATGTGGTGAAACCCCTTATAAAGAAGGCTAAGTTATTTATTTATTTATTTATTTATTTATTTATTTATTTATTTATTAAAGAATTTATTTATTTATTCATGAGAGACACCGAGAGGCAGAGACACAGGCAGAGGGAGAAGCAGACCCCATGGAGGGAGCCCGACGCGGGACTCCATCCCGGGTCTCCAGGATCACACTCCAGGCTGAAGGCGGCGCTAAACCGCTGCGCCACCCGGGCTGCCCTGATTGTACAATTTCTTAATAAAGTGACTCTAAGATGTTTGATACCACTTTCAGCTGCTTTGGCCATCTTAGCCCCACGGGAGGCCCAGATCTGCCCAGTGTCATGCTTTCCGTGCAAATATTCAGATACGGTATTTAATTTTCTCAGCTGTTTATTTCTTTATATATATATATTTTTACAGGTAACTTTGTGTAAGTTAAATGCCATCATTATACATTTTATTTATCAATTCTCAGACCCAGATTAGAATCTGATATACATATACACTTAATGTAAAATGTCATAAAGCAACCCAAATTGTACTAGAAAAATTATAAAAAATCTCTAAATTTTGAGTATAATTGGCACATCATGTTCCATTTGTTTAGGTGTACAGAAAGTGATCTGATGAGTTCGCACAGCACGCTCTACTCACCACGGGTGTACTCCTGCCTGCCCCAGTCCAGCCCTATTACAGTATCATCTGCGGTAGCCCTCGTGTGGCGCCTCTGACCCCCACACTTCCTCATTCTGGGACTGGCAGCCAGGGTTCCCACTGCCCCCTCCTAGTTTCCCAGCCCCCACACCATCCCCTCTGGCAACCGGCTCAGATGATCATTTACTGTATGAGCAATACCTGTGAACAAGATAATCGTGTGAATAAAATGTGTACTGAAATAAGTTATTCATTTTTAATATGCTATTTAAATTATTTTCGCCAACCTAGAGTGGAACAGCCAGTGCTCATCTCATTATTTGCCCTCCTTGGTACCTGTCACCCACTGACCCCATCTCCCCACCCACCTGAAGTAAATCTATACAGTGATTTGTTTGAATTTAACATTTTACTGTATCGCCCTGAAATCACTGACTCCAGTGACTTCTGCAGCACCAAGTGACACCATCCAGAAATTTCTCTAGAACTGTCTGAAACTCTGAAACCCTGATCTTTGTGGCAAGAGGGGCAGCACCTGGGCCACCACGTAAGGATTTCAGCTAGGACGGCCACCTGATACACTGACTTCCTCCCATCAAGAAAACCCCTGGTTGTTATAAGCCTTAACTTTAGCATTTTTTAAAAATTTTTATTTACTTATGATAGTCACACACACACACACAGAGGCAGAAGCAGGCTCCATGCACCGGGAGCCCAACGTGGGATTCGATCCCTAGTCTCCAGGGATCACGCCCTGGGCCAAAGGCAGGCGCCAAACCGCTGCGCCACCCAGGGATCCCTTAACTTAAGCATTTAAATACGGGAGTAAAAGACTTCTTGGGACATACTTGGAGGTGCAGTGATGACGGCTTGCGGCCCACCTGGTAGCCTTTCCCACACTGGTCTTATTCTGGCGGCAGCCGGGTTGGCAGCAGCGGAAGCAGTGACACCGGCTGCGGGGAGGGCGGGCTCCCAGGCTCTCACAGCCTCGGTCACGGTCACGGTCACGGTCACCGAGTCCGATGCTGCGACGCTGCTCAGAGAGCGCCAGCTCGGGATGGCACCGTCCGCGCTTGCTTCTCTCCCCACCCGTCGCGTTCCTGCCCAAAGCTCTACTATTCCAAGACGTGCCCGCGGGAGGGAGGCTCGTTTATAATGTTCTTCGACTTTTCTCTGGACGCTCGCTGATGATTTCCGCGGCAAGGGCTCCGCGCAGCTCTCACACGGCCGCAGAGGAGGGCGCCGGGGAGATTGCACAACAGCAGCGGAAACTGTTTTTTTAATGAAAAACGCCAAGGAGTGTTTCCTTTGAAGGAAATCATAGACCAAACTGAATTCTGCGGGTGCACAGTGGGTGTGGGTTTGAATTAGTCTATGGCAGGGGCGGGGGCAGGGAGGGCGTTGGGTAATCGTCTCCCCGGGGTTTTACGGCGTCGGCCGCGTCTCTCCCATCACACAACACACGCGTGCACACGGACACACGGACACACGGACACACGGACACACGGACACACGGACACACACACACTCCCCACACGTGCATGACTAGGTCCTCGGTCAGTAGATCCCGGAGCCTCCTCTGAACCCGCTGCCTCCTCCCTCAGGATGGCGGCAGGATTTCCCCAGGCCGCCCACCCACTCAAGCTCCTGCATCTCCTGCCCGCGGGCTCCCTGGAGCCGCACCCCTTCCTCTGCCGCGACCCTGGAGGTGGAGGCAGAGTGTGGAGCGCAGGGGCTGATGGAGGAGCCAAGTCCCTCTGGCAACCAGACCCAGATCTTCACAGGCCAGGTGAAGAGGAGCCGCAGAAATGGGAGAATGTGCAGCGGTCCTACCACCAACCACGGGGCTCAGTCTGGACGGGCGCAGCCCGGAGCGAGCAGCCTGGGGTCTGGGGAGAAGCAGGGGGACCGTGCCAAGCCCTCACCCCGACCCCCGGGGCTGGGAGACCCTCCTGCCGAGTGTCCCCCAGGGTCAGGCGGGGCAGCAGGTGCACAAGCTGTCCCTCCAGAGTGAGGCTGGTCCAGTGCCCAGGGGGCGGGAGCTGTGTGACATCACTAAGTTGTTACCTAGGCGGACTCTGTGGGTCACCGACTCGGTTCAGGTCCCTCTCTGCGCGGAACCAGGCGGGATCCCTGGCGTTTGTCCTCACAGAGCTGACGGCTGAGACGGGGAGGTGCCCATACTCCTCCCAGCGCGTGCCTATGCTGGTGAGGCATCCTGACAGCGCTGGGCGACAGGCTCGTCCTGAATGTCCCACGGGAAGCAGAGACCTGGCTCACAGAGTTCACAGGCCAGATAGCCCAGGGCTCAGGGGAAGTGTCCTCACAGGTGGGCTGCGTAGACTCTGATGTGTGCGGATGATCCGGGTCGATGGTGGGGTTTCCAAGCAGTCAGCAGTTGGCATAAGCGAGGTTGGGTGGCACTGGGGAGTCAGGACGGAGGTTAGTAATTTCTAGTTAAGGTCATGAGGGATTAGCCCAGGAGAGGGGCAGGGCAGGGGCTGCATGTGGAATGCAGGCAGGACCCCGGGAGAGGCACAACCAGAGGTGAGCGGGAGGCTGCTCAGGTCGCACCAGCGGGTCCTACAGGAGCAGGGGAACCCCACTTGGCCAGTTGGTCCCGCACAGGCACCGATGCAGTCCTGCAGTCTGAGGGCTCCCATGGGACAGGAGGGCCACGTTCTGCCCTGAGCTCCGGTGCAGGCTGACGGTGGCACCGAGATCCGTCCCAGAGCTTTCCGGACCTGGGGACGCAATCTCAGAAGAGATGCTCCTGTGACTCTCATCACTGAGGGGATGACAAAGGTGTTAGGAGCCATGTGCGGGACGCAGGAGCAAGACCACGACCATCCTTCCTGCTGGATCACCACATCCAGTCTAGAGAGTGCATGTTCCCCACGGAGGAGCCAGGGCGGCTGCAGGGGCAGATGCTGCAGGGGCTTCGGAGGCAGGCTCTGCCCTCTCCGACCCTGCCTGGTCCCGGGGAGGAGGTGGGCAGGCCCCCACCCCGCAGCGCCCCATGGCCGTGAGCTCCAGGAGGACATCAGGACCCTGGGGCAGTGGCAGGATGGCTACAACAAGGGCGGTGACCCGAATTTGGACACAGGGCTGCCTCTGGTGGCCTCCTCATTGGCTCTCAGCAGCACAGAGGGGAGGCCGTGGCACTCTGTGGAGGGACAAGATGTACTGGAGGAGCAGTGCTTCCTGTGGCTGCACAGGTACTGGGAGCTGCGGGCAGGAACACCAACCGCACTGGGAAGGACTTCCCACAGGCCAGCCCTGCAGCTCTGCCCAGCCCCAGTGGGGGGCAGCCCTCTCTCCAGAGCCGTGGGGGGTGCCCAGGGGTGATCACACACAGGGGTGCAGGACAGCTAGTGGGGGGGGCATATGCTGAGGGCAGCTCCCCCATCCTGAGTCCCTGGGGCACTGCCGTGTCACTCACTCTTCTTAGGCCCAGGCCGGGAGAAAGTTCTCTCAGGAGAGCACAGGACTAGCTCTGAGGCTCGTGTTTTCACCTTTCAGCCTCTTCCCCCCAGAGATCCTGTAGCTGTGAGTACCTGTAAATACTTACCTAGGAATACTGAGTTACAGGCTTGGTAAGACGGTGGAGAGTCTTTGAAAAGGCTCTTCCCTTGGAGCGAAATGTCAGAAGGGGTTCCCACCCCTTGTCTTCAGCCCGGGCCTGGCTAGAGTGGGTTCCTTCTACCTCCTGAGAGGGAACACCCCTGCCTCACCCCCATAAGCAGCCAAACCCTCAGGAGTCATGGCATCTTGGTTTGTGGAGCCTATGCTTTTCCAGAAGGCCTTGCCTTAGCCTCCCTGTTTGGTCTCCCACAGAGCCTCCCAGAACACACATGACCCACTACCCCCACCCCCGACAATAGGGTCACCCTGAGGGGCTATGTGCCCTGGGCTCCTGCCCTGCAGGTATCACCCTGACCTGGCAGTGTGCCAGGGAGCATCAGACCTAAGACAGGGAGCTTGTGGGGACCAGGAAGAAGGGGATGGAACCATCCAGAAGTGGGTGGCCATTGTGCTACCTTCTGAGATGAGGAGAGATACACATGCCATGTGCAGCATGAGGGACTACCTGTGCCCATCACCCTGAGACAAAAAAGAGACCCTTTTTTTTTTTTTTTGCAAGGAAAAACTTTTATTCAGAATAAGCATTAGCAAAATGAAGGTAGGTGCCTCATAATGCAGGGCCACAGAGTACTCTGGTACTCAGAAACAGATTAGAAAATCATTACAAAACTTTGCTACAGATTAAAATAAACTTGAAACCACAATCATTGGCTATAACATGCCGCTGTATGGAATCACTAAAAATAAAAGGTGAAAATCTTCAGACGATTTGTTCTCTTGCTTGCCCAAGTTGCAGGGAGTCAACAGCCCTCAGAATCCAGTGCAGCTGTGACACCCAAGGCCAGGGAGTGATCAGAGGACCCCTCAGCCCCACCGCTGTGGCCCTGCCATTGAATCTGCATGAAGACCACCTGGCCTCCAGGTTCAATTAAGTGCTTGTGATTCTCCCAACGAGGACTCCCAATAATAATAAGAAGAAAACAGGAGCTACATTGGTGGGACTCCCTTCTCCGGGGTTCTGGTTGATAAAAATTTCAGGCAATGTTTTAAGGGATTAGGTGAATTGAATCATTTAAAGCTTCATAATAACCCTGTGAGATGGCGAAAGGTACCAACCCCAATTCATGGTCAAGGAAACCAAGGTCACGCAGAGGTTAAGTGATTTGATTGGCTCACACATGCCATCATTAAATAGCCATCTTCCCTGTCACCACACAGGTCCACTCTGAGTCCCCTTCCTCCCTGCACTTCCCAACGTCTCACACACACACTTCCTTAGCTACTAGCACACAGTCCGCCCCTCACCACCAGAAGATGTGCCCTACCAGGTGGGCACATTTAGCCTGTTTTTGCTGCCCTGAGGTGTCCTAGATGCCTCAATAGTGTTCCTGTGTCTCGCACTCAATTGCCACTTGGGGAAAGGATCAGCATAGAGCACCTGTCTCTTCTAGATGACCCCCAGGCCACAGGTTCTCATGGCAGGGACCACTTTCCTCACCAGCGCTGGTCTCCTCCATGACGTCCCCATGTCCTCCTCCCACAGCATCCCTCCTGCACAGCACAGGAAACAACTACAGTTCTCCCTTCAGAAAAGGGATACCCAGATTATGGGTCATGCATTCCAGACAAATGTGGATTCACCTCAGACTCTGCTTCATCATGCTATGAATTAGGAGTGGAGCCAGAACTAGGCTCAGTAGAGCCAGGGGCGGGGGGGGGGGGGGCAGGCAGGTGAGCAAGGAAGATAGAAACTAACTGAAATCTAATAAGGAGTGGATCCTTAATCCACTCCTGTCTCTAACTCCAGAATCTGCTTTTTAAAAGATATGAGGGAAAGATGGACAGAATGATCCAGAACAGCTCCCAGAAGGAGGTGAAGAGATGGATGGGTCTGAAAAGTCATCTTGCAATTCCACAGCGACTCCTTTGTGCAGGGACTCACTGGGCCTCATGGACATGAGAAGAGACCGAAGGACCCCTGTGGCTGTCCCAGACTGGGGGACAGCTGGGCAGCATGAGACCAGGCCTTGTACCCAAGAAGAAGAACAGGCCAAAATCTCTAAGAAACAAATCAAAAATAGACACTGAAAACTTGGGGGCTGAGTCCTGACCCAGACCTGAGCCTCGGCCCCCCTGGTCACGGGAAGCGCTTGCTGCACAAGATCCTGGAGGAGGAGAGTCCCAGTCCCTGTGATCCCAGGCCTGGTGGGACAAGGGTCCACTGGAGGGACAGGGACTAGGGAGCAGCCACGATGACCCAGCTGAGAAGTGACCCTGTCAAAGCCCAGGATGCACTGAGCACAGGCTGGGCACAGTCCCCTCCATGCAGGCTCCTCACAGGTTCTCCTGCGTGTCCCCCCACCCCCCCCCCCAAGCACAGCAAGGGTCAGACTCTGGAAGGTTCCCAGGACTTCTGTTTAGTTCCTCTCTCAGACTTCAGGAATCCTCTTTTCAGATTAACCCGTCAACCCCTCGCGGCAGGAAAGCAAGAAAACAAATTCGCATCCGTTTTTTTTAAATATGAGAGAGAGAGGCAGAGAGAATCTCAAGCCAACTTCCAGCTTAGTGTGGAGCCCCCCTCCACCCCAGAACCCCGGGATCCCCACCTGAGCAGGAATCACCGGTCTCTCCCTCCAACGACTAAGTCCCCCGGGTGCCCCCACGCATCCAGAGTTTCACCCTCAACAAGGGAGTGAGAGCAGCAGCTCCGAGGGACACCAAGCACCGACGGGCCGAGACCCCCCTCCGCTGGGCCAGGGGAGCAGAGGAGGAAGGAGGGCGCGAGCAGTGGGGGCGGGGCGCGGGGGCGACGCAGCGGGGTCCCCGCGGCCCGGCCGGGGCACGGCGGTGCTCAAACAGCTCAGGGATGGGAGCCTGTGGGCGCCGAAGGGGCCGGGGGGGCGCGGGGGAGCGGGGCGGAGGCGGGAGGGACCGGGGAGTCCTGGCCGCGGGGGCCGGGGGCGGCGGAGAGGCGGCTTCCCGGGGTCCCGCGTCCCCGCCGGGCGGCCCCCCCGCTCCCGCCCGCACTCCCCGGCCCGGTCAGGGTCGCGGCCAGGGCCCCCGACCGCAGCAGGACGAGCGCTGGGGGCCCACGACCCTGACCCTCAGGGTGGGAGGGGTAGCGGCGTCCCCGCAGATCTCGGGAGGACTCTAGAGCCCGGGACCCGGGACCGCTGATTGGCTCCTCCGGAAACCTCGCACCCAATGGGAGTGCGAGCCGGGACCGCGTCAGGAGTCTCCGGGCAGGAGGACCCGAGCCAGGCCGCGAGATGACGTCAAACCCCGGGAGGTGGGGACCCCCAGCGCTGGGCTTCCCTACACCTCACCTGCCCTCCATCCGGGGACCCTGAGAGCCAGGCCTTCCCGGGGACCCGGGACTTTGCCCTGACCCCTCTCCTCCTGCACGGTGACCAGGTGACCACTTTGTCACCCCCTCTTCCTGAGTCCTGGCCCAGGGGCTCTGAGGACACTACTAGGGAGAGACTCTCAGGCTGGACTCTGCCCCTGGTCCTCACTGCCCTTTCCAGAATACTCGCTGAACTGGACTCTCTTACCTCCCACCGCCTACCTGTCTCCTTCTGGACTCTTCTAGGAGGAAACGCATCCCCAGGGACTCTGACAGCACACAGTCAGCTGCCCTGGGAGCAGAGATGGAGAGACAGGGCTTTTCTCTTTACCTGGAGAAGCTGTGTCTGAGGCGGCAGCCACGGAGTCCCACTGAGGCCCGTGTCCTTCCTGTTGACCCCAGGCGTGCTGCACAACCTCCTAGCCCCTGAACAGCGGCAGTCTGATCTGTGGGGTGACTTTGGCCCTTCCTGCAGACAGGGGACCATACAGCAGCGCTCAGACTCACAGAGCTCTTCGGTTGTCCCAAACGCTAGATCAGTGACCGCGTCCCGATTACCTCCATTCCCGAGCCCGAGGTTGTCTGTGGCCTCCGGGACGTCTCCTCAGGGCACGGAAGCACATCTGTTGCTGTTATTTCAGCTGAAGCCTGGACAAGCGTTGATCACCTGGAAGTGGCAAGTGTTCTGGGCCGTCACCGGGCCCTCACCCGCGTCTACGCATTGCCCGTGCGGGAAGGAACGCCAAGATAAGGGCATATGTATTCCCGCTCTGGGTATTATCTGATTATCATAAGGAGGCAATTGGTTTTCAGGCAGCCGCACACAGGGTAGCACGTACTAGATGCCAACGTCTTGCTAAGCCCTGTAGATAGGAATTTATTAAAAATCTGTATAACTACGGATTTAAACGTGAGGATTCCACTGCTGTAGAACCTTCACCTCTGCTTCTCTCCTTCCGCCTATGTCTGCAGCCCTTCTCTCTGTCTCTCATCCTTCAGGGCCTCTTGTCCTGCTCCACCCCCTCTCACTCCTGATTGGGGCCCTGCTGCCACCCCAACACCTGCCACCCAGGGCCACTTTCACCACCCAGAACAGCAATTCTGCTGATGTGAGTCAGGTTGTGTCATGTCTTCACTGAAAATGCTCCAGTGGCTCCATCTCACTCTTGAGAAGCATCTAGAACACAAGGCACATGAGCATAGGGACTTTGGGCTATATTGGTGAAAGCTGTATCCCCACTATAGTGTCTTCCTGTCCTGCCAGACAGTGCGTGAGCTCATCTCGTCCCAAATCCCATTTTGTGCCCCCATTCTTGGGCCATTCCTGATGCCACTTGTGTTTTGGTGTCCCATATGAACAGCCACAAGTACAGCATGATAATGCCAGGAATTGGATTGGTTAGGAGAACTCCTTGTGAGAAGACATGGGGAAGGAGCCCGAAAGGCTAGGAGACATCAGATCTTAATGCCAGTCTGAAGCTGAGGGAAGGAGAGAGAGAAGGGAGGTTGGCTGGAAGCACCCTAGACCCAGTGCAGAGTAAGGCAAGCTCACCAGGGTGTCGGGGAGTCCAGAGCCCAGGTCAGCCGGGAGAAGAGGAAGAGTCCTGCCTCAGTTTCCTTGCTGTTCCCAAGCATTGGCTGGAGGAATTCCATAGGAAGTGTCATCTCTGGGCAGAGATGGTGTCAGATTTGAGAGCACACAGCCGAGGCCATGGCTCAGTTACACTTCCTCAAGCTGAGAGTCAGGGTCGTGTATTGTCACGGCCACCACAATGATCTAGTTGAGGACCAACACCGATGAGGAAAATGTTAACGGGGAAGTAACTTCTGGACCAGGACTTGTAAGTCAATAAGAAGGGATGAGGTGTTGGGCAGCAGTGGAGGGACTGGCTCTGGCTCGCACAACTGGATGGGTCACCTGTGCTAAAGGACAAGAAGGCCCATCAAGTGGGTACAGGTGCTAGGACATGAGTAGATGGTGGGAGAAATCTGTGAAATTGTCCTCTAATGTGTTCCGTGTGTTCAGTGACTTAGGAAACAAGATCATTAGCAGAGAGAAGAGGGGGCTGGGTGTTGGAGGTACCAAAGGCTCACCCACCTCCCATCCCAGGGGTGCCAGGTCCATGGGAGAGGATATATCCCACGGGAGAGGACTGCATGGGGATCCGGGTCCTCAGGGGGACCTGGATTCTGTTAGAGCTGTGAGGAGAGGGGACCCTGGGTATTTGCTGGTCATAGCTGAACATTCCTGGGGTGCAGTGGAGGGTTCAGGAGCTGGGGAGGGGGCATGAGAGGAGGCAGGGTAGGAGTGTGCAGAGCCTTGTGGAGTGAGAGTGCAGGAGATCCTGGGGGGCCGGGGTGACTGATGCAGGGGAGGGAAAGGACTTAACGTCATTGGTCCTGGTGGACTCCAGGCAGATGGTGGTGCTGAGTGTGTGAGAGGTGCCAGGGAGGAGCAGGGATTGGGGTGCTCACATGGGCTCTGTCAACAGGACAAGGATGTTTAGGGTGACTGGGCCTTAGTTGTACTTGTGGACTTTGCTCAACCCCCAGGTATGGGGTCAGTACCTGGGGTGGAGGTGTGTCAAACGAAATCCCTGGTTTACTCTTCACCATGTGGGGCCGGAGTGCACTCCCAGCAGATGTACACTCCCAGCTCTGCCCCATCCCTGCACTGGGATGAAAGAGACTTCTGGGTACCAGGGGTGAGGCCACAGAGAGACTTCTGGGTACCAGGGGTGAGGCCAGCAAAGGGACCCCTCTTGGACCTTCGCAGGGGGCAGGGGGCCCCGGGGAGCTGGGATCTCAGGCCTGTAACCCAGTCCTCACGTCCACACCATGGAGTAGGATGTAGACAGTGAGCTGCTGAGTCATGTAAGAAATGATTTTGGTTTAACTGAGTTTTGAAAAATCTAGAAAGAAGGAGTCCAAAAAAGAGTCTCTACTCAGTGAATTTCCCTGGTTTGACCATCGAGGGCCCGGAGAGAGGAGCTGCAGAGAGATACAGAATCCTCAGAATCCCCTGAGCTCTCCTCTTCTGCAGCCCCTGCCACAGCCCAGAGCCTGACCCCTGTGGAGCCCAGGGCTGCCCAGAAGCTTCTTCATCTCTACACTGATGCCCAGGTTTCTGCTCTGACATCTCCACCTGACTTTCAGTGCAGACCCCACCCAGGCTTCTCAGTCAGAATCCATCTGAGAGCAGAGGGTGGTGGCAGGTCCCTTACCGTCCTCCCCAGGTGCGGCCTCAGGACCCAGGACGCGAGCCAGCTGCCGTCTCTCCTCCCAGGCCCTCTCCAGGGTTTCTCTCAGCTCCTAGAACCTGGACAGGGCTCTGGACACCAGGGGGCGCTCATCCCGGCTAATGATGAGAATGTGATGCTTTTCAAATCCACACGGGTGCCCCCTGTGTCCACCCAGAGACAGGAGGACAAGGAGGATTGGTTATATACACACTCGCACGGATGCACACAATAGAATATTCTGCAGCCATAAATCAGGATAAGATCTTGCCATCTGTGACAACAGGGATGGACCTACATGTGGTTTGTGTGCCAAGTGAAACAAGTCAGACTTGAGAAAGACAGACACCCTATGATTAACTCATATGTGGAATCTAAAGAACAAATCAAATGAGTAAAAAGTAAAAAAGTAGACTCCTATCTATACATATCAAGAACAAGGTGATTGCCAGAGGCAAGCAGGTGGGAGGACAGGCGCAATGGGTGAAGGAGAGCACGAGGCAGAGGTTCTAGAATGAAGAAGTCCTGGGAATAAAGGCAGGGAGAGACAGGGAATGCCATCAGTGGTACTGGCTCATCATTCTGTGGTGTTACTTACACTGTGGGAAGCAGAGAGGTGGAGTTGTTCTCTTTTACACTTGAAACTAACTAACCTTTCTGTTAACTATGTCCAAATAAAAAAATTAAATAAACTAATTGGAAAGATTAATTTATAAAACATACCAATTTTTATTTATGGTCATGGATATTTGGGTAATCCTTCCATTCTTTGAAAAACCTCTCTTAATTACATAACTTAAGAGCTACACATTTTGTGAAGTACAATAGGTTAACAATTAAAAACCTACAGTTAATGAGTGTGGAAAGGCCTTAAGGAAATAACATGAATACATGAAAAAAATTGGAAAACCTACATGAAATGAACAAATCCCTAGGAACAGGCAACCTGCGAAGATGTAATTATGAAGAAACAGCCGTGACAAGACCCATAACTAGTAAGAATATTAAACCCCTAATCAAACCACAGAGATGCCCTTGGTCAGATGCTTTTAGCGGTGAACTCTACCAAACACCGAGGAAGAATCAACACCAATCCTTCCCAAAATCTTCCAAACTTGAAAAGGAGAGAACACTTCTTGTCTTGTCCATGGTGCCAGCCTGACCAAGATCCCCAAGGCAAAGAGTCTAGAAGAAAAGGAAACTGGGATCCCTGGGTGGCGCAGCGGTTTGGTGCCTGCCTTTGGCCCAGGGCGCGATCCTGGAGACCCGGGATCGAATCCCATGTCGGGCTCCCTGCATGGAGCCTGCTTCTCCCTCTGCCTATGTCTCTGCCTCTCTCTCTCTCTCTCTGTGGCTATCATTAAAAAAAAAAGTTTTTAGAAGAAAAGGAAACCACACAACTGCCCTCTGACCTGGGTTCCACAGCCTGGTACATGAGCCCGAAGCCCTTATAGGAATCAACCCCAAATCATGCCCTAACCAACCTCATCCCAAACTCACAGGTACCACAGATGCATGCATGGTTCATTTTAATATTGTTTGAAAAATTCTGAGAAATCAGGAAATGAGGTTTCAGGAGTGGTGGTGACGCACGCAGGGGGAAAGCCATGGGGTGGGGGTGGGGGTCCCAGGGCAGGTGGCAGCAGTGTGTCCCTCAGCCTGTCTCTTGAACAGAGTGTCACATCCCAGAAGGACGGGTGAGCCCTCTCCCGTGGCCGCACATCCACAGAGGAAACGTGACACAGGGACAATGAGGCGTGAAGAGGCCGCGTGGATTGGCAGACACTCAGACCCTATACACACGGGTGTTTGTGTGGGATGTGGGGTCAGAGGGGAGACACGGGGTGTAGAAAGAGGAATAATTGGATGAGAGAGAAGAGGGACCCCACATAGGAATAAACATCCCAAGATCGGGGGCAGCAACTTGTGAGGCCCCTCATGCCTCGGGTGCCCGGTATAGGCACCATATGGTTCAGAACAAACACACTAAGGAACAAATCGACTGAAGAGTTGAGGGGCCAGTTGCCTGAGGCCCATCCTCACTGTAGGAGGAAGTGTCTGTGTCATTGGGCAGCTCACTGCTCTACCCTCAGCACCTCCCTGCACCTCAGTGACGATCTTGGCATCATTTTCTTCTTCTTTTTTTAAAAATTAAAAAAAATTTTTTTTAGATGAGATGAGAGACAGAGAGAGAGAGAGGCAGAGACACAGGCAGAGGGAGAAGCAGGCTCCACGCTGGGAGCCCGATGTGGGACTCAGTCCCGGGACCCCAGGATCGTGCCCTGGGCCAAAGGTGAGGCTAAATCGCTGAGCCACCCAGGGATCCCCGCATCATCTTCTTCTGACACAAATATGACGGCCAAGCCCTTGGTGCCAAACCGGCCTGCTCGGGTCACCTGGAAGGAGACAGAGGGTAGTCCTGGGGAGACCCCAGAGTAGAGGGACCCCCAACAGGAGGGGTGAAGATGTCAGGTATGAAGGCACAGGAAATCAGGAGGACGGGGTCACTGGTGCCGCGTGGTTGGAGCGTACCCCATGCAGGTAGGTGTGGGAATCCTCGGGCACCTGGTAGTGACGGCGGGGTTCACCTGCTCAGCGTCCGGGCCTCGGCCAGGTAGGTCGGCAGCCACGTGAACTTGTCCTTGAAGTTCCTTAAACTCGGATACGGACAAAGCCTTTGTGAGAAAGGAAATAAGAAGAAAGTGAGCAGTCCCTCCTCACAAGGGTCTGATTCTTCCAAGATGTTTCCACAGGTGACATCTTTCATCTGTGACTCCCTCTCCCCTGGGTGTCCTCTGTGGGGGCGATGGCGATGGCTGGGGAGTTCGGCTTCTCCCGCGGCTGGGCCAACGCCGTGCAGCCCCGCACAGACCCCGCAGAGATCTCTGCCTGTGCGTGGAGACCAAGGGGTGGGTCCACGGGGCGGTGTGTAGGGGACCGAGGGTGTGTGCTCGAGTGGGAGGGTTCAGCACGTGCACTCCTCCCCGCGGGCCCCTCCGAGTCCCTCTTCTTCCCCCCACATGTTTCGTCTGTGCTCCCACTATAACTTACTCCTTCTTTCTCTCCTTTGGTTCTCTGAGCAGATTGGCCTCTGAGAAGATACAGAGAGCAGGAGGAAATTCGGCAGACACGTGAGGAGGCGGGAATCAGATGCTCCATGGAAAAGGGGTAAATATTGGAACTAGGGTCTGGAAAGACCAACATCTATCTCCCTACTACGAAACGTGAAACTGAAGACCTACCCGAATTCTGGGAAGTCCTTTTAGTGTGAACAGTTTACACAATCAGTAAGCTGTCAGAATGCTCCTCAGGGAGTGATACAAGGAGAAATAAACAAATTTAAGAACTCCGATGGGGCCAATGTAGATTGGGATTTTTAAGAATTTAAAACCATTCAAGATTTTTATATATGAGGTTTGATTTTTTTATTGAGATTTTAATTTATTCAATGTCTCCACATGCTCCCATGGAACCTAAGAGCACCCCACTCCACTCATGCTCAGCCCCTTGGCATCCATCAGACACATCACCTGTTGGGCCAAACGACACACTTATAGTTGTGCCTTAGCATTCACAGGTTGCATATTTACAAATTCACCTATTTGCTAAAAATTGTTTTAACCTGAAAATCAATACTCATGGCACTTATACCGTCATTCAGGGACACACAAGAGCAGCCAAAAACATTAGTTACCTGACATGCATGTTGCCAGCTAAGATGAAACATTTTTGTTGAACTTGGAAAGGTGCTTCTCAATCTTCAATGGTTGCAAAGACACTCTCGAAGTCAGATCAGAACACAACATTTATGGATTTATTTAATCCAACAGAAACTATAAAGCTAAGATATTCAGAAGGAAATTGTCAGAGATGAAAAAGGAGGCCAGTGTACCACTTAAGGAATTTAGAAATAATCCCATATATACGTGGATATGGATTGTTGATAGAGATAGGACTTGAGGAGAGAGGAGAAAGGATGGAGTTTTTCAGTAAAAGTGAACCAACTACTGGCCATTTGTGAAGCAACAAAATAGATGTGAACCTTTTTTTCACACCATACACATGCAAAAACGAATAGATTACAATCTATAAAATTTCAGAAAAGATTACAGAAAAAGATCTTTATGATTCTGATAAAAAGAGAACTTGGGGACGCCCAGGTGGCTCAGCTGTTTAGCGCCACCTTCAGCCCAGGACATGATCCTGGAGACCTGGGATTAAGTCAGGTTGGGCTTCCTGCATGGAGCTTGCTTCTCCCTCTGCTTGGGTCTCTTCATATCTCTCTCTGTGTCTCTCATGAATAAATAAATAAAATCTTTTTTTTTTTTTAAAGAAAGAACTTGGTTAGCAGAACTCGGAAGACATTTGCAATAGAGAAAGATTTCCTCTATGTTATTAGTTATGACTAATAAGTGCTGTTCATCTAAAGACGTCATCAAGAAAATGGAAAGACAGGCCATGTATTGGGAGGAATCTTTGCCACACATGCTAGCAACCAAGGATTAGCACACAGAACATGTCAACACTGCTCAGATCAGTGAGCATTGGACACACTACTTACTGAGTAAATGGGCTGGAGCTTCCCATTTGCCAAACTCAAGTGGCAGGCAGAAGGCACAGGAGCATCTGGAGATACAGGAGTCCACTCCCTAAGTGGTGGGTGGAGGATGGTCTCCCAGGGTGCAGACACGGTGAGCAGTGGGAAAGGGGATAAATGGGAAAGTGACAAAGAAGAAATCAAGGTGACATTTTAAGAAATGTCCATAAAAGGCAAATCTACAGAGAAAGACAGTAGTTTAGTGGTTGCCCAGGATGTGGGAGAGGTGATGGGAGAAGCAGGGGGGCCTGCTGATGAGCACAAGTCATTCCTGTGCTTTTAAATAGCCTGCTTCTCAGACTGGTTCTCTGGTCTTCAGGTTTATGGGACTTCTTCACTGAATTGGCTCTTCTTTCACACACTCCCATCTTCCTCATATAATAACTTGATAATTTTGATGAGCTCAGTGTGCAGTGTTTACATTATTATGACCATGAAATGTTAGTCACAACTGAGCATTTTGTAGACTTATGATTAAGTTTCCTTTTGAGTCAGTTTAAAATTTTCCCCATAAATAAATATTTTATCCCTTAATTTGCTTAGTTCTGTTGTGCTCCTTTTAAATCGTTCCCCAGCTCCCACTGGGGAAATCTTCAAGAACATCTTTGAGCCCACCCACTCTCCCCCTAGCTTTATGTCTGTGCAGACGCCTGGTCTGCAGCCCTCAGCCTTGTCCCATGGGGACGGGGTGCCTACACACCTGAGGCAGCGCTGACACCCGTACCCCCTTCACCTCCTTATGGGTGCCTCTCTTGTCCTGGCCCCCTGTTGCTGGGGTCCCATGTGCTCCCCATGTTTCCTTTTCTCAGTCATTATTCCCACTTTGCCTACTGGCAGTGGTGTCCTGTGGAAAGGACCATGGAAAGTAGAACAGAAACTATAAACATCTGTGGAGCTTCAGGCTGCCTTCACCCTGATTCACACGGTGAAGTGAGAGACTCTGTGCTAGGCAGAGTTGTCCTTGGGAATTGGGGGCCTCATGTCATGTCTTTGGGGCCCCAGACCTGTGATCTGTGTTGTTGACTCTTGGAGTTTTCAGGGTGTCTGCTCTTCCACCTTCTGACTTTTCATGACATCCCTGGTGTGGGTCTCTTCTCATCTACTTCAGTTAAGAATTTGAGTAGGTCTTTCAACATGTGTGTATATCCTGTCAACTCTGAGAAATATTCTTGAAATATTGTTTGCATCAATTCCTACTCTCTATTCTTTTTAAAAATAGTGTTATAACTTGTTGGAATCACTTTATTAAGAAACAAACAGGTCTTCTCTGCTGATGCCTTCACCTTCCTGATTGTACTGCTTCAGGGAAGGACAACGTTAATTGTCCAGTGCATCAACTAAATAATTCATTTCTATGCTCATATTTTCAATTTCCCAGAGCTGTTCCCTGTTCTATGTATACCACTGTGTATAGTTGTGTTTTTGTTTTCTATTTATATACTGCAGGTATGATTCATACTGGTGTTAGGGGATCTTCTAGGTCTCCCGGTCATCTGCTTTCATGGTATCATGGTATTTTATCACACACCACTCATCTCAGGCACAACTTACATTTACCTCTGTCTATTCTGCTACATGCTCATCTCCCACATGACAGTGCCAGTGTCATATTGACCAGGGGCTCACAATTTTTCTGTGTTGTAGCCTCCAGAGTCCAGTTGATCCTGAGCCACTGGAAGCTTTGAGATGTACACTGATGGATGGGCTTTGAGCAGGAGAGTCACACTGCCCCTCAATGACCTCCTAGGCTCTGAGTCCAGCAGCCTCCTATGGCAGAACATTCTGGAACATTGTAACAATTCACTTACACAGAGTGCACGGTCGTAACCACTTCCTGATGGACAGGTAACAATGAAGGATAAATCTTCAAGATCTCTGAGAGCAAATCTGCTGCGTTGAAACCTGGGTCTTCCACCTTCTCATTCTCTTCGAATCTCTGTTTCCATATCTATACAAAGGGATCCCCTATGTGATATTTCATGAGTCTGCTTGGATGATTAACTTTGACCCTCTGTATAAATCACATGGTCCTAATCCTTGAGACAGACTAGGTGTTCCACTATTTATATTTATCATTATCGGGATCCCTGGGTGGCGCAGCGGTTTGGCGCCTGCCTTTGGCCCAGGGCGCGATCCTGGAGACCCGGGATCGAATCCCACGTCAGGCTCCCGGTGCATGGAGCCTGCTTCTCCCTCTGCCTATGTCTCTGCTTCTCTCTCTCTCTCTGTGCGACTATCATAAATAAAATAAAAAAAAATTAAAAAAAAGTTTATATTTATCATTATCATATTTATTATAGCATTTAGATGAGCTCTGTTCCTTGTTTTTATAAACCACAATTCAAGAAACATCTTTGAAATATATTCTTGAGAATCTGTGTGATTATCTACTTAGGATAAACTCCTCAAAGAAAATGTCTGTGTCACAATATAAGCAAATTTAAATTATGGAGATATTTTATGAAGCACCCTTTACAAATTTTATGCCAGTTTTCACTCTCATCAACTTCTATGATGTTGCCTTTTCCCAACTCTCTGATGGACACTCTCATTCCTTACTTTCACCTTTGACAAGCTTATAGATTCTAAGTTTTATTCCTATTTCTTAGTCCACATTCTCATTTTTGTTTGTGTATCCTTATTAGCATATATTTGTTTTTTTAAAGATTTTATTTATTTATTCATGATAGTCACACACACAGAGAGAGAGGCAGAGACATAGGCAGAGGGAGAAGCAGGCTCCATGCAGGGAGCCCAATGTGGGATTCAATCCCAGGTCTCCAGGATCGTGCCCCGGGCCAAAGGCAGGCGCCAAACGGCTGCGCCACCCAGGGATCCCAGCATATATTTGTTTGATATTTCATTTCTTCTTTTCCAAAATTTAAAAAAATATTTTAAATCCTTTTTTTCTTTTTCTTTTTTTATTTCTTGAGCAGCTTTGGCATACAATGTTACATTCCTTTCATGTATACAACATAGTGATTCACCATATAACCCTATAATTCCACTCTTGGGTATTTACCCAAAGAAAAAGAAAACACAAATTATTTAATTATTTTTGAAATGGGTTATAGTTATTTTAAAATATGGAATTTAAGAGAGAGAAAAAATAGCAGCCTTCAACATCAGGAACTGGTCTGACACTGAGAGTTGGCTGCCAGTGTGATAAGAAGCTGGCTAATGCCAACTACCTGGCCATATTATTCTCCTGTAGGACATAAACATCAACATCAGACAAGGAAATTCAAATCATGACACTATTTGTGTCATTACAAACAAAAAAACAAGGCACTGTATAACCCACAAAATACCAAACCTCTCCCTGTGTCAGCCAATGTGAGCAATCGCTGCTTCTTTACCACGATACTTTATCCTCACTCTGGTCTGACCTGCCCAGAGATGAGATTCTTTGAGATGTTCAAGCATAGAATTGCCCACACCTCCTGACAACACATAGTTAGGAGTGGGCCCCAGCTTCCTCAGATCCTCTCCAACAACACCAATCAAAGGCTCATATCTTTTTTCTTTTTTAAAGATTTCATTTATTTATTCATCAGAGAGAGAGAGAGAGAGAGAGTGAGATTGAGAGAGAGGCAGAGACACAGGCAGAGGGAGAAGCAGGCCCCATGCAGGGAGCCTGACGTGGGACTCGATCCAGGTCTCTAGGATCCTGCCCCGGGCTGAAGGTGGCACTAAACCACTGAGCCACCCGGGCTGCCCTTACATCTTTTATATGTTCCAACACCTCCATCTTAACATGTGCCATAGCCCCCAAAGAGGTGTGATCTCTTTCACTGCAACAAGTAATAGATCCAACTTGAATGCCCACAGGTGCTCCTGGTGGTCTTTGGCTGAAGAACATTGAAGCATGTTACCCTTTTGTCTGTCAAAGTTGTTTTTGTGTCTTTTTTTTCAAAGATTTTATTTATTTATTCCTGAGAGACACACAGAGAGGGGCAGAGATAGAGGCAGAAGGAGAAGCAGGCTCCATGCAGGGAGCCCGATGTGGGACTCAATCCTGGGACATGTGTATTTTCACCTTGGTAGAAATGAAGAACAGAGGGTTTCAAGGATGAAGAAAGGAAACAGAACTGTTTGAATTTGGGTAAAAGTATGGGCAGGAGAAACAAGTAAAAAAGAGTCTAAGGTAGTGGAATCTCAGATGTCCATCTTCCACTTTATGACATTTACAAGTATGTACAAGGCCTACAAGGTAACTGATAGATGTATGTCCAATATATCTTCTCATTGGGTTCAGCGAAGACTTATGGGCCTGCTTATGTTTTCCCAGTGAATGCAAATACCAACAAGACAATCAAAGCAATAGAGACATTAGTTAGCTCCAGTGATGGGCATTTTGAACACTTATGATCTTTTTTTTAATTTTTTTATTTATTTATGATAGTCACAGAGGGAGAGAGAGAGAGGCAGAGACATAGGCAGAGGGAGAAGCAGGCTCCATGCACCGAGAGCCCGATGTGGGATTTGATCCCGGGTCTCCAGGATCGCGCCCTGGGCCAAAGGCAGGCGCTAAACCGCTGCGCCACCCAGGGATCCCGAACACTTATGATCTTGATGTGGTACATCATGTGTTATGTCAGTACAATTTAACTGTTATAATGTACATTAATTAAATATTAATGCTATATTTTAAGGAAATGTCTCAGACCCACATAGACAAATCTATGACTTCCATATGAAGAGAAATTTAATATACATAATCTATATGTCACAGTATTTTTTTGAAGAGGGTCTTGAAAACTAAGAATGTTCTAAATATACTATCTGAATGATAGCTATAGATCATAGCTATCATTCTAATGATAAATAGAAAATCCTGAAAGCATGGAAGAAGTCCTTAACCTACAAGGGTAGATACATAAGGCTGACAGCAGACCTATCCACAGAAACCTAGCAAGCCAGAAAGGGCTGGCATGAGATATTCAAGGGGCTAAATGAGAAAAAAAATATGCAGCCAATAATTTTTTATCCAGCAAGACTGTCATTCAGAATAGAAGGAGAGATAAAGAGCTTCCAGAACAAAGAGAAACTAAAATAATTTGTGACCACTAAACCAGCCCTGCAAGAAGTATTAAAGGGGATCCATTGAGCAAAGAGAGAGCCCAAAAGTAACAAAGCCAAGAAAGGAACAGAGACAATATACAGAAACAGTGACTTTAGAGGTAATACAATGGCAATAAATTCATAAACTCAATAATTATGATGAATGTAAATGAAATAAATACTCTCACCGAAAGACACAGAGTATCCGATTTGATAAACAAGACCAATTGATATATAAGAGATGTTTTACAATAGATTCACTTTAGACCCAAAGACACCTCCAGATTGAAAGTAAGGGGGTGAAGAACCATATCATACTAATGGACACCAAAAGAAAGCTAAGGTAGCAATCCTTATATCAGACAAATTAGACATTAAAGCAAAGACTATATAAGAGATGAAAAAGGAGACTATATCATAAAAAAAGGGTCTATCCAAGAAGATCTAACAATTGTAAATATTTGTGCCCCTAATCGGAGCAGCCAATTATATAAATCAATTAATAACAAAATTAAAGAAACTCACTGATAATAATAAAATAATAGCAAGGGACTTCAATACCCCACTCACAACAAGGTACAGATCATCTAAGCAGAAGATCAACAAGGGAATAAGGGCTTTGAATGACACACTGGACCAGATGGACTCACAGATATATTCAGAGCCTTTCATCCTAAAGCAATAGAAAGCACATTCTTCTTGAGTACACGTGGAATATTTTCCAGAATAGATCGTAAATCAGGTCTCAACTGATAGCGAAAGATTGGAATTATTCCTTACATATTTTCAGAGCACGATACTTTAAAACTAGAGCTCAGTCACAAGAGATAATCTGGAAGGAAGACAAATACAAGGAACACAAATACATTAAAGAGCATCCTACTAAAGAATGAATGGGGCAACCAGGAAATTAAAGAATTTTTTAAAAAGTCATGGAAACCAATGAAAATGGAAACACGACAGTTCAAAAACTTTGGGATGCAGCAAAGGTGGTCCTAAGAGGGAAGTATATAGCAATACAAGCCGTTCTCAAGAAATAAGAAAAGGGATGCCTGGGTGGCTCAGAGGTTGAGCATCTGCCTTCAGATCAGGGTGTGATCCTGGAGTCTCAGGATCAAGTCCCACATCGGGCTCCCTGCTAGGAGCCTGCTTCTCCCTCTGCCTGTGTCTCTGCCTCTCTCACTCTCTCTCTGTCTCTCATGAATAAATAAAATATTTTTTTAAAAAAGAAACAAGAAAAGTCTCAAATACACAACTTAACCTTACACCTAAAGGAACTGGAAAAACAACAGTAAATAAAGCTTAAACCAAGCTGGAGAAGAGAAATAATAAAGATTAGACCAGGCATCAATGAAATAGAAACCAGCAGAATAGCAGAACAGATCAACAAAACTAGGAGCTGGTTCTCTGAAAGAATTAGTAAGATTGATAAACCTTAGCCAGACTTATCAAAAAGAAAAAGGAAAGGACTGAAATAAATAAAATCATAAATAAAAGAGAAGAGATCCAACACCAAAGAAATAAACAATTATAAGAACATATTGTGAGGAGGGCGCCTGGGTGGTTCAGTGGTGGAGCATTTGCCTTTGGCTCAGGTCATGATCCCAGGGTCCTGGGCTGAAGTGTCCCACATTGGGGTCCCTGCAGGGAGCCTGCTTCTCCCTATGGTTCTGCATCTTTCTCTATGTCTCTCATTCATAAATAAATAAAATCTTTAAAAAAGGAGAACATATTATGAGTAACTATATCCCAACAAATTAGGCAATCTGGAAGAAATGGATGTATTCTTAGAAACATATAAACTACCAAAACTGAAACAAGAAGAAATAGAAACCTTGAATAGACCCATAACCAGCAAGGAAATTGAAACAGTAATCCAAAATCTCCCAACAAATAAGACTCCAGGACCAGGTGGCCTCCCAGTGGAATTCTACCTAACTTTTACTTATTTTTTAAAAGATTTTATTTATTTATTCATGAGAGAGAGAGGCAGAGACAAGGCAGAAGGAGAAGCGGGCCCCATGCAGGTAACCCGATGTGGGACTTGATCCTGGGACTCCAGGATCATGCCCTGGGCCAAAGGCAGTTGCTTAAAGGAGAATTAATATATACTCTTTTGAAGTTGTTTCAAAAAATAGAAATGGAAGGAAAACTTCCAAACTCATTCTATGAGGCCAGCATTACCCTGATCCCAAAACTAGACAAAGACCCCCCAAAAAAGGAGAATTACAGACCCTGAACACGGGAGCCAAAATTCTCACCAAGATAATAACCAACAGGATCAAATGGTATGTTAAAAGGAGTATTCACCAAAACCAAATGGCATTTATTCCTGGGCTGCCACGGTGGTTCAACATCCACAAAAATCAATCAATGTGATATACTACATAATAAAAGAAGGGACAAGAACCATATGATTCGCTCAACAGATGTAGAAAAAGTATGTGACAAAATACAGTTCCTCTCTTGACTAAAACTCTTTGCAGTGTAGGGATATAGGAACATACCTCAATATCATAAAAGCCATATACAAAAAGCCCACAGTGACTATCATTCTCAACGGGGAAAACCTGAGAGCTTTTCTCCTAAGGTCAGGAACATGCCAGGGGTGCCCACTCTCTCCATTGTACTAGAAGTTCTAGCCTCACCAATCAGATAACAAAAAGAAATAAGGCATCCAAATCAGCAAAGATGAAGTAAAGCTTTCTTTCTTTTTTCTTTAAAGATTTTTATTTATTATTCATGAGAGACACACACAGAGAGAGAAAGGGAGGCAGAGACACAGGTAGAGGAAGAAGCAGGCTCCATGTAGAAGCCTGACATGGGACTCGATCCCAGGTCTCCAGGAGTATGCCCTGGGCGAAGGCAGGCGCCAAACCACTGAGCCACCCACGGATCCCCGTCAAAGTCAAGGTTTCACTCTTTGCAGATGACATGGTACTCTATGTTGAAAACCCAAAGGATTCCACCTCAACATTGCTAGAACTCATAGGAATTCAGTAAGTGGCAGGATATAAAAATCAGTGCAGAGAAATCAGTTGCCTTTCCATACACTAGCAATGAGACAGAAGAAAGAGAAATTAAGGAATAGATACCATTTACAATTGCACCAAAACCCACAAGATACCTAGCAATAAACCTAACCAAAGAGGTAATAGATCTGTACTCTGAAAACTCTATGGTCAACTCATCTTCAACAAAGCAGGAAAATATCCAAGGAAAAAAGACAGTCTTTTAGCAAACGGTGTTGAAAAAAATTGGACATCCACATGTAGAAGAATGAAACTAGACCATTTTCTTACACCATACACTAAAATAAATTCAAAATGGATAAAAGAACTATGTGAGACAGGAATCCCTCAAAATCTAGAAGACAACACAGGAAGCAACCTCTTTGACCTCAGCCACAGCAACTTCTGGCTAGACACGTCTCCAAAGGCAAGGGAAACAAAAGCAAAAATGAACTATTGAGACTTCATCAAGATAAAAATCTTCTGCACAGTGAAGAAAACAGTTGACAAAACTAAAAGGCAACCTACAGAATGGAAGAAGATGTTTGCAAATACCTTATCAGATAAAGGGCTAGTATCCAAGCTCTATAAGGAACTTATCAAACTCAACACCCAAATAACAAACTAGTCAAGAAATAGGCAGAAGATATGAACAGACATTTCTCCAAAGAAAGCATCCTAATGGCCAATAGACACATGCGCAATGATCAGTGTTATTCATCATCAGAGAAATACAAGCCAGAACCACAATAAGATACCACTTCACACCAGTCAGAATGGCTAAAATCAAATTGATCAAGAATCAATAGATAATGGTGAGGAAGTAGAGAAAGGGGAACCCTCTTAAACTGTTAGTGGGAATGCAAGCTGGTGCAGCCACTCTGGAAAACAATATGAAGATTCTTCAAAAAGTTAAAAATAGAGCTACCTTATGACCCAGCAATTGCACTACTCAGTGCAATTTATCCAAAAGATACAATCATAGTGATTTGAGGGGGCACATGTGCCCCTATGTTTACAGTAGCAATGTCCACAGTAGCCAAAATATGGGAAGAATTGAGTTGTCCACCAAAAGATAATGAATAAAGAAGAGTGAGATATGTATATGTGTGTGTATACATATATATATAATGGAATATTACTCTACCATCAAAAAGAATAAAATCTTGACATTTGCAAGGACTTGGATGGAACTAGAGGATTTCATGCTAAATGAAATAAGTCAATCAGAGAAAGACAAGTATATGAAAGATATATCACAAGATATCACAAAAGAGATAATCACAAGAGAAGAGGGAAACATAAAATAAGATGAAATCAGAGAGGGAGACAAACCATAGGAGACATTGAACTATAGGAAACAAACTGAGGGCTGCTAAAGAAGAGACGGGTAGAGGGTGGGTGATGGGCATTAAGGAGGGCACTTGATGTAATGAGTGCTGTGTGTTATATACAACTGATGAATCACTAAATTCTGTCTCTGAAACCATCAATATACTATATGTTAATTAATTGAATTTAAATAAAATTTTAAAAAATGCAGCCGGTCAGCACACAACCCACATTTTAAGTGCCATGTAGTTTGTGGCCACCATACTGCACAACACACAGAACACTTCCTTCTGCACAGAATGTTCTATTGGATGGCACTGCTCTGCCTGTGGGCCTCAAGTCAGATGCATTAGACACATGTAAAACGAAAAGACCAATATGATTTCTCTTACAACGACGTCAGATTTCTGTCTGGGATGTGAATACATATAAAGCTGGTGTGTCACAAAATCAAAGAGGGTTATTCATGGGTCTGGTGCCTTCAGGCACAAACTGTCCTCAATTACAACAGGAAAATCCCTGTCCCTCCACCTCTCTTCCCTCACTGAGGACCCTCGCCTGCATCACATTCCCAGATGAGTTCTCTTCTAGATGTACTCAGGGCTATCCTCAGAGCTGAGTCTGCAGAGACGGGATGTGCAACTCAAGGAAACGGATTCTGCTAAGTGAGGAGGAGGCCAGGGTAGGACCAGCTGGGAGACTCCCACAGGGTTATTCAGAGCAGCAGTTCTCCAAGTGTGCTCTGTGGAACACCTGACGTCACTGAGGCCCTTTCACAGTCCATGAGGTTAGAACTATTTTCGTAACAGTCTTAGACATTATTGGCCTTTTCACTTATTGACATTCTCACTGAGGTAAAACTTAGCAAGAATGGACGTTATGGGTGCAAACAGCAATAGCTCTTCTTCTTCACCACTACCTATTTCCAGAAAGAAACAAAAACACTGGTTTCTGCCATCTTTTCATGCAGTCATAGTGGTTCATGAATGTTCTGGCAGATGCTCTCAAGAGCATTTTTTAAAAAAAGAATTTATTTATTTGACAGAGAAAGAGAGAGAGATTGAGAGCACAAGCGGGGGGAGTGGCAGACGGAGGGAGAGGGAGAAGCAGGCTCCCCGCTGAGCAGGAAGCCAGATGCAAGGCTTGAACTTAGGACCCTGGGATCATGACCTAAGCCAAGGGCAGACACTTAATGGACTGAGGCACCTGAGTGCCCCACTTTCAAAGGCATTAGCAATGCCTAAAAGAGAGGCAAGTGGTTGGTCTTATTAGGTCATGCACCAAAGTCATCGTACCGTTTCTAGCTGATGACAAGGCAGGGTTTCATCGGCGAATTTGAAATCATTGATGATCACGGAGCTGGGGAATTGTTGTGACCTCAGGGGCAGGTCAAACATGTGTGGAGGGATCACCCCCAGACTAGATACACAACTCAAAGATCTACAGAAATGGCAAAAGAATCTGCTCCCTTCCCATCAGTTTGGTTTCATTGTACTGACAACCCCGTTGGCATCACAGACCAGGGAGAAGCAAGATGAAAACACACACGAGGGAAAATCCTGAGATTCTTTTCCTAGGGATGTGATACATACTGGCAAATAAAACCTCAATGGAAAACAAAAACAAAACAAGCTAGTATCACACTCAAACATCCTGGTTGAAGCATTAAAAGTTATAATTTCTACTAATTATTCTTAAATCCACATGTTTTTAAAAGATTTTATTTATTTATTCATGAGAGACACAGAGAGAGAGTCAAAGACAGAGGCAGAGGGAGAAGCAGGCTCCTTACAGGGAGCCCGATGTGGGACTCAATCCCAGGACCGCGGGATCACGCCCTGAGCCAAAGGCAGACGCTCAACCACTGAGCCACTCAGGCATCCCTCAAATCCACATTTTAAACATGTCTTTTATGTGCATGTGCTGCACTTCCGCTACATCTGTAAGCTCCAAGGAAAATATTTTTATAAAATTTGTATGAATTTAACTGGTTAACTGGCTGCTGCTGCTGCTTCTCTTTCTTCTTCTTTTACAGAATGCTGGGGTTTTTAAAAAAGATTTTATTTATTTTTTCATGAGAAACACACACACACACACACAGAGAGAGAGAGAGAGAGAGAGAGAGGCAGAAACACAGGCAGAGGGAGAAGCAGGCTCCATGCAGGGAGCCGGAGGCGGGACTCGATCCCTCGTCTCCAGGATCAAGCCCTGGCCTGAAGGTGGCGCTAAACCGCTGAGCCACCGGGGCTGCCCCAGAATGCTGTTTTAACTAAAGGAATGAATGACACAGAAACTTGCAATATTTATACTAGGATATTTGGAAGACAGTTTCCTGAAAACAAACATGAACCTATCATTTCATGAAAATCAACTCACATATGATAGCCGACAATACTTGAAGCCTCAATAAAATGTAAGCTCTCAAAATAATAATCAGAATTTTAGAAAAGTTGTGATCCACCAAAAGCCTTGACACTTTCTCAGTGTTGACAAACATTTCTGTTGGGATATGTGGTAATTTTAAAACAAATGTGACTTTCTGGTAATTCATTCCTGTTTAATCAACACTGGAACACCCACATAACCTAGTGAAACAACACATTAGGTTAAAAAAAAAAATCATGCATTAGTACAGGATCTATTCAGTGACAAGTTGGGCCTGTGGATTTTAGTATAACAGAGAAGGACATAGTGATACTGTGTTCGGTGCCACTTGGCAGATAACTTGAGAAAGTACAATTTCTGTAGTTTTAATATAGTATCTAAGATGACTTTCCATAATTATATGAGAAAGTTATGAAACATATGGTTCTCCCCTATTTTTGCAAGTCTGTAAATGTTTTCACACAAATCAACACATAAATACAGAAGCAAATCTGAACAACTAGTACTTTCTAATAGAGACACTCTAATGAGACAGAAGAAACTTAAAATTGTGTAAAATGAACAAAACCACTCACGACCCTGTGTATTTGGGGAAATAGTTATTTTTCATAAAAACAATATTACTGTTTTCATGGCATGGGTTATTAATATGATTCTAATCATATTAATTAAATCATATCATTTATTAATGAATTAATAAAATTTTTACAATATTTTTATTTATTTATTTTTTAGAGAAAGAGTGTGGCAGGGAGGGGCAGAGGGAGAAGGAGAGACAGAATCTTGAGCAGTTTTCCCTGCTGAGCCCCAAACCCTTGGCGGCTAGATCTCACCACCTGAGATCCTGAGTTGAGCGCAAGTCAAGGGTCTAAGGCTTACCTGACTGAGGCACCCAGGCGCCCCAATACATTTTTAAACCTCTTTTGTTCCTACTATGATAAATATTGATAGATTAACCCACAGCCACAATTTTCCTGGGATCCTCAGTAATCTGTGAGACGGTGTAGATGCCCTGTGGGAACAGAATGTTCTAGACTCACTGCCTCACACAGCTCCCTGACCAGGACTCAGGGAGTCAGAGTGACAAGAGCGCTGTGGGGCAAGGTCTCAGGACCCCGGGCTGCCTCTCAGGCTCTCAGGCCCCAGGGCGGGTCCGGGGCGGGGACGCTCAGGCTGGGGAGTCCCCACCTCTCCGGGTTTCACTTCTCCGTCTCCCAACCTGGCTCTGGGCCCCCCGCCTGGAGACTCATGACGCAGCCCCAGCGCGCACTCCCATTGGGTGCAGCGTTTCTGGAGGAGCCAATCAGCGGCACCGGGTCCCGGGCTCTGAAGTCCACACCAGAACCGCCAGGACGCAGCTGCTCCACCGACCCTAAAGGTCTGGGCTATGGTGCCCGGAACCCTAGCCCTGCTGCTGTCGGGGGCCCTGGCCGTGACCCTGACCCGGGCGGGTGAGTGCGGGCGGGAGCGAGGGGACCGGCGGGCGGGGACGCGGGACCCCGGGAAGCCGCCTCTCCGCCGCCCCCGGCCCCTCCCGCCTCCGCCCCGCCCCGGGCATCTCCCCTGGGCCCCGGGCCCCGCGGCGGGAGGGGGTCGGGCGGGGTCTCAGCCGTCGGCTCCGCAGGCTCCCACTCCCTGAGGTATTTCTACACCTCCGTGTCCCGGCCCGGCCGCGGGGACCCCCGCTTCATCGCCGTCGGCTACGTGGACGACACGCAGTTCGTGCGGTTCGACAGCGACGCGGCCACTGGGAGGATGGAGCCGCGGGCGCCGTGGGTGGAGCAGGAGGGGCCGGAGTATTGGGACCCGCAGACGCGGACCATCAAGGAGAACGCACGGGCTTTCCGAGTGGACCTGGACACCCTGCGCGGCTACTACAACCAGAGCGAGGCCGGTGAGCGGCGCGGGCCCGGGGCCGGGGCACGACCCCCATCCCCCCGACCGGCCGGGTCGCCCCGAGGGTCCGGGTCCGGGCGTCACCCCGAGTCCGAGGCCCCCCACCCTAAACGGGTCCTCAGAGCCAGGAAGAGGCCGTGCGCCCTTTCGAGCGGTTTTCCTTTCGGTTTGAACTTAGAAGTCTTGCGGTCCCGGGACTACTAGGGTGTTCACCGCGGGGCGGGGCCTCGGGGCCTCGGGGCGGAGCTGACCGCGGGGGGGGGGCCAGGGTCTCACACCTTCCAGTGGATGTTTGGCTGTGACCTGGGGCCCGGCGGGCGCCTCCTCCGCGGGTGCAGTCAGGACGCCTACGACGGCGCCGATTACATCGCCCTGAACGAGGACCTGCGCTCCTGGACCGCGGCGGACGCGGCGGCGCAGATCACCCGGCGCAAGAGGGAGGCGGCGGGTGAAGCAGAGCGCGTGAGGAACTACCTGGAGACGACGTGCGTGGAGTGGCTGCGGAGGTACCTGGAGATGGGGAAGGAGACGCTGCTGCGCGCAGGTACCGGGGCCCCGGGCCTCCCCGATCTCGCCTCCACTAGGGAGGGCTTCCCTCCAGGAAGGGAATATGGACTCCGGGTCAGAACACGGCCCCTCCCACGGGTGGGGAGAGGGGATCCGCCTGGGTGTTGATAGTCCTACTAGGGTGACTCACCCAGAGGCCGCTTTTCTCGAAGGACAATGGAGCAATCCAGGGTCTCCGGGAGGCAGGTGGAGGCCATCCTGAGATAACCGCCAGTGGTGCCCTTTGACCTGGCAGCTGGGTGGGAACCATGACTTTCCCTCAAGGCCTTCTTCAATGAAAACATATTTGGAGCTTGAACTCGGAGTTTTCTGACTCCTTCAGCCTCCACCACGGTCAGGACCATTAGTGTGCTCTCCACCTTAGACCTGCAGCCTCCTACCCTGGACTCTCTCCCTGATTCTAGAATTTCTAAAGATTAGGACATCCCAAAGGCTAGGTTGGTGACTGGGCTTTGTGCTTCTTCCAAGTGAACCAACTGCCCTGTCCACCCTAGGATGGTCACACAAATTCAGTCTCAGTGGACCACGCAGTTAACCAAAGTGTGGGTTTTCCAATTCTTCCTTCTCAGAACCCCCCAGCACACGTGTGACCCGCCACCCCATCTCTGACCATGAGGTCACCCTGAGGTGCTGGGCGCTGGGCTTCTACCCTGCGGAGATCACCCTGACCTGGCAGCGGGATGGGGAGGACCAGACCCAGGACACAGAGGTTGTGGACACAAGGCCTGCAGGAGATGGGACCTTCCAGAAGTGGGCAGCTGTGGTGGTGCCCTCTGGACAGGAGCAGAGATACACGTGCCACGTGCAGCATGAGGGGCTGGCGGAGCCTGTCACTCGGAGATGGGGTAAGGAGGGCCTCGGGGTAGAGCTTCTACTCAGGGCAAGTGGAGCTCTTCTGGAGAATTTCAGCAGAGTCAGGAATCAAGCCAGAGGCTGGACCCTCATCCTCCCTCCCTCCCCTTTCCAGAGCCTTCCCCTCTGTCCACCATTGTCATCGTCAGCATTGCTGCTCTGGTTCTCCTCGTGGTCGTCGCTGGGGTGATTGGAGCTGTGATCTGGAGGAAGCAGCGCTCGGGTAGGGAACCGACTGAATACTCTGTGTTTTCCTGTCCTGTTGGGGGGTTTCCTAGGGAGCACGCTGTCCTGCCTTGTTAACGGGAGGTGCCGTCCATACGCGGTTACTCTCCCACACTGGAGCTGTGTACTCACACTCACTGTGCAGCAAACACTTGAGAAAATGAAGGCCAGAGTTTCGCCTTGGTGATTCTGGTGACGGGGACTGATTCCCAGCTGTCACAGGACAGAGCGGAAGGCCCCTGCTGAGGACAGACCTCCAGCAAGTCAGGTGGTCCAGTGACCCCTCACCTCATGGCTTGTCTCCTGACCCTGACCTGGGCGGTCAGTCAGAATTCTGCAGACTCACTCTGCACCAGGACTGGGAGCTTCCTCGAGGATCTCCTGGCCCAGCCCTGTGCCCGGCCTCTCACATGATGTTTTCTTCCCACAGGAGGAAAAGGACCAGGCTACTCTCATGCTGCACGTGAGTATGTAGGGAGTGATCCCTGAGACCCCGGGGGAGTGTAGACAGGACCCCATGGGGAGCTCACCCCCACAGCTGCTCCTTTAGTCTCACCTCCTGTGAGCTCTGACCACGTCCTGTTTATTCTCCTCTAGGTGATGACAGTGCCCAGGGCTCTGATGTGTCTCTGACAGCTCCTAGAGGTGAGACCCCAGAGACCCTGAAGTGGGGAGGGTTGGGGCCTTGGGGACCTGATGAGTGCGAGGGGGACTGTTGAGAATGTCAGCACTTATGTGACTGACCTCAGTTTGTACTTGATTGTTTTTCAGTGTGAGACCAGCTGCCCTGTGGGGACTGAGCGATGCAAGATGTGTTCACATCTCACGTGATGACATCAACAACCCTGGCTTGTCTCTGCAAACAGTGTCAGGATGTGCCTGTGTCCCTAGGAGCATAATGTGAGGAGGTGGGGAGATTGGCCCACCCTGCCCACCATGACCTGTCCCTAATCTGATGTGCGCTCTCTTCTCTGATGTGCTTTCCTGTCCAGCAGAGGGAGGGCTGGACCATCTCCATCCCTGTCTTTGTTTCATGTTGGGCTGAGTGTAGTGCCTTACTTTTCTATTCAAAATGAGAATCCAGGGCAGCCCTGGTTGCTCTGTGGTTTAGCGCCACCTTGAGCCCAGGGCCTGATCCTGGGGACCCGGATGGAGTCCCACATCTGGCTCCCTGCATGGAACCTGCTTCTCCCTCTGCCTGTCTCTCATGAATAAATAAATAAAATCTTAAAAAAAAAAAACAAAATGAGAATCCAGATATATTTTCTAATTCATGGCACGTGAGGCTGATGAAGTAATAAAAGTGAAATTTGTAAGGTTGAGACAGAAATGAATGGATATTGAATGCACCATCCTAAAGGAAATGGTAGCCAGGTGACATGATGCACGTGTTAGCTAATGCTATGGTTGAAATCATTTTGTAGTATAGAAATGTATCATATTAACAGGTTGTGCCTTTAAACTTACACAAAAGTGTACATCCGTTACATTTTTTTTCCGTTACATTTTAATAAAGCTAAAAAATGTCTGAAACTTTATTGTCTTAAACTATACATGCATTTCTATCTCATTGTGATACATACATACAGTTAGAGACTTAGGGAAGAGAGAGTATATGGGGCCTTTTTTTATTTCAAGAGATGCCACTAAACAGGCTTGAGGCTACACAGCCAGGAACAGAATCCACAATGGACCCTCAGTGGAGGCCCCCATACAAGCAGCTCCCTGCTACTGGGTGTAAATGTGACTGTTCACACCACTGTCTCCCCTGAGGTAGGACATTGGACCCTGAGGCTGAGGCTCTCTCTCTGCTGCACCTTACAGCTGCATGACACTCCTGTGACACTCCTCAGACCACCTGGGCTCAATGCATGTACACTGTCCCAGTGTCTGTCACATGTCCTAAGTGTGGTAGGTGGTCATGTGACTGTTGTAGTTTCATGTCATGTCCAAGTTCAAGACTATTTGACAGAGTGATTTCTCCTCTCTGTAGAAGGAGATGGTCTCTGCCATCTTTAAGATTCTTTTTTTTTTTTTTTTTTTTTAAGAATTCACACCAGTTTAATAAATGCTGTAATAAAAATACAGGGCATTATGAAGGCACATAGGAAAGGCATCTGACCCTTCTTCATACAAAATGTGTATGTGTGCTATCAGAAAGGCTTCTGGGAGAATCATGCCAACATTAAATACTAGCTTGGGCAGGTACCTAATTCTCTGTCTCAGCTTTCTCCTCTGTAACCAATAACAACTGATTCAAAGAGATTGTGAATCTCTTCAATACCAGCTATATTATTCACAGCCAGTTTTTTTAGAGAACTCTGAAGTTTTTTGTCATCAGCTGTAGCTGTTCTATGTACCACCTTCTTCTTTCTGCGAGCTGTACCCTTGCCCCCTATCCGGACCTGAGCCTGAAGTTTGGCTAACTTTTCTTGATTCATGCTGTTGGTAAATCTGAAGCAGGGAAGGTCCTCCAACAACAGCACGCGGCAAGAGCAAGATGGCTGCCTCAGTCGAGACCTAAGATTCTTTTAAGTGTGGGATTCCTTTACGTGGGAAGAGTGGTACAAGTTCCGGGAATGGACATCAAGGGTCAGGAATTGGAGAGGATGACAGATTTCAACATTTGGAGCAGTTATCTCAGACTAGAACTTGATCTGTACGCTGCAGGCCCTCGTGTGAGCTTGGGTGAAAGAGTGACTCCTAAATGGCATCTTTCACCTTATCCCTTGATGGTTGTTACAGGTCCAGCTTCTGTCGACTCCAGTTCCTACTCAAAGATAAGTGGAAGAGAATCATTGGGTGATGAAGTGATTGCTCAGCGTGTCTTCTCCTGGCCTTTGTCTCTTCCTGAGATTAAAAATCCAGATCTGTATCACTTCAGATGATGTACATATGCTGACATTTTAGGTTTCTTTATACATGCATATATTTCTGGGGAGAATATCTTCAATTTTATCAGATTTCATGGCCTCCACAAAAGTCTGAAACACTATTCCAGGTTAGACATTATCCTATTTCATCTCTAGTCCACGAACAGGTAATAATCGCAGTGATTTTTTTTTAATTTTTATTTATTTATGATAGTCACAGAGAGAGAGAGAGAGAGAGAGAGAGAGAGGCAGAGACACAGGCAGAGGGAGAAGCAGGCTCCATGCACCGGGAGCCCGACGTGGGATTCGATCCCAGGTCTCCAGGATCGCGCCCTGGGCCAAAGACAGGCGCTAAACCGCTGCGCCACCCAGGGATCCCTCGCAGTGATTTTTAACAGATCCAATGATGTGATACGCATGCTCATTATTGTTTTGGTAATGACCAATCTCACACAGGATGATGTAGAGCTTTTTTGCTTACGCTCACTTTCAATTTCTGTATGTATCTTTTTATAAGCTGAGTAACAGTTTACAGACCAGTACTGGCTCACAGGAGACACAAATCCCCACTGGTTGAGGTGACTTACACTCTGGCACCTACTTTCATGCCATATAAATAGCAGAAAGGAAAATAGTTGATGGGGATTCCATTTCCAATAACACTGTGGACTGAGTTTTAAAGATTTTATTTATTTATTCATGAGAGACATAGAGAGAGAAGCAGACTCCATGCAGGGAACCCAATGTGGGACTCGATCCTGGGACACCAGGATCATGCCCTGGGCCGAAGGCAGACACTCAACCACTAAGCCACCCAGGCATCCCAGGGTACTTTTCATATCTAGAAAATCTTAGCTTGGCTTCTTTGGCTCATGAGCTTCACAGAGAGGAAATAATGCTCAGAGCTTATTCATGTGAGGAACAGGGAAACAAACATTCCCTCCTGAAAATCTGGGAGACTCAGATTCATATCCTCAGAAAAGAATGGTTCAAATCAAATCTATTCTATATTCAAATACAAGAATATTCTAAGGAAATTTGCCTTTGAGTCAGCAAAAAGTGAGTAAGCAACTATTTTAAGGAGTTTGCAAGCACACACCAACCCTTCTGTGACTCATAATCCAATATTGGCCCATTGGCCATTGGGGCAAAATAACTTCATGTCACTAGATTAGTATGTAATTGTCCTGTATTGGAGATGACCCAAAAATTATAGAAAGAAACAAATTTCTCCAGAGAAATCTCTCTTTGAACCTATGTGTCAAAAAAATGACACAAATAATTACACAAAGAAAATAAAGCAATTCATAACAAAAATGTAAAGTTCAAATGAAAAAAAGACTGTGATTGAGCAACTTTAGAAAGAATCAGTAGTAAAAAAAAGCTCAGGAAACTTCAATATTGGAATCATAAGACAAAATATAACATGACTAGGGTATGATAGAAGTATATAAATATATATTATTTGAATATATATTATGGATATGATATAATGAAAAAATCACTATATTGAAAGTGTCGAAAAAATGGCAAAAGCAAAAGCACTTCTTGAAAATAAGTACAATATAGAGTGATTGATGATTCAATGATGAAAATATTAGTTTATTCACTGAATAAGAAGTATTCAGTAAAAGAACAAGTGAAGGCATGAAAAATAAAAAGTAAAATGGCATCCTAAATCCAACAGTGTCAATATTAACATTAGATGTCAATGTCAATTACGTCCATCAAAGTGCAGATTGTTAGACTGAACACAAAACAAGATCCATCTACAAAACAAGATCCATCTACGCCGTCTACTAGAGTGTCTGCTAGACACCCTTGAGAATCAGTTACAAACTGATTGAAGTCAAAGGGTTGGATAGGTTACGTCAGGCAGACAAGCATGAGAAAGCTGGAGTGGATGCACTCATGAGCTAAAAGGGACTTTAACAATGCTAGTCAGATAGTCAGGATGGGGGGGCGGAGGTAAGATGGAGACGTGGGGGGACTCTGAAATTTGCCTCCTCCTTCCAATACAGCTGGATCAACGTTCAAGAGTTTTGAACAACTGGGAAGACATCCGGGGATCAAGGAACCAATGTGCACACTTAGCGAGGGAACGTGGCAGATGCGAGGTTGCGAGCCCTGGTTGGGCCACGTGGCAAGGAAAGCCGCTGCCAGACGCAGGAGGGCGCCCTTTTAGGGGAGCAGAGGGAGAAAGCCGCAAAGAGCCCAGCAGGTAGGGGTGCACAGTAAGTCCTGGTGAGGAGATCCCTGGGCCGGTCGGAAGAGGTGCTCCCCTCCCGGAGGGCCTGTGGGGGGCATATTTAGCCTCTCCAAGGACGAAAGGCCCGCCGGGAGCCGTCGCGTGGCGTTCAGCAGAGCAGGGTCGAGGTGCGCAGAGGACGGAAAACCTCCTCCTTTACTTCTCTGGGAGCCGCAACAGATTCAAGCCTCTGTGATGACTTCTCTGGACAGAGGGGGTAGGGGACCGAGACGAGGGCAGACGGCCAGTAGCCTGGCTCCAGCCAGGTCTTCTCGCTGAGCAGCTGCAGTAGACTCTAGCCTCTGCGCGGCCACTGTGCAGCGGCCTTTTGGGCTTGGGGCGGTGCTGGGGACACCCCGAGCCTCTCTGCAGGCGGACGGGGGCAGGCGTGCACGTTCCCAGGCCCTTTAAAACTTGGAATTTTGAACCCCAACCACTGACCAGACAGAAACTCTAAGAGAGCTGTGGCTGGGGGCGCGCCCACGGCTGCGGCACAGAGGGTAGGGAAGCCGGGACCGCCCAGGACACAGGTTATTCGCTTTTCTAAGAGGGTCTCCTGAGCAGTGGGAGTTCGCTCCTCGGCCAAGAGGTGAGTGAAGCCACATTGTATCCTGCCCACCACCGCGCTCTCCTCCGCCCCGCCGCGGCACCCCGACTCCAGAGAGGAGCACCGCACCTCCAGGCGAGGCTGGAGTCCCTGCACGAACCCCGCCCCTGCCGGGCAGCAGCGCCCTCCCTTCCCGGGACAAGTGGGCCGCTTGAGCCCGCAGAGCGCCTCCCCAGAGCACCGACACAGGTGCCCCACATCTGCGGAGTTTACTGATTGAAGAAAGCTCCAAAACATCAGCTTCGATGGAAATATGACCAGGCTTGCTTCCTTTTTCTTTTTCCTCTCCTCTTCTTAATTAAAAAAAAAAAAAAAAAAAGCTTTTAAATTTGTTTTTTAATTTTTTCTTTTTGTTCCTTATCTTTTATTTTATATGTATTTTTTCTTTTTATCTTTTCTTTGTATAAGGCTTATAATATTTTGTTCATTTGTAGATTTGTTTCCTTCTCATATTTTTCAGATCAGGCTTCTTTTTTAATTTGTCCTCTTTTCTTCTTTCCCTTTTCTTTCTTTCTTAATTTTTTCTTTTTCTTTCTTTCTTTCTTTCTTTCTTTCTTTCTTTCTTATTGTTTAGAATCAAGTTTGTGTATTAGTTTCTTATCTTTTTTTCTTGTCTTGGATCAGGGGTTTTTTGGTTTGTTTTTTCTTTTTTGTTTTCACTTCTTTTCTTTTTTCTTTTATAGGTTTTTATTTTTTAAGATTTTATTTATTTATTTATGAGAGACACAGAGAGAGAGGGGCAGAGACACAGGTAGTGGGAGAAGCAGGCTCCAAGCAGGGAACCCGACATGGGACATGAACCCCACTCTCCAGGATCACGCCCTGGGCTGAAGCCTGCGCCAAACCGCTGAGCCACCAGGGCTGCCCTCTTTTATAGGTTTAGTTTGACAAACAAATCAAAGCATATCAACTTAATGGTCCAAACACTCCCCACTACAAGCACGGAGGAACTCTGTGCAGGGAGGACCAATAGGAAAGAGCAGCCAAAACATAACAGCAGAGTGTATACAGGATATACCAGAAACACATCCTAAACTTATTGTTGTTACTGTTATTATTGCTATTTTGGCTGGGGTTTTTTTTTTTTTTTTTCTTTTTTTCACTCTTTCTTTCCTTCTTTCTTTCATGGACAAAATGACTAGACAGAGAAATTCACCCCAAACGACACACAAAAAAAGGAGGTAATACTCACTGCCAGGGATATTATCAATATGGATATAAGTAAGATGTCTGAACTAGAATTTAAAACAATGATCATTTAAAAAATTAAAAAATGATCATAAAGATATTAGCTGGGCAGGAGATTGGTAATGGCACAGGAGTAGGGTCCTCACCTCACCTGGCCCCACCAACTTACCTGGATACCTTTCAAACCATCCTGAAAACCTATGAATCTGACCTGAGATTTAAAGAGAAAATAGCCAGAACGCTACAGAGAGAAGGGTTTTCACTTCTATCAAGGTAAGAAGGTGGAAAAAAAAAACAAAATAAAAAAGAATCAAGTGAGGGAGCCCCCCAACCTGCTCCCCCAGGAGCCGGGCTAAGGCCTGCGGGAGCCTGGGGAGGGGGACAGGAAAGCCAAGCCCCTGAGAAGCGGACTTCAACTCCGCTCTGGATTCTTCCCCGATGGAAAGGCGCTCAGCAGGGAAACTGGGCAGAAGCACAGGGGTACAGTGGAGCCTCCAGTCTCCCAGGGTCATTAGCAGAGGAGGGGCACTCGGGGAGAGCGCACCCACACTGCGGCCGAGCTCGGTGAAGGGCTGGAGCCACGCCCGGCGGGGCCTTGGGGAGAAGCTGGTCGGTCAGGCGGGGGCTCTGGGCCGAGGGGGCTGAGCCCTGCTGCCTTCGGGAGCCGCAGCCCGGAGCGCACGATTCCAGCAGCGCAGGCCGCAGATCCTAGGGCGCCGGGGGACACAGCCCACGATCCTGCTCTCCCCCGGTACAAGCGGGGGTGGGGAGGGCACAGGATAGCAAAGATGCTCCTGCCGCTGAGTGCCCCCGAGCTGTGCAGGTGAGCATCCCCCCCCCCGCCCCCGCCCAGGGAGCGTCCAGGCTAGTGTGGACTGGGAGACTGCAGGTGGTTACTGGGGGAGCTGACTCCAGAGTTGGAGATCTGGCCAAAGCTATTTTTTTCTCTTCCTTTCACCTTGCTTTTGAGAGAGGCAGGGCCTCTAGGGAACAAAAGCCTCACAGGGTAAACAGCTCCCACTGAGCCCCCGCACCTGGCAGGAGGTGGGGCAGCTCCCCCAGGTGCACACACATCTGAGAATCAGCACAGCAGTCCCCTCCCCCAGAAGACCAGCTGAAAGAACAGGGGAAGAGTTTACTGAACAAGCAGGGCTGGAAAGTTTACTGAACAAGTTTACTGAACAAGTTTACTGAACAAGCAGCGCTGGAAAGCTCCAGGACTGAGGGAAAATAGTATGTAGAACTAGAGGGTCTTTTTTTTTTTTTTTTTTTTTTTTTTTTTTAATTACGACTCATTTTTATATCAGGCTAAAATTTTCCAATATTTTTTCTCTTTTCCCACCTTAACTATGATACTTTACCAACTCTTCGTTTTTAAGTTTTTTTCCTTTTTGACTGTCATATTTCTACAATTACATGTATTAGATATATTTTTCACTTCTGGATTCCCTTCAATGTATTCAATTTAATTTTGGGAGATATACGAGCTATAGGGTTTTTGTTTTTGTTTTTTGTTTTTTGTTTTTTCTGTCTCATTTTGTTTTACAATAGTGGAAGTTAGTACCTTCCAACACATGACCAAATACACCCAGAACCAAATGGAACACCATGTTGGTTCATTCTCAGAGATTATATTCTCTCTTCCTTCCCATTCTGCCCCCCTCTTTTATCTTATTTATATCTTTGTGGTTAATGTTGGGTCTTTATATAAGTATTGCTGGTTTATATAAATTTGGGACTGGCATCTTCTAACATACAGAACAAAATACACTCAGAACCAAGAGGATCACCCTCTAGGTCCCCTCAAGATTACATTGCCAATCCACTACCACTTCCTCACCACCATCATCCTGCCCCCTTTTTTTCCCCTTTCTTTTTTTCTTCTTTCTTGTCTTTGTTTTTGTTTTTTTTTTTTTAATTTTTACTAGTTTGTTTTAAAATTTGTTTTTCATTTAAGTAGTCCTTTTGTTTTATTGTGTTCTGTTCTTCTTTTTCTTTTATTTTCTGGTCTCTGACCTCTTTGAAATCATCTACAGTGTATTTTTCTTAGGCTGTGGTTGATATTTTTTACTTAGTTCATTCATACAGCCACTCCTGCACTGGACAAAATAACCAGAAGGAAGAATTCACCACAAAAGAAAGAACCAGAACCAATACTCTCTGCCACAGAGTTACAGAATATGGATTTAAATATGATGACAGAAATTCAAGATGAATGGATAAAGAAGATGTGGCATATATATGATGGAATATTAGCCATTAGAAACGATGAATACTCACCATTTGCTTCAACATGGATGGAACTGGAGGGTATTATGCTGAGTGCAATAAGTCCAACATGGATGGAACTGGAGGGTATTATGCTGAGTGCAATAAGTCAACCGGAGAAGGACAGTCTGACACTATGAGTTTTACTCATACGGGGAATGTGAGAAATAGTGAAAGGGATTATATGAGAAAGGAGGGAAAATGAGTGGGAAAAATTAGAGAGGGTGACAGAACATGAGAGACTCCTAACTCTGGGAAATGAACAAGGTGTAGTGGAAGGGGAGGCAGGTGGGGTGATGGGGTGACTGGGTGACAGGCACCGAGGGGGGCACTTGATGGGATGAGCACTGGGTGTTCTACTATATGTTGGCAAATTGAACTTCAATATATATATATAATATAAAGAAATTCAATTCAGAAGTACAATTATAAAGTTACTGGTGGCTCTGGAAAAAAGCATAAAGGACTCTAGAGACTTCATTACTGCAGAATTGAGATCTAATCAGGCCGAAATAAAAAACAGTTTTAACTGAGATGCAATCCAAACTGAGTGCTCTGCTAGGGTTAATGAGGTGGAAGAGAGAGTGAGAGACATAGAAGGAAAGTTGATGGAAAGGAAGGAAGCTGAGGAAAAAAGAGAAAAACAATTAAGAGCCCACAATGAAAGGCTTAGGGAAATAAATGATAGTTTGTAAAGGAAGAATATTCATCTTATTGGGGTTCCAGAAGAGGCTGAAAGAGAGAGAGGACCACAAGTATATTTGAACAAATCATAGCTGAGAACTTCCCCAATCTGGAGAAGGAAACAGGCATTCAGATCCAAGAGATAGAGAGGACCCTCTCAAAAATTAATAAAAACCATTCAACACCTTGACGATAATAATAATGATAGTGAAACTTGCAAATTTCAAAGATAAACAGAAAATCCTTAAAGCAGCTTGAGACAAGAGATTCTTAATTTATATGGGGAGAAATATCAGATTAACAGCAGACCTCTCCACAGACCAGGCAGGTCAGAAAGGGCTGGTAGGATATATTCAGGGTCCTAAATGAGAACATGCAGCCAAGAATACTTTATCCAGCAGGCTCTCATTAAGAATAGAAGAAGAGATAAAGAGCTTCCAAGATTGGCAGAAACTGAAAGAATATGTGACCACCAAACCAGCAAATATTAAGGGGGACACTGTAAAAGAAAGAGGGAGCCCAGAGAATCCACAAAAACAAGGACTGAATAGGGAATACGATGACACTAGATTCCTGTATGTCAATGGTTATGTGAATGGGCTAAATTATTGCATCAAAAGATGCAGGGTATGGACTGGATAAAAAAGCAAGACCCATCTGTATGCTGTCTACGAGAGACTCATTTTACACCTAAGGACACCTCAGCCTGAAAATAAAGGGGTGGAGAACAATTTACCATTCAAATGGTCCTCAAAAGAAAGCTAGGGTAGCAGTCCTCATATCAAATAAATTAGATTTTATCCCATACTGTAGTAAGATGCAGAGGGACACTATATCATACTTAAAGGGTCTATCCAACAAGAAGACCTAACAATTATGAATATCTATGCCTCTAATGTGGGAGCTGCCAAGTATATCAATTGATTCATAACCAAAGTAAGGAGATACTTAGATAATAATACACTAATAGTAGGAAACTTCAACATGGCACTCTCTGCAAATGACAGATATTCTAAGCAGGATATCACCAAAGAAACAGGGGTCTTGAATGATACACTGGACCAAATGAATTTCACAGACATATACAGAACATTTCAGCCTAATGCAACTGAATACACATTCTTCTCAAGTGCACATGGAACTTTCTCCATAATAGACCACATAGTGGGTCACAAATCAGGTCTCAACCCATAGGGAAAGATTGGGATTGTCTCCTGCATATTTTCATATCACAATGTTTGAAACTACAACTCAATCACAAGAAGAAATTTGGAGGAAACTCAAACACATGGAGGTTAAAGAGCATCCTACTAAAAGATGAATGGGTCAACCAGGAAAAAAGAGAAGAATTAAAAAGATTCACAGAAACTAATGAAAATGAAAATATAACTGTTCAAAATCTTTGGAATACAGCAAAAGTGGTCCTAAGAGGGAAATACATCACAATATAAGCCTACCTCAAAAAATTGGAGAAAACTCAAATACATAGCTAACCTTGCACCTAAAAGAATTGGAGAAAGAACAGCAAATAAAGCCTGAATCCAGCAGAAGAAGAGAGATAATAAAGATTAGAGAAGAGCTCAATGAAATAGAGACCAGAAGAACTGCAGAATAGATCAACAAAACCAGGAGCTGGTTCTTTGAAAGAATTAATAAAATAGCTTCTAGCCATCCTTATTAAAAAGAAAAAAGATCTAACAAAATCACTGTCAGAGGAGAGATCACAACAAACTCCAAGGAAATACAAACGATTTTAAAAACGTATTATTAGCAATCATATGCCAACAGATTAGGCAGTCTAGAGGATATCTATATACGGATGATACTGTACATAGAAAACCCAAAAGACTCTATCCCAAGACTACTAGAACTCACACAGCAATTCAGCAATGTGGCAGGATACAAAATCAATGCACAGAAATCAGTGGCATTTCTGTACACTAACAATGAGACTGAAGAAAAGAAATTAAGGAGTCAATCCTATTTACAATTGCACCCAAAAGCATAAGATATCTAGGAATAAACCTAACCAAAGAGGTAGAGGATCTATACCCTAAAAACACAGAACACTTATGCAAGAAATTGAGGAAGATGTAAAGAGATGGAAAAACATTCCATGCTCATGGATTGGAAGAATTAATATGGTGAAAATGTCTATGCTCCCCAGGGCAATGTACATATTCAATACAATCCCTATCAAAATACCATGGACTTTCTTCATAGAGTTGGAACAAATAATCTTAAGATTTGTTATGGAATCAAAAAGACCTCAAACAGCCAGAGGAATATAGAAAAAAAAAAAACCAATGCCAGGGGCATCATAATGCCAGATTTCAAGCTGTATTACAAGGCTGTGGTCATCAGGACAGTATGGTATTGGCACAAAAGCAGACACATTGATCAATGGAACAGAATAAAGAATCCAGAAATGGACACTCAATTCTATGGTCAACTAATATTCAGCAAAGCAGGAAAGAGTATCCACTGGAAAAGGGACAGTCTCTTCAATAAATGGTGTTGGGAAATTGGACAGCCATGTGCAGAAGATTGAAACTAGACCATTCTCTTACACCAGACACAAAGATAAACTCAAAATGGATGAAAGACCTAATGTGAGACAAGAATCCATCAAAATCCGAGAGGAGAACACAGGCAAAACCCTTTTTGAACTTGGCCACAGCAAATTCTTGCAACACACATCTATGAAGTCAAGGGAATAAAAAGCAAAAATGAACTACTGGGATTTAATCAAGATAAAAAGTTTCTGGGACACCTAAGTGGCTCAGCAGTTGAGCGTCTGTCTTTGGCTTAGGATGTGATCCTGGGGTTCCGGGATCAAGTCCCACATCGGGCTCCCTGTGAGGAGCCTGCTTCTCCCTCTGCCTGTGTCTCTGCCTCTCTCTCTCTCTCTCTGTCTCTCATGAATAAATAAATAAAATCTTTAAGAAAAAAAAGATAAAAAGCTTCTGCACAGCAAAAGAAACAGTCAACAAAACTAAAAGACAACCTACTGAATGAGAGAAATTTGCAAATGACCTATCAGATAAAGGGCTAGTATCCAAGATCTATAAAGAACTTACCAAGCTCAACACCCATGAAACAAACAATCCCATCATGAAATAGGCAGAAGGCATGAACAGAAATTTCTCCAAAGAAGACCTACACATGGCCAACAAGCACATGAGAAAATGCTCCACATCACTTGCCATCAGGGAAATACAGATCAAAACCACAATAAGATCCCAGGTCACACCAGTGAGAATGGTGAAAATTAACAAGAAACAACAAATGTTGGAGAGGATGTGGAGAAAGGGGAACCCTTTGCACTGTTAGTGGGAATGCAAGCTGGTGCAGCCACTCAGGAAAAGAGTGTGGAGGTTCCTCAAGAAGTTAAAATAGGGACACCTGGGTGGCTCAGCGCTTTGGCGCCTACCTTTGACTCAGGATATGATCCTGGAGTCCGGGGATCGAATCCCACATTGGGCTCCCTGCATGATTCTCCTTCTGCCTGTGTCTCTGCCTCTTGTGTGTGTGTTGTGTGTATGTGTGCACGCACGCACACGTGTCTCATGAATAAATAAATAAATAAAATATATTTTTTAAAATAAAGAAGTTAAAAATAGAGCTACCCTATGACCCAGCAATTGCACTACTGGGGATTTACCCCAAAGATACAGATGCATTGAAATACCAGGACACCTGCACCCCAATGTTTAGAGCAGCAATGTCCACAATAGCCAAATGGTGGAAGGAGCCATGATGTCCTTCGACAGATGAATGGATAAAGAAAATGTGTCTATATATACAATGGAATATTAGCCATCAGAAAGGATGAATACCTACCATTTGCTTCAACGTGGATGGAACTGGAGGGTATTATGCTCCAGGTGAAATAAGTCAATTGGAGAAGGACAATCATCATATGGTTTCACTCATATGGGGTATTTAAGAAATAGTGAAAGCGATTATAAGAGAAAGGAGGGGAACTGAGTGGGAAAAATTAGAGAGGGAGACAAACCATGAGAGACTCCTAACTCTGGGAAACAAACAAAGGGTTGTGGAAGGGAAAGTGGATGGGGAGATGGGGTAACTGGGTGACGGGCAATGAGGAAGGCACTTGATGGGATGAGCACTATATGTTGACAAATTGAATTTAAATTTTAAAATGTAAAGAAAAATGGGATCCCTGGGTGGCGCAGCGGTTTGGCGCCTGCCTTTGGCCCAGGGCGCGATCCTGGAGACCCAGGATCAAGTCCCACGTCGGGCTCCCAGTGCATGGAGCCTGCTTCTCCCTCGGCCTGTGTCTCTGCCTCTCTCTCTCTCTCTCTGATGACTATCATAAATAAATAAAAATTGAAAAAAAAACTTTATAAAATGTAAAGAAAAATATATTATCTGGGCATTAAAAAAAGCATAGAAGACATTAGAGAATCCCTTACTGTAGAAATTAAAGATTTAAAATCTAATCCGGCTGAAATTAGAAATGCTATTACTGAGATGCAGATGCAAATGAAATCTCTGACAATGAGGATAAATGAGATGGAAGAAAGAGCCAGTGATATAGAAAACAAAATAACAGAAAATGAGGAAGCTGAGAAAAAAGAAAGTCAACTACTGACTTATGAAGGGACATTTGGAGATCTCAGTGATTCCATAAAGTGAAATAATATCCGGATGATAGGGGTCCCAGAAAATGAAGTAGGGGCCGAATGTTTATTTGAACAAATTTTAGCTGAGCACTTCCTTAATCTGGGGAAGGAAATAGGCATTTAACCAGGAGGCATAGAGCAACCCCCTTAAAATCAATAAAAATAGGTCAACACCTTGACGTATAATAAGAAAGTTTGGAAATTTCAGGGATAAAGAGAAAATCCTGAAAGTAGCTCAAGACAAGAGGTCCTTAATCTAAAAGGGTAGCACATAAGGCTGGCAGCAGTCCTGTCCACAGAGACTTGGCAAGCCAGAAAGGACTGGCATGATGTATTCAAGGTGCTAAATGGGAATGATATGCAGCTATGAATACTTTATCTGTCACGCAGATGATAAAGAGGAGAAATAAAGAGTTTCCAGGACAAACAAAAACTAAAGGAATTTGTGAACAGTAAATCAGTTGTTGCAAGAGATACTAGAGGGAATCCTTTGAGTGAAGAGACAGCTCAAAAGTAACAAAGGCCAGAAAGGAACATAGACAATCTATGGAAACAGAGACTTTAGAAGTGATACAATGACATGAAATTCATACCTTTCAATAATTACTCTGAATGTAGATGGACTAAATGTTCCAATCAAAGACACAGGGTATTAGATTAGATAACAAAACCACATCAATGTGCTCCTACAAGACACTCATTTTATTTTTTATTTTTATTAAAAAAATTTTTTAAATTTATTTATGATAGTCACAGAGAGAGAGAAAGAGAGAGAGAGAGAGAGAGGAAGAGACATAGGCAGAGGGAGAAGCAGGCTCCATGCACCGGGAGCCCGACGTGGGATTGGATCCCAGGTCTCCAGGATCGCGCCCTGGGCCAAAGGCAGGCGCTAAACTGCTGCGCCACCCAGGGATCCCAAGACACTCATTTTAGACCCAAAGACACCTCCAGATTGAAAGTGAGGGGGTGGAAACCATTTATCAATGCTGATGGACATCAAAAGAAAGCTGGAGTAACAATCCTTATAACAGACAAACTGTATAAACCAAAGACTGTAATAAGAGATGAAGAAGGACACTATATCATAATAAAAGGGCTTATCCAATAAGCAGATCTAACAATTATAAATATTTATGCTCCTAACTTGAGAGAAGCCAATTATATAAACCAATTAATAGCAGAGTTAAAGAAACACATTGATAATAACACAACCATAGCAGGGGACTTCAGTACCCCACTCACAGCAATGGACAGATCATCTAAGCAGAAGATCAACAAGAAAATAAGGGCTTTGAATGACACAATGGATCAGATGGACTTCACAGGTATATTCAGAACCTTTCATCCTAAAGTAGCAAAACACTCATTCTTCTTGAGTGCACATAGAACATTCTCCAGAAGAGATGACATACTGGGTCACAAATCAGGACTCAATTGATATCCAATATTGAGATTATTCCCTACATATTTTCATACCACATGCTTTAAAGTGTGAAATCAATCACAAGAAAAACTTTAGAAGGAACACAAATACATGAAGGTTAAAAATCATCCTACTAAAGAATGAATGGGTCAACCAGGAAACTAAAGAAGAATTTTTAAAAGCACATGGAAGCAAATGAAAATGAAAACACAAAAGCTCAGAACCTTTAGGATGCAGCAAAGGTGGTCCTAAGAGGGAAGTACATAGCAATACCAGCCTTTCTCAAGAAACAAGAAAAGTCCCAAATAACCCAACCTTACACCTAAGAGAGCTGGAAAAAGAATAGGAAATAAAGCCTAAATCCAGTAAGAGAAGAGATATAATACAATCAGAGCACAAATCAATGATACAAAAATTAAAAAAAAAACACACAGTAGAACAGATCAATGAAACTAGAAGCTGGTTCTCTGAAAGAAATGATAAGATCAATAAATCCTTAGCCAGACTTACCAAAAAGAAAAGAGAAAGGACCCAAATAAATAAAATATTATGAGCAAGTGTTACCAACAGATTAGGCAATCTGGAAGAAATAGATACATTCCTAGAAACATATAAACTACCAAAACTGAAACAAGAAGAAATAGAAAACCTGAACAGACCCATAACCAGCAAAGAAATTGAATTAATAATTAAAGATCTCCCAAGAAACAAGAGTTCAGGGCCAGATTGCCTCCCAGTGGAAGTCTACCAAACATTTAAAGAAGAATTCATACCTATTCATAGAAGTGGTGGGGAAACTTCCAAACTCATTTTAGAGGCCAGCATTACCTTGATCCCCTAACCAGAAAAAGATCCCATCAAAAAGGAGATTACAGACCAAGATCCATGGTGCAAAATTCCTCATCAAGATATTATGCTAATAGGATCCAACCGTACATCAAAAGGATTATTCGCCATGACCAAGTGAGATTTATTCCTGAGCTGCAGAAGTGGTTCAACATCTGCAAATCAATTAATGTGATACACCACATCAAGAAAAGAAAGGACAAGAACTATATGATCTTCTCAATAGATGCAGAAAAAGCATTTAACAAAAAAAAAATTGTTGATTAAAAAAAAAACTCTCTGCAGTGAAGGAATAGAAGGAACATATCTCAATATCAAAAAAGCCATACAAGAAAAACCCACAGTGAATATCATCCTCAATGCATAAAACTGAGAGGTTTCCCCCTAAGGTCAGGAACACGACAGGGACATCCACTCTCACCAGTGTTGCTCAATATAGTACTGGAATCAGACAACAAAAAGAAATAAAAGCCATCCAAATCAGCAAAAAAGAAGTCAAATTCTCACTCTTCACAGAAGGCATGCAACTCTATGTAGAAAACTCAAGACTGCACCCAAAAATTGCTAGACTGATCAGGAATTCAGCAATGTTGCATGATATATGTTCAGTGCACAGAAGTCAGTTGCATTTTTATACATTAACAAAGATGCCAAAGAAAGAGAAATGAAATAATTGATCCCATTTACAATTGCACCAAAAAAAAAAAAAAGCAAAACACCAAAATACACCTAGAAATAAACCTAACCAAGTAGGTAAAGGATCTGTATTCTGAAAGGTATAGAATACTTGTGAAAGACACAAAGAAATGGAAAAACAGTCCATGCTCCTGAATTGGAAGAATAAATATTGTTAAAATGTCCACAATACACAAAGAAATCTACATATCCATTGCAATCCCTATCAAAAAGTCATCAGCCTTTTTCATAGAGCTGGAACAAGCAACTCCAAAATTTGTATGGAGGGACGCCAGGGTGGCTCAGTGGTTGAGCATCTGCCTTTGACTCAGGACGTGATCCCGGAGTCCTGAGATTGAGTCCTACATTGGGCTTCCTGCCAGGAGCCTGCTTCTCTCTCTGCTTATGTTTCTGCCTCTCCCTCTCTGTGTCTCTCATGAATGATTAAAATCTTTTAAAAAATAAAATAAAATAAAATAAAATGTGTATGGAACTAGAAAAGACCCCAAATATCCAACGCAATGTTGAAAAAGAAAACTAAATCTAGAGGTATCACAATTCTGGACTTCAAGCTGTATTACAAAGTTGTAATCATCACAACAGTATGTTACCAGCACAAAAACAGACACATAGGGGCACCTGGGTGGCTCAGTGGTTGAGTGTCTGTCTTTGGCTCAGGTTGTGATCCCAGGATCCTGGGATTGAGTCCCACATCAGGCTCCCTGTGAGGGTCCTCTGCCTATGTCTCTGCCTTTCACTGTGTCTCTCATGAATAAATAAATAGAACGTTAAAACAACAACATAACCAGACACACAGATGAATGGAACAGAATAGAGAACCCAGAAATGGACCCTCCACTCTGTGGTCAACTAGACTTCAACAAAGCAATAAAGAATACCTGATGGAAAAAGAACAGTCTCTTCAACAGATGGTGTTGGGAACATTGGACAGCCACATGCAGAAGAAGGGAACTGGATCACTTTTTTATACCACACACAAAACTAGACTCAAAATGGATGAAGGAACTAAATGTGAGATTGGAATCCATCAAAATCCTAGAGGAGGACACAGGCAGCAAACTCTTTGACCTTGGCTGCAGCAATTCTGGCTAGGCATGTCTCCAAAAGCAAGGGAAATAAAGTCAAGAATTTGAATTCTTGGGAGTTCATCAAGATAAAAAGCTTTTGGGGATCCCTGAGTGGCTCAGCAGTTTAGCGCCTGCCTTCGGCCCAGGGCATGATCCTAGAGTCCTAGGATCAAGTTCCACATCAGGCTCCCTGCATGGAGCCTGCTTCTCCCTCTCCCTCTGCCTGTGTCTCTGTCTTTGTCTCTGTCTCTCTCTCTCTGTCTCTGTGAATAAATAAATAAAATATATTTTTAAAAAAGATAAAAAGCTTTTCCACAGCAAACAAACAGTTGGAAAAAGTAAAAGACAACCTAAAGAATGGGTGAAGACATTTGCAAATGACATATCAGATAAAGGGCTAGTATCCAAACTCTATAAAAAACTTATCAACATCAACACCCAAAAAACAAAAACTCCAGTCAAGAGATGGGCAGAAGACGTGAACAGACATTTTTTCCAAAGAAAACATACAGATGGCCAAGAGACACATGAAAAAAAAAATGCTCTGCATCACTTAGCATCAAGGTAAACACAAATCAAAACCACAACGAGGGGCAGCCCCGGTGGCTCAGTGGTTTAGCACAGTCTTCAGCCCAGGGCCTGATCCTGGAGACCTGGGATCGAGTCCCACGTCCGGCTCCCTGCATGGAGCCTGCTTCTCCCTCTGCCTGTGTCTCTGCCATTCTCTCTCTCTCTCTGTCTCTCATGAATTAAAAACAAACAAACAAACAAAAAAACGAGGGGCCAAACTGTGGAAGGAGCCTCGGTGTCCATCGAAAGATGAATGGATAAAGAAGGTGTGGTTTATGTACACAATGGAATATTCCTCAGCCATTAGAAACAACAAATACCCACCATTTGCTTCAACGTGGATGGAACTGGAGGGTATTATGGTGAATGAAGTAAGTCAATCGGAGAAGGACAAATAGTGTATGTTCTCATTCATTTGGGGAATATAAATAATAGTGAAAAGGGGATCCCTGGGTGGCGCAGCGGTTTAGCGCCTGCCTTTGGCCCAGGGCGCGATCCTGGAGACCCGGAATCGAATCCCACGTCGGGCTCCCGGTACATGGAGCCTGCCTCTCCCTCTGCCTATGTCTCTGCCTCTCTCTCTCTCTCTCTCTCTCTGTGACTATCATAAATAAATAAATAAATAAATAAATAAATAAATAAATAAATAATAGTGAAAGGGAATATAAGGGAAGGGAGAAGAAATGTGTGGAATATCAGAAAGGGAGACAGAACATAAAGACTCCTAACTCTGGGAAACGAACTAGGGGTGGTGGGAGGGGAGGAGGGCAGGGGGTGGGGGTGAATGGGTGACGGGCACTGAGGGGGACATTTGACGGGATGAGCACGGGGTGTTATTCTGTATGTTGGTAAATTGAACACCAATAAAAAATTAATTTATTAAAAAAAAAAAAAAACAACGAGGGGCGCCTGGGTGGCTCAGTGGCTGAGCGTCTGCCTTTGGCTCAGGGCATGATCCCAGATCCTGGGTTGGAGCCCCAGGGGATGGAGCCCCACATTGGGCTTTCTGCAGGGAGTCTGCTTCTCCCTCTGCCTGTGCCTCTGCTTCTCTCTCTGTGTCTCTTATGAATAAATAAATAAAATATTCTAAAAAACACGATGAGATTATACCTTACACCAGTCAGAATGGCTAAAATGAGCAAGTCAGAAGATAATAAATGTTGGCTAGGATGTGGAGAAAGAGGAACACTCTTTGACTGTTGGTGGGAATTCAAATTATTGCAGCCACTGTGGAAAACACTATAGAGGTTCCTCAAAAAGTTAGAAATAGAACTACCCTATGACCCAGCAACTGCATTACTAGGTAATTATCCAAAAGATACAAAAATAGTGTTTTGAAGGGGCACATACACCCCAATATTCATAGAAGCAATGTTTACAATAGCCAAACTATGGATGAAGTCCAGATGTCCACTGACAGATGAAGGGATAAAGAAGATGTGAGATGTGTATGTATTTATACATAGATATATATAATAGAATATTACTGAGCCATCAAAAAGAATGAGATTTTTGCCATTTGCAACAAGGTTGATGAACTAGAGATGATTATACTAAGTATAATAGGTGAATCAGAGGAAGAAATGGGCATATAAATACCATATGATATCGCTCATATGTGAAGTTAAAAAACAAAACAGATTAACATAGCACAAGGGAAGGAAAAATAAAATAAATGAAAATTGAGAGGGAGGCAAACCATAAGAGATAATGAACTCTAGAAAACAACCTAGAGGGCTGTGGGAGGGGAGGGGGCGTCTGGGGAAGGGATAATTGGGTGATGGGCATTCAGGAAGGCATTTGATGTAATGAGCACTGGATGATATACGCAACTGATGTATGTCTTTTATCACAGTTCCAGATACTAGAAGTCAATCAATAACTGGAAATTTTGGAAACTCAGAATGAGTGAACAAAAATATGCAGAATTAAACAACACAGTTCTGCATATCAAAAGGTCAAAGAGATATCAAAATGGAAATCAGAAAATACTTTGAGATTAATAAAAATGAAGACAGACATACCAAAACCTAGAGGGTGCTGCTAAAGCAGTGCTGAGAGGCAAAAACATAGCTGTAAATAGCTATATGAAAAAGCAACATCTCAGGATGCCTGGGTGGCTCAGCAGTTGAGCTCAGGGCATGATCGGGGGCTTTCTGCATGGAGTTCCACATTGGGCTTTCTGCATGGAGCCTGTTTCTCCTCCCTCTTCCTATGTCTCTGCTTCTTTCTCTGCATCTTTCATGAATAAATAAGTAAAATCTTAAAAAAATAGCAACATCTCCAGTCAGTTACATAAACTTCCACATTAAGTCAAGAAAGAAAGAAGAGCAAACTAAACCAAAAGCAAGCAAAAGGGGGGGAAAATTAGAGTGGGGGAAAAATTAGAGTGGAAGTTGATGAAATGAAAAAGAATAAAATTATAATATATAAAACTAAGTCAAATGTGAGCTTTTGAAAGATCAACCCAACTGACAAATCCTCAACTAGACTCTTTGAAACAAAAGAGAGAGAAATGACCCTAATTACTGGGATCAGCAATGAAAGAGAGGATATTAGAACCACACAGAAATAAAGAGAATTACGAGATTATGATGAACAATTATATGCCAAAAAATTAACTTACTTGCATAAAATAGACAAAAACATAGAAAAACACAAATGACTAAAGCTGACTCAAGAAGAAATAGACTATCTGAATATACCTATAATGAAGTAGAAGATGGAGTCATTTGTCAAAAAATCTTCAGCAAAAAACCAAACAAACAAAAAAACAATTCCAAATGGCTTCACTTGTGAATTATACCACATGCTGAAATAATATCAATTCTTTACAAACCCTTCCAAGAAGGACAGGAGGGAACCCAACTCATTCTATGAGGCTGGGATTATTCAGATACCAAAACCAGACAAAGATATCACAAGACAAGAAAACTACAGACCATTATCTTTTATGAATATGGATGCAAAAATTTCAAAAGAATGTGACAAATAAAATCCAGCAACATACAAAGAATTACATGTAAGCCTAATGAAATTTATTCTGGAAATTCAAGACTGGTTTAACATCCATATCAATCAGTGTAATCCACCATATTTATATACTAGAAAACAAAAGCTGCATGGTTATCTCAACAGACAGACAAGAAGCATTTGACAAAATCATGATAAAAATCTCAACAAGCTACTAACAGAAGGGAATTTCCTCAACCTGATTAAAGGCATTTATAGAAACCGGTAAGCTAACATCTTACTTAATGGTGAAAGACTCGTTTTTCTCCTAAGATCAGCAACACCAAAAGGATGTCCACTCTCACCACTTCCATTAAAATTTGTGCTGGAGTTTCTAGAGCAAGGAATAAGATAAAATGCATTCTGATCAGAAAAAAAAAAAAAGGAGTAAAATTACTTCTATTCGCAGATGTCTTCTATATAGAAAATCCTAGGGAGTTAACTAAAAAGCTATTAGAATGAATAAACAAGTTCAATGAGGTTGCAGGAAATGAAGCCAATATATGAAATCAGTTATATTTCATACACTTTCAATAATTAATCCAACAATGCAACTAAGAAAACAACTCCATTTATAACACCACTTAAATGAAAAAAAGTATTAGAAATACAAATCACAAAAGAAGTGCAAAACATATACTCTGAACACTACAAAACATTATTGACAGAAATTTAAAAACATATAAGTAAATGGAAAACCAAACATTCAGGAATCAGAAGACAATGTTAAGATGGCAATGTTTTCCACATTCATTTACAGATTCAACACAATCCCAATGGGATACGTAACTAGCTCCTTTTTAAAAATTGACAAACTGATTCTATATTCACAGGAAAATTCAAGGAACTTAAAATAGCCAATCTTTAAAAAGAGAAGCCAAAGTAGTAGGACCTCCAAGTCCCAATTTCAAAACTTCTAGCAAAACGACAGTAATCAAGATGGTGTCTGGGGATTTGTTCAAGATGGCAGCTTACAAATATCCTTGAACCCATCTCCTTCCATGGACTCAACAGATTTACAACTACATACAGAATAATCTCCTCTGAAGAAGACTTAAGCCTCCACAACAAGGGATAAAAGGGCATCATCAAAAGAGGTAAGAGAGGCAGAGACACTCATGCCAAAAGCAAAAGCAAAACCATAACCAAAACCAAAACTAAAAAACCCACTTCAAGAATCCAAAATATGGTAGGTTCTCAAAGATATAAAACTTCACTGAGAAGCAAGGGGTCTGTGCACTAAATCCCAGGTCCTGCACAGGAGAGAAGAGCCTCTAACTTGCCTGGCTTTGAAATCCAAAGGGATTATACTCAGGAAAACCAAAGAAAGATGGTTTGAAGGACTCACTCTTAAAGTTTGTGTGCAGTCTCACCTCAGGACTCCATTTAAACAGCAGTAGGAAAAGTGCCTTGGACATACATGAAGGACACCCGCTCACTAATCTTTGTTTTGTTTTATTTTGTTTTGTTGTTTTTAACTCCAGGAGAGTGAACATACAGTATTATATTAGTTTAAGTGTACGATATAGTGATTCAACAATTTGATACATTACTCTGTGCTGTTCAAGATAAGTGTACACTTAACTCCTTCACCTGCTTCCCCCATCCCCCTACCCACCAGTCCTCTGGTAACTTTCCATTTGTTCTCCGTAGTTCTGAGCCTGTATTTTGTTTTTGTTTTTGTTTTTTTTTAATTTATTTATTTATGATAGAGAGAGAGAGAGAGAGAGAGGCAGAGACATAGGCAGAGGGAGAAGCAGGCTCCATGCACCGGGAGCCCGACATGGGATTCGATCCCGGGTCTCCAGGATCGCGCCCTGGGCCAAAGGCAGGTGCCAAACCGCTGCGCCACCCAGGGATGCCCCTGAGCCTGTATTTTGGTTTGTCTCTTTTTTGCTTTTGTTCATTTGTTTTGTTTCTTAAATTCCACATATAAGAGAAATCATTTGGTCTTTGTCTTTCCCTGACTGATGTCACTTAGCATTATACTCTCTTGATCCATCCATGCTATTGCAGACATCAAGATTTCATTCTTTTATATGGTTGAGTATCATTCCAGTGTATAAATATACCACTTCTGCTTAACTGATTTCTATCAGTGGACATGTGGTCCACTTTCATAATTCGACTATTATAAGTAATGCTGCAATAAACACAGAAGTGTATGTATCTTTTCAAATTAATGTTTTCATATCCTTTGGGGAAATACCCAATAGTGGAATAACTGGATCATATTGTAATTCTATTTTTAATTTTCTGAGGAACCTCCATACTGCTTTCTACAGTGGTTGCAGCAGTTTGCATTCCCACCTCTAGTGCATGGGGGTTCCTTTTGCTCCACATCCTCGCCAACACCTGTTGTTTCTTGTGTTGTTGATGTTAGCCATGCTGATAGGTGTGAGGTGATATCTCAGTGTGGTTTTGATTTGCATTTCCCTGATGAGAGATGTTGAATATATTTTTATGTCTCTGTTGGTCATCTGGATGTCTTCTTTGGAAACATGTCTGTTCTGCCTTCTGTCCATTTGTTTTCTGTCCATTTTTTAATTGGAATATTGGTTTTTTGGGCATTGAATTGTGTAATTTACTTGTATATTTTGGATATTAATCCTTTATCAGATACATCATTTGCAAATATTTTCTCCCTTTACATAGGTTGCTTTTGGGTTTTGTTGTTTGTTTGCATCGCTGTGCAAAAACTTATCATTGTGATATAGTTCCAATAGTTTATTTTTGCTTTTGCTTCCCTTCCGCAGGAGACATACCTAGAAAAATGTTGCTGTGCTGTGTGATGTCAGAGAAATTACTGCGTCAGGCCTCACGTTGAAGTCTTTAATCGATTTTGAATTCATTTTTGTGTATGGTATAAGATGATCCTGTTTCATTCTTCTGCAGGTTGCTATCCAGTTTTCCCAACATCATTTGTTGAGGAGACTTTTTCCCATTGGATATTCTTTCCAAAGAATTCTTTGTCAAAGATGAATTGATTATATAATTGTGGGTTTATTTCCAGATTTTCTGTTTTGTTCTATTGAGCTATTTTTGTGCCAGTTCCATACCATTTGCATTACTATAGCTTTGTAATATAATCTGCTTTTGTTATATTACACATAGTAATATATATATGACATATATAATATGTATTACATATATATGTATATAGATAATATATAATACATGTTATATGTATTACATTACATATATATGCATATAACATATACATATTTGTCTTTGCTTTTGTTTTTCAGGATTGATTAGGCTCTTGTGGTTCCATACAAATTGTTAGGATTGATCTATCTCTGTGAGAAATGCTTGTGGTACTTTGATAGGGATTGCATTAAAAGTGTAGGTTGCTTTGAGTAGGTTAGACATTTTAACAATATTTTTGCTTCCAATCCATGAGTATAGATTGTCTTTCCTTTTCTTTTGTCATCTTCAATTTCTTTCATCAGTGTTTTATAGTTTTTGGAGCACAGGTCTTTTTACCTGTTTGGTTAAATTTATTCTTAGGCATTTTATTATTTTCGGTGTAATTTTAAATGTGATTATTTTCTTAATTTTTTCTTCTGCTGCTTCATTATTGGAGTATAGAAATGCAAGAAATTTCTGTACATTGATTTTTCTTATCCTGTGACAGTACTGAATTCATTAATTCTTGTAGTCTTTTAAGTTTTCTATATACAGTATCATTCCATCTGCAAATAGTGAAAGTTTTCCTTCTTCCTGGCCAGTTTGAATCCTCGTTATTCCTTTTTCTTGTCTGATTGCTATGCTAGGGCATCCAGTACTATCTTGAATAAATGTGGTGAGAGTGGACATCCTGATCTTAGGGGAAAAGCCCTTAGTTTTTCCCCATCAAGGATGATGTTAGCTGTGGATTTTTCATATTTGGCCTTAATAAATAATAATGTTAAGGTATGATCCTTCTAAACCTAGTTTGTTGAGAGTTTTTATCATGAATATATGTTGTACCTTGCCAAATACTTTTCCTGCATCCACTGTAGTGATTACATAGTACTTATCCTTTTTCTGATTGATGTGATGTATCACACTGATTGATTTTTTTTTTAATTTTTATTTATTTATGATAGTAACAGAGGGAGAGAGAGAGGCAGAGACACAGGCAGAGGGAGAAGCAGGCTCCATGCACCGAGAGCCCGACATGGGATTCGATCCGGGGTCTCCAGGATCGCGCCCTGGGCCAAAGGCAGGCGCCAAACCGCGGCGCCACCCAGGGATCCCTCACACTGATTGATTAACAAATATTGAACCACCTTGCAACCCAGGAATAAATCCCAGTTATGGTGGTTAATTATTTTTTGGGAGTATTGTTAAATTTCATTTCTATGGGAGTGCAAGGAGGTCTGTGCTGCTCTGGGCCCCGGGGATCCGGGGCCTCTGAGGTTAGGGCCCTAACAGTCACCTGCCCAGAGCCTGCCTCTGCAGCATTTGGCTACACTGTTCCGGAGTCTAACTCTGCTGGGGATCTGGAATCTCTGGTTTCCAACCTTTTGGGGGTTTTCGCCCCTGGCAACAGGCCTGGGGTGGGGGTGAGGAGGTACCAGGTCTCTTGGTTTGTCTCCCGTTGGCCCTGGACTTAGGGGACTTCAGTGGTCACCAGCTAAGCTCATGTCCTGCTCCTAATTGGTTGTCTGTTCTCAGCGTGAAAGTGTATGGCCGATGTTTTTACTGGATTGTACTTTTTGGTCTTGATTTTCAGCTGCTATGCTGAGCCCTCCATGGCCACGGCCACCGTGAGGCAGGCAGAGTCGTAGCCACTACTCCAGGCCACATGCACCTTTTGCCTTTCAGCTGGGGAGCTCCACTGGTGGTGGGGTTCACCTTGGTCAATGGCCCAGCAGGACCCCGGGGCGCACCTAGGGGTCCTGGTGGGTTTCGGTGAGTGTCAGAGAACCATGTCTTCCACCCAGTGGCACAGGAAAGGGGTACCTGTTGCCTGCCACTGCAGCTCAAGCCCCCTTCTCCAATCTCTTCGCCTCCCCTCAGAGTCTCCCATGCCCCCACCCTCTGTCTGCCATTCTCTTTCCTTTCTCTGATCCCTTTCTGGGTCCTCACCACTCTCCATCTCATGGCCACTGTCCACAAAGAGGCTTCTGGCCTAGATCTCCCTCCCCCCAACTTTTCCAACTCTATCTTCCTGAGATGACCTTTTGTCTAGAAGTCTCCCTTCCACTGCTCTCCTGCCATCAGCAAGGGGAGCCCTCTAGCAGGCTCCACAGCTCCTATGTACAGACTTGTCTCCAGTTTTGGTGCCCCCTCCTCCTCCCTCCCTTCCAGTGCAGGCACCTGCCCTTGGCCCTCCTTCATCCTGGGCCAGCACCTAGCACCACTCTGTCCCCACTCCTTCATCCTACCCTCACCCTCTTGTGGCCTCCACTGTCCCTGTGGGCTGGACTCCAGACCTCCCTGATCCCTCTGTACCCTTCCCCCAGGGCCCCTTGCCTGCTGGCGCCCCCCTGCCTGGCCCTCACCAAGCTCTCCTCTCTCAGGAGCTCCTCCGATGGGGCCCTTGCAGTCAGCAGTGCCTCCTCCCTGCTCTCAGCCCATGCCTGCTCCTCTCTTGTCAGCCTGTAATTAAGTTCTTTCAGGGTCACCCAGTCCCCCATTCCCAGAGCCTCAGCACTAGTGTCCCCTGATCCTCTTGCCATTCCCTCTCCCCTGTGGACCAGAAAGCTACTCCAGGTCCAACCTCCCAGATTAATCCTTGGCCCTCATCCCCCCTTTGGTTTCTTGACCCAGTCTTCGAACTGGTTGTTCTTGCCATGTGGTCAGCACCAGCCTTTCCTTATAGCCAGCCTCCTCCCAGCCTGCCTGCTCTGTGCTGGATGTCTTCCCCTAACCCTCCTTGGGGGTCTGGCCTATCGATCCTCCCAGAACCACCCCCACATGCAAGTCCTTCCGCAAGGAGTTCATCCTGGTGTCTTGGTTCTATTTTCTCTTCCACTCCCCCTCCTTTCTAATATAGACTCCCTGGGGTCCCTGCCCTGCTGCTCTGAGACCCCCACCAACTACCTTTCCCAGGGGACACTGGCAGGTCCAACCCATCCCCACCTGGGATCACAGCCTGCCACTCTTCCACTTGGGCCTAAGCCTACACCTTCCTCACCCCTAGGGGCACTGACACACCCTGAGCTCCCTTGTGGTCACCATACCCTCCAACATACAGCCCTTCTGCTTCACTGCCCTTTCTACCCTTGACCCCATCTCTTCCCTGATGAACTTTCACCACAGGCAGCAGCCCCTGGCTCTCCACTCCACCATAATCCCCAAGCACCGTGGCATCTCTGGCCATGGATCACTCAACCTTGGGCTCCCCACTGCCCCTGCCTCCCTGCTCACAAGGCCTCTCCTTCCCCATGGCCTTCTTGCCCTCCCCCTGCTTCTTGCAGGCCAGTATCTCCCCTTGACCTCTTACCTACACCACCCACAGGACCCCATGCCTTCCTCTCCTGGCTCCCATGCTGCATGTCTGTCCATCTCCACTTCTCTTTGCCATTCCTTCTTCCCTCTCCTTCCTGCCCCCTTTCCTCTCTTCTTGTATGGAAAGCCTCCTTCCTGTCCTTTGTACAGGTGCATTTTCTGCATGCTCAATATTTCAGGCAGTTCAGGACAGCAGAGCTTTTCAGAGAAGCATCTGATATGTTGTTCCTTCCAGGTTACTTCATCTGTGATCTACTCCCTCCCCAGATTCCCGCAGTCTTTCTTATAACCTCACAGTGGAGTCCAAGATGGATGTGTATCGGAGATTTTTCACTGAGGGACACTTGGATGATCAAGCCTTCCTCCACCTTGACATGGTAGAGCCACAGGGACTGTGGGCAGAAGCAGTCCCGGGTCTGAGACGCAGAACACAGAGGCCAAGGACTTGAGAGAGACTGGAAACAGCCTCAGAATGAGTCTGACAGGTGTCCTGGCCCTGTAGGCACAGGCGAGGTGAGAGTGGGGTCAGAGCAAGAGTGATGGTAGGACTTTCCCAGGGAAGTTCAGGGTAGAGAGCAGAGCCCTGTCTCTTTCCTGGATTTGGCTGGGGGTGGGGGTGAGGGCTAAAGGTCTGTGGACTTCAGCCTAAGGGGGCCATTACTGAGCCAGCACAGAGAAGACATAGAGGAGAGGAAGGGGGGCCCTCTGGCTGGAGTTTGTCACTGGGGCGGGGAAGTCAGAGGGACACAGGGTGGGAGAAGTCACTGCTGGCTGGAGGCAGGCTTGCATTCCCTGCAGGAGATATGGGGCTCAAGATCTCAGAAGACGACAGCACCAGGAGCTTTGGGCATTTCTGCCATGATGGGGAGCTCTTCCTCTCCTTATGACCTGAAGACCCGTGGATGGACTGTTCCCCCATCCTCAGCTGGACCGCGATCATGGAAATCAAGAAGTCCTGGGATGCAACCTGAATGGGCTTCTTGGACAGGTCAGGCATGACCCCCGGGGAAGGAGCCTTCTTCTTCCCCAGACTCACTGAGCCTCCCCCAGCAGTCCTGTCCTATGGGATGCGCACATGTTCTGTTGGCGCATTGTATTGAGATCCGCCTGTCCTGTTACAGTCTCTAGAGACACCGAGCAGGTTGGGATGGAAATGAAATCTTCCAGTGTTAATAGTCCAGGGAGCAGTGGGCTTTCCTACGTAGAACTCAACCAGAGAAGGCAGGTGTCAGCAAGAGAGGAAGTTCAGTCTCCCTGTCACAAAGAGTTTCCTTTAGAGTCCCCTCAGCCGAAGAGCCCACCCTCCATGCCCCCTCCTCAGCAGTAACACATGCATCCAAGAGATCCCATTCCTGGCCCAGCCTCCTGCCCGGGCTAAGGACCTGGGTCCCAGGGTGCAGAACAGACTTGGAGCAGGTCTGGGGTCAGTGAGGGCTTCAGCCAGAGGTGGAAAGTGGGAGAAGCAGCCTTTTCTCTCTGTCTTCTGTGGAGGTGAGCAGGGCTCAGCCATGGGCCTCACCAGCTCTGTGCCTTCTTCCTCAGTGCCCCCAACAGTGAACATGCTCTGCAGCCAGGCCTTGGAAGGCATGATCCCTCTGACATGCTGGGCTTTCAGTTTCTCTCCCAGGAATACCTCCCTGACCTGGCTTCAGGATGGGAACCCCTGAGCAAAGATTACCAGTAGTGTCGGGAATGGGACCTACTGGACAGGAGGGGCCATAAAGTCTCAAGGAGAGGAGCAAAGGTTCACCTGCCACATGGAAGACACAAGGAACCACACTGTACACTGTGTGCCCTCAAGTGAGCCTGGGGTGATCCGTGGAGGGGGTTCTGACCCTGGTTGAGTTAGGAGCCAGGGTCGGGAGAGGAGAGCAGGCCTGTATCCTTGAGGAGCCCAGGTCACTATAAGGCCCTTTTCCAGGAAAGGCCCCAGTGCCCCGGAGTGGATGGACAGCTACCTGCCTGCTGCTGCTCCTGCTGATTTTCTTACTGTCATCATTGCACGTGTTTTTTTCTCCAAGAACAAGATACCACCAGCAGCTGTGGAAGCCCAGATAAGAATTCTGGGCAGTGGGTAGGGTGGGAGGGGCTCTCCTAGGACGTGGGGCACTTTATGTCTCCCTCTGCACAGATCAGAGGGGATGAAAAGCTTCTGTAACAGGAGCTGGAAGTCAGAGAGCTGAGAGGGGCTGGGAGCCACATCTGCATCTACATCCTTAGCCCTGGGTCCCCAGGGCCCTTGAGTGGTGAGTGTGGCCTCTCCTTGCTCTGGGTGAGGATTGGGCAGTAGGGACTGGGGCTCCCTGCTCTGAGTTTGTCCCTACCTCTCTCTACTCTCAGGCTCAGCAGGACTCTGTCTGGAGGTAATGTGTGGGGACCATGTGTTGACTGGGGAGGGCCCAGGTGATCGTGGGACCAGAGAGGCACAAGCAGTAAAGGGTCCAAGACCTAGTGGGGAAGTTTAACACTGGGCAAGAATCCAGACCAGAAGTAATGATTCTATTTCCTTCCTGTCCACACCTGTTCCAATATCTTCGGCCATCATGAGGAATCAAAGAAAAGGACTCACAAGGCCCCATGTGGCAGCCAGGAGAGCATGCCAGAGTCCTGCCTGTGACGTCCCCTTGGGAAGTTCCACTCACAAGGCATAGATGCATCCTGAGCATAGATGGTCACCTTTGGTCCACTTTGTAGCCCCTCGAATGGCTCCTCCAGGACCTGTCTCCCGAGTTGTTCCACTGGGTCACTCCCACCTGTGCTCTTTCCTTGTTCCTATCATATGCCCCCATGCTTCCTGGAGTTTTCTTGTGGATCATATGCAAGAGTCTCAGGGAGACTCTGGGGGTGTGAGCAGATAACCCTTGATCATTTGGGTAGAGAGGGTCAGGCCATTCTCAGGGCTGCTGTGGCCACTGCTTTTATCCTGCCTCCCTGATGTGTCCTGTCCAGGCCCTCAGGGCACAGTCTAAGAAACTACTTAGGGCAGGGCATTCTGTCTGTACCCTTGTGGCCTCACTCTGCCCTCCCTGAGCCGGTTCCCTTTCTTGTGCTGCTCACTGCCCTGTAGATTTGGAGGAAGGGATGGTCAGAATGATTACCAGGTAGGGGCGCCTGGGTGGCTCAGACAGTTAAGAGTCGGACTCTTGATATTGGCGCAGGTCTTGATCTCAGGCTCATGAGTTCACGCCCCATGTGGAGCTCCACGCTGAGCATGAGGCCCACTTGAATAAAAATTAAATTAAAAAAAAATTTCTGTGTAATCAGGCTGGTTGAGGGGAGGTGAAAACAGAAAGATGGAGTTTTGTGTTTGGGCAAAAAACAAGGTGATGCATGGGACAGGGAAAGAATGGGGCGTGTGGGGCCTGGGGTCCTTCAGTTGATTTTACCACTGCTGGGTGACCATCATGGCAGGCATCGGATTTCTCACTCTGGAACCTAATCTACTTATAAGCTGGCCTTTAGGCGCCTGGGTGGCTCAGTGGTTGAGCATCTGCCTTTGGCTCAGGTTGTGATCCCAGGGTCCCAGGATCAAGTCCCACATCGGGCTCCCTGCAGGGAGCCTGCTTCTCCCTCTGCCTGTGTCTCTGTCTCTCTCTGTGTCTCTCATGAATAAATAAATAAAATCTTGAAATATTAAGCTGGCCTTTGGTCTTAGGCAGACTGGGATGATTAGTCCCCTGCCCCACACTGAGGGGCTGAGACCAGGTCACAACTAGAGCAAAGAACCATGCAGGTCTGCAGATGTTCCTGTTCTCTGGGGTGGCCCTCCCAGAGGGCACACCAGTTTTGATTCCTTAGGGTAGAAATGATTGCCTCATATATCATTGAGGCATTTACTGGAGAAAGAATACAAAAGTCATGTGTCAATTTCTCAAATTCCTGCTTTAAATTGTGATGTCCAAAACAAATTATTTCAGAAAACGAATTTTAATAGGATTTCTTCAGATCCTGAGCTAGCTTAGTGCGTGAAATATATCAGGAATTCAATCAGAGGGAGGGCTCTTGTCTGGGAGGGTTCCATGTGGGAGGTGGGAGAGAGGTGGTGGCAATGGCAGTCTCAGGGTTCAGAAGATGGACAGATAGCCTCAGGCTTGGGGTCTCAAGAACCCCCTCTACCTCATTTAGAAGAAGACTGCAACAGGTTCTCCTTGCATTGCCTGGTTAGTCCCTGCTAGGATTGGGGCCAGAAGGCCCTGGCAGCCTCAGCCAAGCTGCACTTGGGGAGGAGCTGTGATTCCAGGTGCAGGTGGGCCAAGAAGGAGCACCGAAGGCCAAGTGCAGCCTGGCCGCCTGGGTCAGGGTGAGGGTGGAGGGCAAGGACAGGCCTCTGTGAGCATGGGGTGCTCCTGAGTCAGGTCAAATACAGACCCCACTGTAGTCCACTTCTTCTAGACTGTGACTGGTGGTCACCTGAGCACTCTGATGAGCCTTCCAGTTAGGAGCTGCTGGCTTAGGGCTAGGGAAGGAAGGAGGCTGAAGCTGCAGGTGAGGTCAGTGCTTGTGGTTGAGAGGTCTCTGTGCTCAGGTGTTTATGCAAATGAGAGCCTGACAGATAGAGAAGAAGCAGTGTTTGTAACCACTGTCTGGCCTGGAGGAACAGGCCACAGGGACATGTCTCTCAGGGGCCATGTTCTCTGTCAGTGGACAGTTGGGACCAAGAAGGCATTGAGTTTCTGCTCCAGGGTGTTGTCCTTGGTCCTGGGACCCTTTCCTGCTCCTGTCCAGTAGATGGTGGAGGCAGGGCCAGCTAGTGATGCTGAGGCATCACAGTGGGGAGGGCAGCAAGGGCTGGTAAAGGGGTGAGAGAGAGATAACAGCAAGGGTTTATCCTCCTTCAGAGAAAGTCAGAGCTGAATTTGGAGTAACTGAAGAAGTTCTGAGCAAGTGCAAAACAATATTTTGCACAAATTGGGCTCTATGGGTTTCTCTTTTCCCCAAAATCTTGGTAGCCTTCAAGACCTGGATCAACACCAGGTAGCACCAACAAGCCATGATGGCAGCAACCAGCATTTACCAAGCTCAGTGTACTACACACTGAGAGCCAGCACCACTTGCAGCTCTGTGAGGGAGCCCTCTGGAATATTCTGGACTATTCAGATCTCCAGATGACTGTAGCCCCAGCCCATGTCACATGGAGCAGAAGAGCTGCCAGTTGAGCCTAGCTGACCCACACAATGAGAAAGAATTAAAAGGTGGTTGCTTTATTCAGAGATTATTTTGTTACCTAGCAATAGGTCACAGGTATATATATCACATAGTGTCATGTACAAGTATTATTATGTTTTGTTTATTGTCTGTCTTTCCTATGAGATTATAAACATTAGGAGAACATGTGCTGTGTCTATGTCATTAAATGATTACCAGACTTAACATACAGATTGGCATAGAGACATTCACTGAATATAGTTGGGGGAATGAATGAATGAAAGAATGAATGAATGAATGAATGAATAAATGTTGTGGGTAGAATTCCTTGAAGTTGGCCTTGAGGCTAGAAAGTGGTAATTTTATGGGTAGTTGGTGAGGGGGTTCCTTTATGATGTGTGTGTGCCCATGTGCATGTACCTGCATGTGTTCTTAGGTGAGTTTAATGCCACCTGTTGGTCCTGGTTGCCCAAGCAAGCAACCAAGACTGCACAGTGCTTCCTGCACTCATATGTCAACCAGATGGGCACTGCAGACAGGCAGCACCTAACCACCAGATGCCTCTGAGATGTCTTGGGCTCAGGAAGGGGCTTTAGCCACGTTGTAGGTCATTGACTCAGCTGCAGGGCTCAAAGCCCTAGGGAGCTCCCAGCTGGCCCCCCTCAAATCCCTGGGTCAGCCATCATGGTAGATATGAGCTTTGAGTTGGGTGGTAGAACTTCTGTCCAGGTGTTAAGGGTTGCAGACAGTGGGACCTGAGGTGGTCAAGACTGAAAATTCTGGCACTGACATCACTGAGGGATGTATCCCAAGCTCCAGCATCAGAGGCAGCAGCTAGAACAAGTGACAGATGTGGGACCCAGGAAATTTAACAAAAATCCCCTACCCCTGGACAAGCAGAGCAGGACTGACTCCACTTTGTGCTGCACCCGCCACCTCCTGTATCGCCCCCACATGACCCGCTTATTACTTAGGGCGCTGCCCACCCTAGTCAAGCTGCTGGGCACACCCTAATCGGAAATCGGCTCAGTGATAGGCCAGTTCAAATGGATACTTTAGGGTAAAATGTAATTCAATCGGCCACCTGCGTGTGGACCGACATGACTGTGCAACTTTCTGCGTATCCCATTGGCCACTGGCCCCTATAAAGCTGCTACGCCTCTTAGTCTCAGGGTCCAAGTCCCTGCTCAGCCGTGTCGGGTATACTTGGACCCAAGCTCAAGCTTGCAAATAAACCCTCGTGCGCTTGCATCGGTGTCGGCTCCTTGGTGGTTTCTCGAATTCGCGATCTTGGGCACAACAACAGGGACTTGTGGGTCCAGTGTCCTCCTCACAGAAAGTGGTGGAGTGCATATTGGAGCACCCAGCATGTTTATGGGGGCTGGTTGCAGATCTGTGTGGCCACAGGGCTGAGGACAAAAGCCTGAGTTCCCCTTTTGCCTGCTCAGCCAGGACCCCCTCAGGGTCTCCCTGGGCTACTGCACCAGGATAGGCCTCTACATAGAGGGGGCACGCCTCTCCAGTCAGTTTTGGCTTATAAAGTGTTTCCCCAAATCTACACTAACATTGGTGTTTCCTCCTCATTGAGTAACCAGGGACTGTGGCCTTAGGGAAGAGAGTGGTCTCCAGGCCATAACAGTTGGTACCCAGAATCTCAGTGAACACCACTGTAGGGGCAGGAGGGGTGGGGATATAGAAAGTAGCCACATACACATGCTCAGGGAAAGTGTGGACTCAAAAACAACATGAGAAGAGCTGAAATGCACACCTAAAGCTGATTTCTGGCACACAGTCTATAGCAATCAACTATCAAAACAAACAATAAACCTGCTGATGGGGAGAATCTGATTTTCAGAATTACCACATTAGGAGACTGAGAACACCAGTTTTCAACAACAGCAAAACACAAAATACGCAAAGCCAGGAAAATACGACTCACTCAAAGTAAAAACAAACATCAAATGTCCCTGTGGAAGATCAGATAGTGGACTTACTAGACAAATACTTTAAATCAACTGCCTATAAGATGCTCAGAGAATTACACAAAAACTCAAGTAAATGAGGTATGAATAAAATAAAATATTAACAAAGAGATATAAGACAAAAAGAAACTAACATCCAGCGCTGACATAAACAATAACTGAAATAAAAAATGTACTGGAGGTATTTAAGAGCAGATTTCAGCCAGCAGAAGAAATAATATCTGACCTTGAACACAGGACAATTGAAATGATCACATCCATGGAGCAGAATGAAGAAATAAGAAAAATGAGGACAGCCTAGAAGAGAACTGAGACCATAAAGGGAACAATCTATGCATTTTGGGGAGTCCCAGACAGAAAAGAGAGAAGAAGGTAGGAGAGATTATTTGAAGAAATAATGACTGAAAAGTTCCTCAAATTGATGAGAAATGAATATAAACACTGAAGAAGAATAACAAATTCCACTTAGGGTGATATCCACACTGAGACATATTATAATCAAAATGTTGAAAGCCAAAGGCAAAGAGTCTTGAAAACAGGAAGGGAAAAGTGATTCATCACAGACAGGGGTTCCTGTAAAAAAATTAGCAGATTTGTCATCAGAAATCCTAGAAGCCGGGCAGCCTGGGTAGCTCAGCGGTTTAGTGCCGCCTTCAGCCCAGAGTATGATCCTGGAGACCAGGGATCGAGTCCCACATCGGGCTCCCTGCATGGAGCCTGCTTCTCCCTCTGCCCGTTTCTCTGCCTCTCTCTCTCTCTCTCTGTCTCTCATGAATAAGTAAATAAAATCTTAAAGAAAGAAAGAAAGAAAGAAAGAAAGAAAGAAAGAAAGAAAGAAAGAAAGAAAGAAACCCTAGAGGCCAGAAGACATACTGATGTACTCAATGTGCTGAAAGAAAAGCACTCAATCAGGAATCTTATATCTGCAAAACAGATCTGAAAAGTGAGGGAGAAGTTAGGACCTTCTCCAGTGAACAAAAGGCTGAATGAGTTCATCACCACTGTACTTGCCTAGCAAGACCAGCTACAGAGAATCCTATAGGATGGAAGGACCCTGGACAGTCACTTGAAGCCACATGAAGACTTACAGGGCTAGTGAAGGGAAGTAAATGAGCAATTATAAATGCAGTATTAGTGTGATTCTGATTTGTAACTCCACTTTTTGTTTCCTACATGATTTAAAAGACCGATATATTAAAAAACAACTACTTGCTTAAAAGCCATATTCTAGTAACTTTGAATTATAACTCCACTATTTGTTTTCAACTTATTTTGACAGACTAATGCATAAAAACAATTATTAGTCTATGTTTTCGGACACTGTGTAAAGATGTAATATTCTGAAATCAATCACTATAAGGGGATGGGATGGAGCTGTAGAAAATGACACTTTTTGTCTGTTATTGAAAATAAGCTTGTTGGGATCCCTGGGTGGCGCAGCGGTTTGGCGCCTGCCTTTGGCCCAGGGCGCGATCCTGGAGACCCGGGATCGAATCCCACGTCGGGCTCCCGGTGCATGGAGCCTGCTTCTCCCTCTGCCTGTGTCTCTGCCTCTCTCTCTCTCTCTGTGACTATCATAAATAAATAAAAATTAAAAAAAAAAAAAGAAAATAAGCTTGTAGAAATACACAGTTAGGGTGCTGGAATTTTAGGATGTGTAATATAACCCCCATGGTAAACACAAAAACAGTATCTATGGAATATACATGCAAAAGGAAATGAGAAGGGAGTTAAACCATTCTACTAAATAAACTAAACAAATACTAAAACAATTCTGGAAAAAATTTTAAAGATTTTATTTATTTATTCATGAGAGACACAGAGAGAGAGGCAGAGACATAAGCAGAGGGAGAGAAGCAGGCTCCCTGTGGTGTGGGACTCGATCCCAGGACCCCAGGATCACAACACAAGCCAAAGGCAGATGCTCAATGCCTGAGCCACCCAGGTGTCCCAGGAACAACATAATTAAAAGAAATATAGACAATAGGTAAATAACAGAATAATGGGAACATGCCCTTCCTTATTCAGCAAAATTACTTTGAATGTAAATGAATTAAACGCACCAATCAAAGGATAAAGGTGGCAGAATGGTGACAGAAAGATGATCTAACTCTATGTTGTTGAAAGGAGGCTCATTTTATCTAAAATCACAAATAGTTTGACAGGAAAGGATGGAGAAAGGAATCCCATGCACATAGTAGCCAAATGAGAACAAGACTGTTTGTACTAATATCTGACAAAATCGACTTTAAATCAAAGTTTAGGGTTGGGAACGCAGAGCGGACGGAGTCGATTCAACGGGGTTCCAGGCTGGGCTATAGAGCAGGTAAATGAGCTGAAAGAGAAGGGCTATAAGGCCCTGAGTGCGGGCAACATTGATGACGCACTGCAGTGCTACTCTGAGGCCATTAAGTTAGATCCCCAGAACCATGTGCTCTATAGCAATCGCTCTGCAGCTTACGCCAAGAAAGGGGACTACCAGAAGGCTTATGAGGATGGCTGCAAAACGGTGGACTTAAAGCCCGACTGGGGCAAGGGCTATTCGAGGAAGGCTGCAGCCCTTGAGTTCTTAAACCGATTTGAAGAAGCCAAGCGAACCTACGAAGAGGGTTTAAAACATGAAGCAAATAATCCTCAGCTCAAAGAGGGCTTACAGAATATGGAGGCTCGGTTGGCAGAACGGAAATTCATGAACCCTTTCAACATGCCCAATCTGTACCAGAAATTGGAGAGTGATCCCAGGACAAGGACACTGCTCGCTGATCCTACCTACCGGGAGCTGATAGAGCAACTACGAAACAAGCCATCTGACTTGGGCACGAAACTGCAAGATCCCCGGATCATGACTACTCTGAGCATCCTGCTGGGTGTGGATCTGGGCAGTATGGATGAGGAGGAGGAAGTTGGAACACCTCCCCCACCTCCTCCTCCCAGGAAGGACACCAAGCCAGAGGCAATGGAAGAAGATCTTCCAGAGAATAAGAAGCAGGCGCTGAAAGAGAAAGAGCTGGGGAATGAAGCCTACAAGAAGAAAGACTTTGACACAGCCTTGAAGCACTATGACAGAGCCAAGGACCTGGACCCCACCAACATGACTTACTTGACCAATCAAGCAGCCGTGTACTTCGAGAAGGGCGACTACAGTAAATGCCGGGAGCTTTGTGAGAAGGCCATCGAAGTGGGGCGAGAAAACCGAGAAGACTATCGACAGATTGCCAAAGCTTATGCTCGAATTGGCAACTCCTACTCCAAGGAAGAAAAGTGCAAGGCTGCCACCCATTTCTATAACAAGTCTTTGGCAGAGCACCGGACCCCAGATGTGCTCAAGAAATGCCAACAGGCAGAGAAAATTCTGAAGGAGCAAGAGCGGCTGGCTTACATAACCCAGATCTGGCCTTGGAGGAGAAGAACAAAGGCAATGAATGTTTTCAGAAAGGGGACTATCCCCAGGCCATGAAGCATTATACAGAAGCCATCAAACGGAATCCAAAAGATGCCAAATTGTACAGCAATCGAGCTGCCTGCTACACCAAACTCCTGGAGTTTCAGCTGGCGCTCAGGACTGTGAGGAATGTATCCAGCTAGAGCCGGCCTTCATCAAGGGGTACACCCGGAAAGCAGCTGCCCTGGAGGCAATGAAGGACTACACGAAAGCCATGGATGTCTACCAGAAGGCGTTAGATCTGGACTCCACCTGCAAGGAAGCGGCAGACGGTTACCAGCGCTGTATGATGGCCCAGTACAACCGCCACGATAACCCCGAAGACGTGAAGCGACGGGCCATGGCTGACCCTGAGGTGCAGCAGATAATGAGTGACCCTGCCACGCGGCTTATCCTGGAGCAGATGCAGAAGGACCCTCAGGCACTCAGCGAACGCTTAAAGAATCCTGTAATAGCCCAGAAGATCCAGAAGCTGATGGATGTGGGTCTGATTGCAATTCGGTGATGACTTGCTCATCATCCCCTTCCCTTCGCCCTCATGTGGAAAGAGGAGCTGGGACCGCGGCAAGCCGCGCGGAGCAGAGGGGAGAGCAAGGGAAAGTGAACAACTTCTCTCTATATATTTATATAGACCTATGTGGAAGACACAGAGACTCGTACTCATGTTACTCGCACCGCCGCTGCCTCTGGGCCCTCCCAGCACACGCATGGTCTCTTCCACCACCCCCTGGGTTCCCTGTTCCCTTCCCCAACTTCAGTCACTGTCTCAACTGCTCTCCCATAGTTGGTTATTTTTTATTTGGGGCAGTGGGCATGTATGGGGAGGGGGTGCTGTTCTTCCCCGACCTCAGGTCCCATTTGTCCTCACGTTGTTAACTCCACATGGCCTTCTCCAATAAAACAAGCCAGTCGGGTGTGGTCATAAAAAATAAATAAATAAAATAAATAAATAAATCAAAGTTTAGAAGAGACAAAAAAGAACAGTATATATTAATACAAGTTTCAATAGAGCAAGAAGATATAAAAATTATAAACTTCTAGCATTAATAACAGATCAACAAAATCTGTGAAGCAAAACTTGATAGAATGAAAGGCAGAAGTAGAGAGACCCACAGTAACAGCTGGAGAATTCATTATCACATTCTGAGTGGGATAGAGCAACCAGCAGAAGAAAAGTTAGGGAACAGAGGGCTTGAGCAACGTAATAAACCAGCTAGATCTGACACACATATACAGAACACTCTACCCACACATAACAGAATACACATTCTTCTCCAGCGCACATGGGACACTCACTGTCCAGGATGCAGCCTATGTTAGACCACAGATGAAGACTCAAACAGAATTGAAAGGATATCACATAAACTATGTTTTCCAAGCACCATGGGCGGGCGGGGGGGGTGCAGTTAGAAATCGAAAACAAAAGGAAAACTAGAATTAAACACACTCTTAACAAATGGGCCAAAAGAAATCACAAGTAAAATATTTAAGAAATGTTTAAGTCAGTGACCAACTCCTGCCTTAGACGGTTCTGCTGGCCCTTTGGTTCCCCACTGCCTTCCTCCCTCCAGGAGAGCTAGTCTCGCGGTGGCAGGCGGAGGGGAGCAGAGAGAGGTGAACAAAGAGAAGGAAGACCTGGCTGCATGTGGGTGGTGTCTGTGGTGACAGAAGGGGAGGTGGAGGAGCAGTGGCAGTGTGGGTCGCACCTTGAGGAGGAAGAACAGCACGTGGGCAAGGGCTCTCTCCCCACCCTTTCCTCCAGCCCCTCAGGTGCAGAAGATGAGTAAGCTCTCCTTCAGTGACCTATGTGGCCTCTGCTGCTGTCTGCCTTTCCCTGGGAAAATGACTTCAAATTAGCATTTTTACCACCTGATCCAACTTATACAATGATGTGTGATGAATGTAGAAACTGCTAGACTTAGGGATGCCTGGGTGGCTCAGTGGTTGAGCGTCTGCCTTTGGCTCAGGATGTGATCCCCGGTAGGGGATCAAGTCCCACATCAGGCTCCCTGCATGGAGCCTGCTTCTCCTTCTGTCTGTGCCTCTGCCTCTGTCTGTGTCCCTCATGAATAAATTAATAAAAATTTTTTAAAGAAAAGAAAAAGAAACTGGTGGACTTCACACCAATCAGAATAAGCAGACTGGTAGTATTCTTCTAGAGAAAAAGATGCTATTGAGTGTTTCATGACTAGAACCAGTAAAGGCACCAGAATTGCCTGCATGTTTGTACTTTGTCCAAGCAAGAGCGGCCAAGTACACTTAACTCTTCGCACACAGAAATGATCTTGATCTTGGTCAGATGAGCAGCTTTTACATAGGACTGGGATCACAGACCGATTGTACTATACTGTGTAAGTGTTGGGAACCTGTTGAAGAAAAACCTCTATGCAGATACAGGAGCTGCTTGGCTTACTCTTAGCACAAAATATGGTATTTTCCCTGAAAATGTGATCATATGTGGCCAAAGTAGGACAGAACATCTGTGGATCCTGCTGCTTGGTGTGAGAGTGCTACAGCACTCTTCATTCTCTTCATTCTCCTTTGACCACGGGATGGGAATCACTCTTCCTGACACTTGGAAGACCTACAGTTTTGTTTTTTTTTTAAGACCTACAGTTTTGATGCACTCCCAAACATTGACAAAATCTCTAAGATAACAGCTCCTGTGCTAATAATTCAGGAGACTGAAGGTGAAGTCAGTGACTTTTCACATGGCTTCGCATTCTTTGAGCTTTGCCAAGGTTTGAAGGGGCAGGTCACAATGATGTGGAACTTTATGGACGGTACCTTGAAAGGCTGAAACACTTTGGGTCACAGGAACTGCTAAATTTGTAAAATAGTCTGCAAATTTGCATATTGGGTTTTCTGTTCTTGCTGAACTGTGCTCTTCGGTAAATAACATAAAATCTGAAGGTTTTGTTTGCCAATCATGTCAGTTGCCTTCATAAATGTACAGGAAATGACTTGTTATCAGACTTAATGAAGGTTTTAATTACCAGAACCAGAAACTGGAAAGAATAGTATTATGCAGTCAGGCTTCTAATATATTTTTTCTAAGAATGTTCTTTAAACATCAAAGTGAGTACAGTATGACATTTTAATTCTATAAAATCGAATGCTGTAAAAGTATTGCCAAATGCTTTTGCATATCAGAAACAAGTTTATACATATTTTTAAAACATCTCAATGTAATAAATCTTATCCAGGTATACAAATATAATAGTCTTTCGATGGAAAATGGTATATCTAAAACAATTCAGGTACTTATGATAAAATACACTGTATGGAAACATGCAAATTTACTAGAGATGAACTTAACCTTATTGTACAGGGATGGAGGTTTGAATGGTTATTTTATTGTAAAATACATTGAACTTTCTGTATTCCCTAGTTATCATACATTTCCTCCTATAAAAAAAAGATGTAAGTCTTTATTTTTATGCCATCTATTAATTTGCCATCTAGTTACCTTATAAATGAGAAGACTGATACCATTGAATTTTAACTAGTTCTGATTTATAGATTTGGTCCTGTGAGGCAACTACTCAAAATTCTCATTTTTGTTATCTAAAGGCATTTAGAGCTTCAAGAATGATTTTGTAGGGCAGCCCCGGTGGCGCACCGGTTTAGCGCCACCTGCAGCCCGGGGTGTGATCCTGGGGACCTGGGATTGAGTCACATGTCAGGCCTCCTGCATGGAGCCTGCTTCTCCCTCTGCCTGTGTCTCTGCCTCTCTCTCATTCTCTCTAAATAAATAAATAAATAAATAAATAAATAAATAAATAAATAAATCTTAAAAAAAAAAAAGAATGATTTTGTAAGCAATGCTGTTTTAAATTTTGACAAATCTCACAGAATTCAGTACTCTGCATTATGAGACCACCTGAGAGTGTTAGATATTCTTCAAGACCACAAACAGGCTGGCTATATGGTCATTTTTCACTTGGGCTATTTTTAATAGGACCTATGATTTAGATTCCTATCTGAGAATTTCATGGATTCACTCCTGGATGCAGGACATAAGAGAACATGCAATTCATAACTTTTGTACTTACTGATATGGTAAAAAAACAAAGCTCACATGTAAAAATTAAGTTGCCTTTCCTTGAATGAATCCTGACTGAATAAAACAAAGAAAGGAAAAGAAGTGTCCGCAGTCTAATTTGTGTTCCAGAAGACTCGTGCACTAAGTTTATGGGGAAAACTGGAATAACCTCCACATAAAAATAAATAGGCAAATAGCAAAATTGTGATTTAATCCCAAAATGTAAGACAGTACAGCAGTAAAAATGAGTGAACTACACTAACACATCGGGATAAGTTACCTGCATGTAACAACGATTCACAGAAGACATGTAGTTGTGTTTACTGTACAAGGAGGTAAAACAGGCAAAAAGCAATAATATTGGCTTTGGGCACAGAAACACTTATTGTAAAATCATTAGAGCACTCAAAGGAGTGGTTAGCCACGAATTCTTGGACAGAGGTTACACCTGGGGTACGGCACTGGGGAGTGGCCCATGGGGCTTCATGTTTCTTGTCCCAATTGGGGGTGTGTGCCCAGGTGTTTGCTGTTTCAGATCTTCTGAAACTGGCATTTTTTTAAAATTTTTATTTATTTATGATAGTCACAGAGAGAGAGAGAGAGAGAGAGAGGCAGAGACACAGGCAGAGGGAGAAGCAGGCTCCATGCACCGGGAGCCCGACGTGGGATTCGATCCCGGGTCTCCAGGATCGCGCCCTGGGCCAAAGGCAGGCGCCAAATCGCTGCGCCACCCAGGGATCCCTGAAACTGGCATTTTTCAAACTGGAGTTGTTTTATATTCCAGGTTCATTGTTTTTAAGGAAATTAAAAATGAGATACCAAACTTCATTTCAAGGATACTTGGTAATCCATTGCAAATTGGATCAAAGCACAAACTGTTCACATTGGAATAGAGCCACAGTCAATTATCCTGAGCCATGTTAGAGAGGATACAGAAAGTCATAACAAGAGTTTTGGCTAGAATAGGTCATTTGATCTTTTTCTCGCTGGCACCGTCTATTGTTTTCTGATATACAATGTTCAATGTGGTGTGCAAGGCAATTCTATCTTGTGAAGGATTTGATGTGTCACATTAACCTCCCATTCAACTGGATTCAATACATTCAGAGAATGAAAAGCATATTGTTGCTCAATATAAATTAAACTGGAAATCATTCAATGGAATAACCACTGATGAAATAGCAAATACAAATGGAAATGACAGCAAATAGAGCTGTGTAAAAAATTTTAGTGCATTGTGACAGTGCTTTTTTGAAGTATGTTACTGCCTAAATCTCTTCTACTAAATTCACTGAAAACAACCATAGAGAGAGATGTTAAATATTATAAATGTTAAATTTATATAAACTTCTCATTGTTACTTTCCAAAGAGAAATTTGAAGCGTTCAAGGAAAATAATTGGGTGAAAGAAGCATTTGATTTACAAAATTCTGAAATAATATTTAGTTTTGATTTTGGTTTTAACAGGTTCACAAATTCTTTGACAACAATCCTCCTTTCCAGAGATGGATCTTAATGTCCTCCTCCTGAGCATGGACTTGCACTGAATGATTCACTTCTAACTGATAGAAAAGGCTGATGTGATGGTGTGTGACCCAGGACCTAGGAACATAAAACACATTGCAGCTTCTACCTGGCTTTTTCTCTCTCTTTTTGTCTGTCTGTCTCTCTGTTTCTGTCTCTGTCTCTGTCTCTGGTTACTTGCACTGGGGGAAGAAGCTACCTAGTTATTAGCTACCTAATGGAAAAGTCCACACAGCTAGGAACTGAGGCCCCTTGGGACCATCTGGGAAGGAAATGAGGCCTCTTCCTCATTTCCTCATTTCCCTCAACAGCCATGTGAGGGAGCCTTATGTCCTAGGAATCCCTCAGCCCCAGTCAAGCCATCAGATGATGCAGTCCTGTCTGACAACCCAGTCCTGTCTGACTTGACTGCAACCCAGAGAGAGGCCCTGAGACAGAAGCACTCAGGTAAGCCTCTCCTGGATTCCTGACCCTGGGAAACTGTGGGACACAATATATATTTGTTGTTCTGAGCTGCTATGCTGTGGATAATTTGTTAGGCACCAGTACATAACTATTATAGAGTCCAAAGAAGAGAATGAAGTATTGCACTTTAATTTTGATTGGCTCTAAATTAACTATGATATTAAACATCATCTATTGGTTTTAAGATTTAAGAAGAATATCTATGTCTAAGGGAACAGAATGCATATTATTACCATTCACAACAATCTATTTATTTGGAGTTTGATTTCTGACGGTAAACCAATTAAACAAAAGGAAGAAGCAGGCTGTCCTAGGCAGATGCTAAGATGGCCTGCCATAACTAACCTCTGGTTATTCATATTCTTCCAGTTGTTGGATCAAACACTAATCCAGGTGCTAGCGTGAAAGGACTTTGCATATGCAGTGAAGGTTCAGATCAGCTGCATTTAAAACAGGAGGATTGGGCAGCTGGGGTGGCTCAGCAGTTTAGCACCACCTTCAGCCCAGGGTATGATCCTGGAGACCCAGGATCCAGTCCCACGTCGGGCTCCCTGCATGGAGCCTACTTCTCCCTCTGCCTGTGTGTCTGCCTCTGTGTGTGTGTGTGTGTCTGTGTGTGTGTCTCATGAATAAATAAATAAAATCTTTTAAAAATAAAAATAAATAAATAAATAAATAAATAAATAAATAAATAAATAAATAAATAAAATAGGAGGATTATCCCAAGTAGTCCTGACCTAATCAGGTGAGCCCTTAATAGCACAGGGTGCTTCCTGAGTGAAGGGACTGGAAGAGTGAGCAGGATTCACTGTGAGTGGGGGCTTTATGATGGAAGGGGCTCCCGGCAAGCAATGCTGGTGGCCACAGGAGCTAAGAACAGCATCCCACTGACAGCGTGCCAGGAAGTGGAGACTGCCAACCTCCAACTACAAGAACTGGAATTCTGCTAACAGATCTGTACAAGCTTGTAGGGGGACCTCAAGCTCTAGTTGCAAACACTGTCTGTGACATGCTGAGGAGAAGACCCCTCAGCATCACTCCTGGACTGCTGACCTACAGAACTGTGCACATAACCATGGGTGTGGTTGTAAGTCACTATGTTTGTGGTTAATTTGTTATGCAGCAATAGAAAACCACCACATAGCCTCAATGCACATCACATTTTCCCAGTGGAATGAATGAATGTATGAATCGTCGTGCACACTAGTTGCATGAAATAAAATCTCATTTTTCATGTATTTTCCATTTTGTGATTTTTAAGTGATGGGATTAAAATCTAATAGTCATATTTCATTCATTCATTCAACAACAATTAATTTAGTGCCTACTCTGCACCAAGAATGGCTTTCTACACTAGGGGTACAGCTTTCTTCAAAGTAGCCCAAAGCACCTGTGCTTCATGCTTTACATTCTAGAGGCTTCCTAAAAGTGAGATGGAGCCCCTGGAGCATTTTCAGTGATGAAATGACACATTCTGACTCACATTAGCAGGATCACTGACCCCAGTGGAGAGAGTGGCCCTGGGTGGCAGGTGTTGGGGTGGCAGCAGGGTGCAATCAGGAGAGCGGGTGGAGACTAAGGGGATGAGAAGGCATGAGGGCTGAGAGAGATGGAGAGAAGGGCTGCAGATGCAGGTGGAGGGAGAGAAGCAGTGGTAAAGAATTCTAAAGTAGTGGAATTTGAATACATTGAATACATTGTTATATCAATTTTTTATTTAATCTCTATTAGGTCTTAGCAAGATATTGTTTGCATCTAATATTTACTGCACTCTGTGGACTGAATACCTGTGGCCTCCTTATGTTATCAGGGTTAAGAAGTAACCTAGATGCCACTAATACCCAAATAAAATCGTCCTTAGGTGCTCATTCATACACACAGGCAACACTGAATGCTGATGACGGGCATTTGGACTGCCCTGAATACTTGCAACTATGAGGTGATTAATGGTTGGACACTCTGATTGAAATGTACTATATTAATGATACTTTCTCTTTTTTTGTATCCTTGATGCTCTGGCATTTGTGGCCTCCATAACTGGGGAGACATTCTCCCTCCCCTGAGTGGCCAATTCTGAGAGCCAGCTAAATGCTTGACCAGGAGCACACCTTCCCTTTGCAAACATATTCTGAACTACCTCTCTTTAAGACTACTCCAGGATATAATATTCCTCTGCTCCAATTACTCAGGACCAGGTACCAGGTTTCTAGAGACAACTCCTGTGACCCAAAGCCAACTGATGACATTATTCAGACTAGTTAATTCTAAAATGTGTCCCCAACCCCTCTGTCTTTCTCAAGGAAAATACAATAAATGCTCTGGGCCATGCTTTCTTCCACTCCTTCTGCCCCCTGGCGCTCCTTGGTGCTTCCCCATATGGCCCTCTGTGGTGTTCCATGCCCCTCCTCTCAGTAATGTAATAAAAAAAACAGCTTCTTTCAATGGCATCAGCCTCTCCACCTATCACTTAGTCACCTGGGTAAATCAAGACCCAGACACAGATCACATACAGACTGTACTTCCAACGTGCATCTTTGTATTGAGGCTATGTCTGGAATTCACAGACGGAGCTATGGAACAGAGGTCATTTTAAAGCACAAAAACTTAAAGTCTTGGCTTGGGAAAGTGAAAATGACAGCTTTGGTTATTTCAAAGCTGTTTAGGCAAATTTATACAGAAAGGATAAAATCACTACTTTGACACATGCGAGTCCCGATCTCTCAGGGGTTGTCAAGATTATGGTTAAGAAACAAGAAGAAAACTGGCCTCTGTGAAAATCTCTAGCTAGTGCCCCAAGCACACCTGCCTCAGGTACAGAAGACACCTTGTTCCTTCACCAATTGTCCCACAGTCAGCTCTCTCTCTGGCATCAAATTCCCTGAGAGTAAGTTTCCTTCTCAGACAGTCCAGGGGGACTGTCTGGACTGTTGTTTCCTTCGCTGAGTAGAAGATTTTTATTTTTGTGCAGTCCCAATAGTGTATTTTTGCTTTTGTTTCCCTTGCCTCCGGAGACAGATCTAGAGAGGTTACTGCCTGTGTTCTCTTCTAGGATGTTTATGGTTTCAGGACTCACATTTAGGTCTTTACTCCATCTCGAATTTATTTTTGTATATGGTATATGGTTCTTTCTTTTTCAAGTTGCTGGCATGATGATGGACCTGTCAGGTATGGGACTATGGAATCACTTGCGGTACACCTAACACTGTATGTTAACTTCTGGAATTAAAACCCCTACATAAAGAAGTAGGTAAGTAAGTAAGCAAGTCAGTCGGTGGAGGGGGAGTGGTGAGGGGTTCAAGGCAGAGAGTCAAGCTCAGCAAGGGGTCTCCGGGAAGGAAGACAGGAAAAATGGCTGAGCCCAGTCTGGTGTCTTCACCTGGTTTCTTCAGAAAGACCCTGGTCCAGGAGTCAGGGGGAAAGTGTAACAAAGAGCGCTGCACGCAAGATGAAAAGTGTCAGGTCACTCTGTGGTCCCGGGGAGGGCGAGGCTCTCAGGCTCTCAGGCCCCCAGGCCCCAGGGCGGGTCCGGGGCGGGGACGCTCAGGCTGGGGAGTCCCCACCTCCCCGGGTTTCACTTCTGCGTCTCCCAACCTGGCTCAGGGCCCCCTGCCTGGAGACTCGTGACGCAGCCCCAGCGCGCACTCCCATTGGGTGCAGCGTTTCTGGAGGAGCCAATCAGCGGCACCGGGTCCCGGGCTCTAAAGCCTCCGCCTCCGCCTCCGCCCCCCAGTCCAGCAGCGACGGCCAGTGTCCCCGGAGCCCGGAGATGGAGGTGGTGATGCCGCGAGCCCTCCTCGTGCTGCTGTCGGCGGCCCTGGCCGTGACCCTGACCCGGGCGGGTGAGTGCGGGCGGGAGCGAGGGGACCGGCGGGCGGGGACGCGGGACCCCGGGAAGCCGCCTCTCCGCCGCCCCCGGCCCCCCGCGGCCTGGGCTCCCCGGTCCCTCCCGCCTCCGCCCCGCCCCGGGCATCTCCCCTGGGCCCCGGGCCCCGCGGCGGGAGGGGGTCGGGCGGGGTCTCAGCCCTCGGCTCCGCAGGCTCCCACTCCCTGAGGTTTTTCCACACCGCCGTGTCCCGGCCCGGCCGCGGGGACCCCCTCTACATCTCTGTGGGCTACGTGGACGACACGCAGTTCCTGCGGTTCAACAGCGACGCGGCGAGTCCGAAGGTGGAGCCGCGGGCGCGGTGGATGGAGCAGGAGGGGCCGGAGTTTTGGGAGGAGCAGACGGAGATCGCCAAGGTGCACGCCCAGACCTCCCGATCCAACCTGCAGACGGCCCTCGGCTACTACAACCAGAGCGAGGCCGGTGAGTGACCCGGGCCGGGTCCAGTTCACGAGTCCATGAACCCCCTTGGACAGCCTGGGGTCTCCCCGAGTTCCCGGGTCTGAGATTCACCCCCGGGCCAGGAGACCGTCCTGGCCCCCTACGCGGGACGAGCCTGCAGGGACTTGCGGACAGTTTCCGAGGTCTCTGACCACTCGCCGGCCGTAGGTCCAATGCCAGGGGAGTCTAGGTGGACGGGGCTGACGGCGGGGACCGGGCTACCGGGGCGGGACTGACTGAGACGGGGGCGGGGGGGGGTTGCCCAGGGTCTCACACCTTCCAGTGGACTTCGGGCTGCGACGTGGGGCCGGACGGGCGCCTCCTCCGCGGGTATGAGCAGTTCGCGTACGACGGCGCCGATTACCTGGCCCTGGACGAGGACCTGCGCTCCTGGACCGCGGCGGACGCGGCGGCGCAGATCACCCGGCGCAAGTGGGAGGCGGCGGGCGCGGCCCAGTACTACCGGGTATACCTGCAGGGGGAGTGCGTGCAGTCGCTCCTTAAGTACCTGGAGAGAGGGAAAGAGACCCTGCAGCGCACAGGTCTGTGGGGCAGCTGGGACTCCGGGATCTCCCCTCCCGCTGGGGCTGTACCTCCTGCTATCCCTACAAAAAGGAAAATGGAATTGACACCAGAATTCCTCCCCTGCCCCACTTCTTGGATCCTGAAAGTGAAGACTTTCTTGGTTTTCAGTTCTGTACTAAAGAGAGACTCGCTCAGATAACCCATCCTTCTCTCTGGACATTTAAGGGATCCAGTCTTTATGGAGAGGGATAGAGATATCTCTGAAATAATTTAATAGCAGATTTCTTTGACCCTGGCATTCACCTTGGGCACCACTGACTGACTTCCTCCCTCAGGCCTTGCTCCCTGTCCCACACCCCACTTAATTGGAGGTCTGCCTCCAGGTTTTAAGAGGCACTGGACTTCCTCTACCTAGGTCAGGACCAGAAGTCTCTGTTGTCCCACTCAGAGACCTGGAACTTCCTACCTTAGGCTATCTTATCCTGATTCTAGATCTTCCAAAGGGATAGGAAGGTATCCCAGATCCTGGAGTTCAGGCTGGTGTCTGTATTTTGCACTCCCTCTCCCCCATTTGTCCTCTTCATTCTCAGCATGATCACAACAGTGCTGCTTAGGTGGCCCACCCGGTATAATGCAAATTTGTAAATTTTCTGACCCTTCTCCTTAGATCCTCCAAAAATCTACCTGACCCGCCACCCCGTCTCTGACCATGAGGTCACCCTGAGGTGCTGGGCGCTGGGCTTCTACCCTGCGGAGATCACCCTGACCTGGCAGTGCGATGGGGAGGACCAGACCCAGGACACAGAGGTTGTGGACACCAGGCCTGCAGGAGATGGGACCTTCCAGAAGTGGGCAGCTGTGGTGGTGCCCTCTGGACAGGAGCAGAGATACACGTGCCACGTGCAGCATGAGGGGCTGGCGGAGCCTGTCACTCGGAGATGGGGTAAGGAGGGCCTCGGGGTAGAGCTTCTACTCAGGGCAAGTGGAGCTCTTCTGGAGAATTTCAGCAGAGTCAGGTCTCAAGCCAGAGGCTGGACCCTCATCCTCCCTCCCCTTTCCAGAGCCTTCCCCTCTGTCCACCATAGTCATCGTCAGCATTGCTGCTCTGGTTCTCCTCGTGGTCGCTGGGGTGATTGGAGCTGTGATCTGGAGGAAGCAGCGCTCGGGTAGGGAACCGACTGAATACTCTGTGTTTTCCTGTCCTGTTGGGGGGTTTCCTAGGGAGCACGCTGTCCTGCCTTGTTAACGGGAGGTGTCGTCCATATGCGGTTACTCTCCCACACTGGAGCTGTGTACTCACACTCACTGTGCAGCAAACACTTGGGAAAATGAAGGCCAGAGTTTCACCTTGGTGATTCTGGTGACGGGGACTGATTCCCAGCCGTCACAGGACAGAGCGGAAGGCCCCTGCTGAGGACAGACCTCCAGCAAGTCAGGTGGTCCAGTGACCCCTCACCTCATGGCTTGTCTCCTGACCCTGACCTGGGCGGTCAGTCAGAATTCTGCAGACTCACTCTGCACCAGGACTGGGAGCTTCCTCGAGGATCTCCTGGCCCAGCCCTGTGCCCGGCCTCTCACATGATGTTTTCTTCCCACAGGAGGAAAAGGACCAGGCTACTCTCATGCTGCACGTGAGTATGCAGGGAGTGATCCCTGAGACCCCGGGGGAGTGTAGACAGGACCCCATGGGGAGCTCACCCCCACAGCTTCTCCTTTAGTCTCACCTCCTGTGAGCTCTGACCACGTCCTGTTTATTCTCCTCTAGGCGATGACAGTGCCCAGGGCTCTGATGTGTCTCTGACAGCTCCTAGAGGTGAGACCCCAGAGACCCTGAAGTGGGGAGGGTTGGGGCACTGGGGACCAGATGAGCGCGAGGGGGCTGTTGAGAATGTCAGCACTTATGTGACCGACCTCAATTTGTACTTGATTTTTTCTCACAGTGTGAGACCAGCTGCCCTGTGGGGACTGAGCGATGCAAGATGTGTTCACATCTCACGTGATGACATCAACAACCCTGGCTTGTCTCTGCAAACAGTGTCAGGATGTGCCTGTGTCCCTAGGAGCATAATGTGAGGAGGTGGGGAGATTGGCCCACCCTGCCCACCATGACCTGTCCCTAATCTGATGTGCGCTCTCTTCTCTGATGTGCTTTCCTGTCCAGCAGAGGGAGGGCTGGACCATCTCCATCCCTGTCTTTGTTTCATGTTGAGTACTAATGACTTACTACCCTATTGAAAATAAGGATCCATGGGGATCCCTGGGTGGCTCAGCAGTTTAACACCTGCCTTCAGCCCAGGGCATGATCCTGGAGTCCCAGATCGAGTCCCACATCGGGCTCCTTTCATGGAACCTGCTTCTCCCTTTGCCTGTGTCTCTGCCATTCTCTCTCTCTCTCTTATCTCTCATGAATAAATATATAAAATCTTTTTTAAAAAAATAAGGATCCAGATAGGGGTTTGTGTTTCCTAAGTCTTGGGATGTGGGGCTGCTAAGGTAATAAAAGATTTCTGAAGTTGCGAGAGCAAATAAATGGAAGCCCTGAGAACCTTCCAGAATCCTCATGTTTGCTGTGCTGAATCAGTTGCAGTTGGGGGCTGAAAGCTGTCAGGAGCCTAGAGGGGACGGTGCCAGTGCCCAGTAGGTGCTCAGTACATACTGGGTGAGTCGTGTTCAGGCCTCAGCGGGGTCCTCTCTTCTCCGTGTCCTTGCCCCTTCTATAGAAGCTTGTCTCACCAGGACCTGTGATCACAGGGACTTGGACGTCACCTGTTACCAGGACCTTCTGTAGCCAGAGCTTCCTGAGACTGGGTCAGCCTGCTAGACTCAGGTCTGGGTCACAGCATAGCCCCCATTTTGTTTCTTCCTTTTTTTCTTTTTTTTTTTTTTTGAGTTGTTCCTCTAGAGCCTCATGCCTGCTCTTGCTCTTGTGTCCAAGTTCCTGTCCCATTGTCCCCTGGTGACCCCATTGGTTACAGCAGCAGGTGTCCTTTGGGCTCCCGTCCCCACAGGCCTAGGTCGTCCCCTGCACACAGGAGTCCCCGAGGTTTGGAGAGATGAACTTCCAGATCCATCCAGTCTCCCCCTCCCTCCCCAGCTGCTTTCTGGATTATTGTTCACATCCTGAGGTAGAGAGGGGAGAAGTCAGAGGTTCTCCTCCTCATAAGCGTCCAGGAGTTTCTGCCTCCTCTGCTGCTCTGCCCTCCCTCCCCGCCCTGGGCCCCGTGATCCCTGTGGGATTTATAAAGCAGAGTGTAACGTAGATTTCTCTGTGGCTGGAGAAGAGGACCCAGGAAGCCCAAGTGCAGGGTGCCTGAGGAGTGAACTCTGTGCGTGGTGTGTGCAGGAGAAACGGTGTGGGGGTGGGAGCTGAGGGAGGGAGGTGTGGGCAGCCCCATGAGGAGAGAGAGGGGGCACTGATGACCAGTGGCTGGTGGGGGGCAGGAGCTGCCACAGAACAGCTGTGCCCCAGGCGCTTCTAGAAGAGGGAGACCCTCTTCCTGCGCATTCATTCAGCTGTAACTGTCCTGTGTCACATGCAGGACACACTGTTTGCATCTGGGCAGCTCAGTGAGACTCAGGTGAGGCAAACCTGCTGGTCTCCTGGAGAGTATGTTCTAGTGGTCGGGGGAGACTACACCTGACCCAGGCTGGTGGGTGATTGGGGCAGTGACCCCCTTCTGTAGTAGGAAATCCGAGTGTAGCTCATGTCTCCCCCAAAGCATACCAACTAATAGCATGCTCATGACTGGAAGCCTCACGGAGAACATGAGCAGTTGCTTACACTGTGTGTTACGGGTAGTGTGTATTGTGTTCTTACGATGAGCGAAGCTGCAATAAATTAGCAAATCATAAGGAAGGGAAACACCGCGGATAGTACTTACAGTAAAAAAGTCCTCATACAGGTGCACACGCACAGTCCCAACCCGTGTAATTCAGACATGAACTGTGTGTGTGTGTGTGTGTGTGTGTGTGTGTGTGTGTGTGTGTGTAAGCACAGTAAGGGAGGTGTAGACATTGGAAGTAGGTAGGAGCCTTGAGGAAGGTGACCCAGAGAGAACCTGCTCTAGGACAGGGACGGTGGCCACCTTACTGCAGGGATTGGGGGAGCCTCCCTGAGAAGGTGACCTGGGAGAGATTGGAGGACATGAATTGTGTAAGAGGATGTCTGGGGGAAGTTCTTTCCAGGCAGGGAACCTCCATGCTCAAGCTCCAGGGCAGGAGCCTGTCCCATGTTTGAGGGAGGGTGAGGAGGCCCCTGGGGCTGGAGCAGAGAGCAAGGGGGATGACATGACGTCACGTCATGGAGCCTGAGGACAGTAGAAGGGTTTTGAGTTTTCTCTGAGTGAGATGTGGAGTTATAAGAATGAACAGATCAATTCATTGAATTTCTTTACCAGCACCTGTTTGCTGCGTGCAGAATTGAGAGGTGAAGGGGAGCAACTAGTAGGGAACCTGTAGGACCCAGGGCAGTGTCCCAGGAGGGGGATGGGGGCTGAACATCTGGAATGTGGGGAGGGAAGATAATAGGAAATGAGTGGGTGCTGGATATGTTTACAGGTGAATTTTGCAGCATTTCCTAAGGCATTCCTTCTGGGGGGTGAGAGGGAGGGATCAAGGAGGGCATCCGGTATTTCAGACTGCAAGGAGAAGTGTGCAGTGCCTTCCATGGAGATGAAGGAGACACTGGAATCAGGACATTGGGAAGCAGCATCACAGACATCCACTTAGGAATGTGGAATCTGGGCTATAAGAAATGCAGCTGATGTCAGTTGGATACAGAGATATCAAGATTGGAGAATTATACTTGGGAAGTGGCTCCACATCAATCAGTTTCAGAGCCTTCAGCAGAGATGAGGACACCAAGGGTGTGATGGCCATAGAAGAGAAAGGAACAGGCCCAATCCCTGGACTGCTCGGGGCTAAGCAAGCTGATCAGAGCGTACCCCCACAGAGCGTACTGCTCTGTCTGGTTCTGCATCTAGTAGGTGCATAGAACAGAGAGGCCCAGCCTTCAGTGAGCACAGGGATTTCCTGGACTGTGCAGATCTAGAGAGGCTGGAGCACAGTGTGAGATTCGGGGTTTCTACAAGGTTGCTGCTGCTGCTGTTGGTCTTCAGATCACACATTGAGTAGCAAGCACATGAAGCAGGGTCCCCCGAGTCCCAATTTGAAGACTTCTGGCAAAGCAATGGTAATCAAGGCGGTGTCAGGGGATTGGTTCAAGATGGCAGCTTACAAACATCCTGAACCCATCTTCTTCCATGGACCCAATAGATTTTCAACTACTTGTGGAACAATCTCCTCTAAAGAAGATCTAAGCCTCCACAGCAAAGGATAAAAGGGCAGCATCAACACAGGTAAGAGAGGCAGAGACATTCTTGCCAAAACCAAAAAACTAGAAAATCCACCCCAGGCCTGAGAATCCAAAATATTGTGGCATCACAAAAATACACAACTTTGCTGAGAAGCAAGGGGTCTGTGCTCTACACCAGACACTAAACCCTGGGTCCTCCACAGGAGAGACGAGCCCCTCATGTGCCTGGCTTTGAAAACCAAAGGGATCATATTCAGGAAAACCACAAAACTCCAGGAAATGAAGAACTCACTCTTAAAGTTTGTGTGCAGTCTCACTCACCTCTGACTCAGTTCAAACACCAGTTTGAAAAGTTCCTAGGACACAAGTGAGGGAGATCCACTCACTAATCTTTTTCTTTTCCTATCAAGTCCAGTATAGTTAGCATACAGTGTTATATTAGCTTCTGATGTACAGATTCAACAGTTCTATACATTACATCATGATTGTCAGGATAAGTGTACTGTTATATCTGATAAAGGTTTAGTATCTAAAACTTAGGAAGAACTTCTCAAACTCAACACCTCAAAACCAAATAATCAAATTAAGAAATGGGCAGAAGACACGAATAGACATTTTCCCAAAGGCATCCAGATGGCTTGCAGACACATGAAAGATGCTCAATATCACTCACCATCAGGGAAACACAAATCAAAACCATGATGAAATACCACCTCACACCTGTCAGAATGGAGAACATTCACAACACAGGAAACAACATATGTTGGCAAGGATGCGGAGAAAGAAACCCTCCTGCACTGTTGGAAGAATGAAAACTGGTGCAGCCACTCTAGAAAACAGTATTGAAGTTCCTCATAAAGGTAAAAATAGAGCTACCCCATGATTCAGCAATTGCACTAGTAGGTATTTACCCAAAGGATACAAAAATGCAGATTAAAAGGGTACATGCACCCTGATTTTTTTTTAAGATTTTATTTATTTATCCATGAGAGACACAGAGAGAGAGAGAGAGAGGTAGAGACACAGGTAGAGGGAGAAGCAGGCTCCCTGCAGAGAGCCCGATATGGAACTCGATCCCAGGACTCCAGGATCACCCCCTGGGCTGAAGGCAGGAGCTAAACTGCTGAGCCACCCGGGGATCCTCCTTGTTCCTGATCTTAAAGGAAAAACTTCCATCCTTGTTCGTTTCATATAAAGACACCTGGAGCATATTCATCTCTGGCTTTTATTATGTTGAGGTAGTTTCCTTCCATTCCTATTTGTTGAATGTTTTTATGATAAAAGAGTGTTGAATTTTGTCAAATGCTTCTTTTCTGCATCAACTGAAATAATCATGTGTTTTCCCCTTCATTCTCCTAATGCGCTGTATTAGATTGCTTGATGCTCACACGTTGACATGTATTTGCATTCCAAGAATAGTCAGTGTATCGTGGTGATGCTGCTGAGTTCCGTTTGCTGGTATTTTGCTGGTGATACCTATGTGGATATTCCTAAGAGATACTGGCCTGTAGTATCCTTGTATTGTCTCTGTCTGGCTTTGGTGTTAGGACAATGCTGGCCTCATGCGATAAATTGGAAGTGTTCTCTCTGCAGTTTTGTGGTAGAGTTTCATTATTTTTTTAAAGATTCATTTACTTATTCATGGAGACACAGAGAGAGAAAAAGAGAGAGGCAGAGACATAGGCAGAGGGAGAAGCAGGCTCCCTCCAGGCAGCCTGAGGCAGGACTCCATCTCAGGACCCTGAGATCACGATTCAACCAAAAGGCAGATGCTCAACCGCTGAGCCACTCAGGCATCCTGTGGTCAAGTTTTAGAAGGATTGGTCTTCTTTTATGGTAGGATTCACAGTGAATCCATCAGATCCGGGGCTTCCTTTTGTAGGAGATATTTGATGATTGATTCAAAATCCTACTGGTTATGGTTCTATTCAGTTATTCTATTTCTTTGTGATGCGGTTTTGATAGGTTTTTTTGTTTCTAAGCATCTGTTCATCTCATCTAGGTCATCCAGTTTGATGCTACATACCTGTTCATTGCACTGCTAATCATCTTTAATTCTGTAGAATAGGCAGTAATATCCCCACTGACATTTCTGATTTTTAGCAATTTTAGTCTTGTCTCTTTGTCTTAGTCAATCTAGCTAACTGTTGGTCAATTCTGTAGATCTTTCTAAGAACCAACTTTTGGGTTCATTGATTTTCCCAATTGTTTTTCTATGCCCTGCTTAATTGATCTCTACTCTAATACTTATTATTGCCTTTCTTCTACTAACTTTGTGTTTTGTTTGTCTTTTTCTACTTCATTAAGTTTAGAGTTTGGCTGTTGACTTGAGATCTTTTTTTAAAAACTTATTATATTTTAATTGAATTATAATTAACTCAGAGTGTTATATTAGTCAGATGTAGAATGGAATGATTCAACAATTCTATACATCTATATACATTGCTCATCTCATTACTATAATTGTTCTCTTAGTCCCCTTCACCTTTCATCCCTCCCCAACGACCGCCCCTCTGGCAGCATCCGGTTTGTTCTCCACATTTAAGAATCTCTGTTTTACTTTGTCTCTTTTTTTCTTTGTTTTGTTTCTTAAATTCCACATAGGAAAGACATCATATGGTGTTTGTCCTTCTTGGACTTATTTCACTTAACATTATACCTTCTACATCCATCCATGTTGTTGCAAATGGCAAGATTTCATTCTTATTCATGGCTCCATAATACTCATACCTGTAAATGCATACATAATATCACAACTTCTTTATCCCTTCCCTCTATGTATGGACACCTGGGCTGCTTCCATATCTGGGCTACTGTAAACAGTGATGCAATAAACATAGGGATGCATATATCTTTTCAAATTAGTGTTTTCATTTTCCTTGGGTGAGTACTCAGTTGTGGAATTAATGGATCATATAGTAATCATATTTTCAATCTTCTGAGGAACCTCCGTACTGTTTTCCACAATGGTTGCACCAGTTTGCATTCACAACAGTGCATGAGAGTTCTTTGTTCTACACATCCTTACCAGCACTTGTTCTTTCTTGTGGTTTTGATTTTAGCTATTCTGATGGATGTAAGGTGATATCTCATTGTGGGTTTTTTAAATGTGTTTAAATATTTTTAAGGGTTTAAAAAGTGTTTATAGTTTGTAATTCCTAGTTGGAAAACATCATCTGAATGAATACCCTAGTGGCAAACCACTATAGAATGTTTCAGTTGCATGTGGGGCAGAGGGGTAAGGATTCTCTTCACAGCACCCAGCTTTCTTCATGAGAAGGTCAGAGGTACACTAGTTTGTATTATAGCAACATTCATTAGGTGATGGAAGTTACTTTGCCTTCAGCAAGGGCTTTATTTGTCAGAAGGACATTATGCTTGACCTCCAAATTTGGCTGACAATTTCTGATGAGATTCATAACCTTTGGGTTGCTCTAATATTTTGACATATTTGCTGGGTTCTGGACTCTATCCTGGAAGGCCACCTAACTTCTGGATCCTGCATGGCTGCAAGAACCTCTGGGTCACTAAGACTCTCAGTTGAGCCCAAATATTCCTGCCATTCCAGGCATCCTCCCCCCTGCCTTTCCAGGCATTTCTCCAGGAAAATTACTAGGCATTAGCCCAGGAGAGCCACCTAGGAAAGAGCCATACACTGAGCTCCTGATTGTTGTCTGGCTTCTTCCTCCCCCTGGGCTCTCTCATGTTCTTACGAGCCTCTTAACCCTTTTCTATTCTTTCTTTGATCTCTCACTCTTCATGTTTTCGCTCATACTTCCTCCGATGTTCAACAATTTTCTGGGCCCTCGGTTGAGCTTCTTTCAGCATTGCACTAGCATCTTCATCATAATCCAGTTTACAAGCAAGGGCAAGATCATGTGCTGCTTCTTCCCAATGATCCAGAAGTCTGTGTACTTTCCCCTCGCCACTTGTTTTTGTTTTTGTTGTTGTTGTTTTTTTTTTTAAGATTTCATTTATTTATTCATGAGAGACACAGAAAGAAAGGCAGAGACACAGGCAGAGAGAGAGAAGCAGGCTCCATGCAAGGATCCTGATTTGGGACTCGATCCCGGGACTCTGGGATCATGGCCTGAGCCAAAGACAGACACTCAACCGTTGAGCCACCCAGGTGTCCCTTCCCTCGCCACTTGCAAAGCTAGCTGAATCGGGATTTATTTCAGTAGCCCTGTCACAGTCTCGAATGGCAGCATTTGGCTTCTGTAATTTGACAAAGACACGGGCTCTCGGCATACAAAATGGCCAAACGAGAATTCAGTTTGATGGCATCTGTGAACAAGTCAATGGCTTTCTGTAGGTCACCATCATGTAGGGCATCAATGGCAGCCCCTTTTTTATCGTTTGCTTGATCCATCATTTCCTCAGTTATCTCTACATTTTCATCTCCCATTTCCTGAGGGGCATCAGTATCTGGTTCAGTCACACCGTCGTTGTCAATTTCTAGATCACTTTCTAGATGGTTCCTCTGTCTTTATGTTTTCCTCTGCCTTCTGTTTTTAATTCCTTGATATTGTCTTCTGATTTAGTTTTATAAGTAGCAGGTGGTATTTTACCCCCCATGGTCTCCACCCACTCCCACAGGAAGCGCATTTCCTTGGTAGGCAGAATGCTCAGATCCTGCTTACACATTTTCATGAAGGCCCAAAGCTCGCTCACTGCAGGGGTCCATGGTCCAGAGGTGGTGGCAGGGGGCAGGCATGGCTGAGGTCGCAGCCTGATTCCAGGTGCGAGTACTAGCTCAGCGTGACCGTGTGGAAGGAGGCCGCTGCCTCTCATTGTGTGTTTGATTTGTGTTTGCCAGATGATGAGTGGTGTTGAGCATCTTTTCAAGTACTTGTTTGTCTTCTTTGGAAAAAAAGGCTCTTCGTGTCCTCTGCCCACTTTAAATTGGTTTATTTTGTTGAGTGGGTGTTTTGTTCTTGTTGAGTTATATACATTCTTCATATATTTTGGGTATGCACCTTTATTGAATATATTTTTGCCAATATCTTCTCCCATTCAGTAGGTTGCCTTTGTTTTATTGAGGTTTTCTTTCACTATGCTAAAGCTTTGTATTTTGATGTAGTTACAACTGTTTGATTTTTCTTGGTTTCCTAAGCCACAGGAAACATTCCTAGAAAATTGTTTCTATGGCTGATGTCAGGGATATAACTGCCTATGTTCTCCTCTAGAAATCTTACATTTTTAGGTCTCACGTTTAGTTCTTTCCCCCATTTTGAGTTTATTTTGGGGTATGGTGTGAGAAATAGTCCAGTTTCATTCTCGTGAAGTAGGTGTTGCTTTCCAGCACCATTGGTTGAAGATACTGTCTTTTTCCCTACTGTATATTGTTGACTCCTTTGCTGTATGTAGATCATTTGACCACGGAAGTGTTGGTTTATTTCTGAATTCTTTCACTTTCTCCTCTTCCTTCGTCTTTTCATCTTCTTTTTTAATTTTATTAAGAAATCTATATGTTTAGTTATTCATTTATTTTAGAGAGAGCATGTCAACTCAAGCAGAGGGAGAAGCAGAAGGGGAAGGATGTGGAGGGGGAAGGACTCTCAAGCAGACTCTGTGCTGAGTGCAGGCTCCATCTCACAACCCTGAGATCATGAGATCATGAACTGAGCTGAAGCCAAGAGTCAGAGGCTTAACTGATGGAGCCATCAGATGCCCCTTCTTTTATATGTAAGTATTTGCAGCTCTGAATCTCCCTCTTAGTACTGCTTTCACTGCATCCTGTAAGTGTCAGTATGTTGTGCTTCATTTGTATTTGTCTCAAAATATTTCCTAATTTCCTCCTGGTTTCCTTTACACCCATTGGTTATTTAAGGGGGTGTTGTTAACATTTCACAAATTTGCGGAATTTCCAGTTTTCCATCTTTTTTAAAAAAGGATTTTATTTATTTATTCGTGAGAGACACAGAGAGAGAGAGAGGCAAAGACACAGGCAGAGGGAGAAGCAGGCCCCATACAGGGATCCTGACGTGGGACTCAATCCCGGGTCTCCAGGATCACACCCTGGGCTGAAGGCGGCGCTAAACTGCTGAACCACCCAGGCTGCCCCCAGTTTTCCATATTCTATTGATTTCCACTTTCAACCCATTTTAGTTGGAGAAGATAGTTTGTATGATACCTTTCAAATCTATGAAACTTAATTTGTAGCCTAGCACATGATCAATACTGGAGAACATCCATCCAGGTGATTTGAGAGACCATATAGTCTGTTGTTTTGGTTAGAGTGTTGTGTGTATGTGTATTACCTCTAGTTGGATTACTGTGTTGTTCAAGTCCTCTATGTCCTCTATTTCTCTTCTGTCTGGTGGTTCTAACCATCATTAAGAATAGGGTATTGAAGGGGGCAGCCCCTATGGCTCAGTGGTTTGGTGCCACCTTCAGCCCGGGTTATGATCCTGGAGACCCAGGATCGAGTCCCACGTCGGGCTCCCTGCATGGAGCCTGCTTCTCCCTCTACCTGTGTCTCTGCCTCTCTTTCTGTGTCTGTCTTGAATAATTAAATAAAATCTTAAAAAAAAAAAAAAGAATAGGGTATTGAAGCCTCCAACTATGATTATAGAACTGTGCATTCCTCCCTTTGGTCTGTCAGTTTTTCCTTCATGTGTTTTGAGGACCTTTTATTAGGTGTGTAAATGTTTAAAATGATTATATTTTCTTTTACTGAATATTCTCTCAAAGTGCAATGTTGTCTTTTGTAAGTTTTTTTTTTCTTTTGTAAGTTTTTTAATTGAAAGCCTGCTTTGGTTCCTATTTCATTTCCTGATAGTACCCTGGGTTTTGATTGCTGGATCATGTGGTAGTTCTATTTAAAATTTTTTTCCAGGGCAGCCCCTGTGGCGCAGCGGTTTGGCGCTGCCTGCAGCCTGGGGTGTGATCCTGGAGACCGGGGATCGAGTCCCACATCAGGCTTCCTGCATGGAGCCTGCTTCTCCCTCTCCCTCTGTCTCTGCCTCTCTCTCTGTGTCTATGAATAAATAAATAAAATCTTTAAAATAAATAAATAAATAAATAAAATTTTTTTCCAGGGCAACCCCGGTGGCTCAGGGGTTTGGCGCCCCCTTCAGCCCAGGGCCAGATCCTGGAGACCTGTGATCACATCCCACGTCGGGTTCCCTGCATGGAGCCTGCTTCTCCCTCTACCTGTGTCTCTGCCTCTCTTTCTGTGTGTGTGTCTCTCTCATTAATAAATAAATAAAATCTTTAAAAAAATTTTTTTCCGGGAGGTTCCACACTCTTCCATACCACCAATAGTGACAAGGATTTCCTTGTCTCCACACCCTCCCCCATCTGTTCCCTGGTCCTCTTATAATAGCCATTCTAACAGGTGTGACATGATGTTTCACTGAGGTTTAGATTTGCCTTTTCATAATAACCAGTGATATCGAGCACCTTTTCGGGTACCTGTTGACAATGTGTATGTCTCCTTTGAAAAAATGTCTATTCAGATTTGTTGCCTATTTTTAAATTGCATCATTTGTTTTTCCCTCTTGATTTCTTTGTGCTACTTATATATTTTGGATATTAAACTCTTACCAGATAATGAGTGCCAAATATTTTTTCCCACTCCATAGGTTGCCTTTACATGTTTCATTAGATGGTTTCCTTTGCTGTGTAGAAGCTTTTTCATAGATGTAGTCCCACTTGATTTTAGCTTTTGTGTCCTGTGCTTTTCGTGATACTCCCAAGTCATTGCTAAGACCACTGATGAGAAAAGTTCTCCATGTTTTTTTCCCTAGGAGTTTTATGGTTTCACTTCTTACATTTAAGTCTTAAATCCATTCAAGTAAATTTTTGTGAGTGACAGGAGACAAAAATGCAGTGTCGTTCTTCTGCATGTGGTCTCCAGAATGGTACCAACCATGTGGTTGGTTCCCTTGTCAAAGATTAGTTCGCCATATATGTGAGGTTTATTTGTGGGCTCTCAGTTCTGGTCCATTGTTCTCTCTGCCTGCTTTTATGCCAGTACCATACTGTTCTGATCAGTACAGCTTTGTGATGTAGTTGGAAATCAGGAATTGGAGTGCCTCAGAGACTCCTGGGTGGCTCAATGTATCTCTGCCTCTCTCTGTGTGTCTTTCATGAATGAATAAATAATATCTTTTAAAAAAAAAAAAGGAATTGTAGGGCCTTGGATTTGTTGTTCTTTCTCAACATTGTTTTGGCTATTTGGGGTCTCTTTTAATCCCATATGAATGTGGGTATAGTTTTTACTGTTTCCTTGAAAGCTATCATTGCAATTCTGATACAGATTGCATTGACTCCATATGTCACTTTGACACTGTGGATAATTTAACAATATTAATTCTTCCAATCCCCGCCATTTCGTGGACGCCAGGTCAGCGAGAGCATCTGCGGGAGCCGGGCGGGAGGGGAGCAGGAAGCGGGAAGCCCCATCCGAGAGTGTGTGGATTTGAGCGTCCGCTTTCTAACCCAAGATCTCGAAATGCATCGTGATTCCTGTCCATTGGACTGCAAGGTTTATGTAGGTAATCTTGGAAACAATGGTAACAAGACTGAATTGGAACGAGCTTTTGGCTATTATGGACCACTCCGAAGTGTGTGGGTTGCTAGAAACCCTCCCGGCTTTGCTTTTGTTGAATTTGAAGATCCCCGAGATGCAGCGGATGCTGTCCGAGAGCTAGATGGAAGAACGCTGTGTGGCTGCCGAGTAAGAGTGGAACTCTCGAATGGTGAAAAGAGAAGTCGAAATCGTGGCCCACCTCCTTCTTGGGGTCGTCGCCCTCGAGATGATTATCGGAGAAGGAGTCCTCCACCTCGGCGCAGATCTCCAAGACGGAGAAGCTTCTCCCGCAGCCGGAGCAGGTCCCTTTCTAGAGATAGGAGGAGAGAGAGATCACCGTCCCGGGAGAGAAATCACAAGCCGTCCCGATCCTTCTCTAGGTCTCGTAGCCGATCTAGGTCAAATGAAAGGAAGTAGAAGACCAGATTACAAGAGGATTGGTGTACAGTAAATAACTTCATTTGACAGGAGTATGTACAGAAAATTCAAGTTTTGTTTGAGACTTCATAAGCTTGGTGCATTTTTAAGATGTTTTAGCTGTTCACATTTGTTTGTCTCTTGGAACAGTGACACATAAAGATGTATTTCTCTATGATTTGAATGGATCATATGAGGCATGTAATACCAAGAATTGTTACTTTACAATGTTCCCTTAAGCAAAATTGAATTTGTTTTGAAGTTCAGTCTTACATTGACTGATAATAAACCTCTAACTCTGCCCAGCTAAAGCTTGACATTTAATATTATGAAAACAAAGCCGGCAGAAATTGAAAGAAGAGTCTCTCACATAGCTGGGCTATATTCTGCAGCTGGAGTTGAAGAAGCAGTCTTTAAAAGCTGGTATGAGCACAAGCCAGCAGGTAAAAATTTAAGCTGCACTGTTAAACTAGATTAGAGGTTTAAAGAAAAACTAGTTTTCATACTGGGCAGGCGTTGTCCAGTTGGTGTAGAATTGGAAGTTTCAAGAAAGTTAGTTTACCTTTGCTTTTAGGTCATAAGTTTCTTATGTGATTGCTGTATGTGAACACACAGCTCTTTGTAACATTCTCTATTTGGTGATTTGAAACTACTCAAGATACCAGTGTCCTGCCAGTTTAAGGGTACATTGTAGAGCTGAACTTTGAGTTACTGTGCAAGATTTTTTTCATGCTGTCATTTGTAATATGTTTGTGAAAATCCTTGGGATTAAAGTTTTGGTTACAAAAAAAAAAAAAAAAAAATTCTTCCAATCCAAGAATATGGGATATCTTTTCTTATTTCTTTATTTTATGATTTTATTTATTTATTTATTTATTTATTCATTCATGAGAGACACAGAAAGAGAGGCAGAGACATAGGCAGAGGGAGAAGTAGGCTCCATGGAGGGAGCCCAATGTGGGACTCGATCCCAGAACTCCAGGATCATGCCCTGAGCTGAAGGCAGACACTCAACTGCTGAGCCACCCAGGTGTCCCGGGATATCATTTCATTTATTGCCTCATCTGAAAGTTTTTCATCAAAATTTTTTGTGCGCGTATTTTTCCCTGATTAAATTTATTCCTAAGTCTTGTATTATTTTTGATGCAACTATAAATGTATTGCTTTCTGAATTCCTCTTTCAGATATTTTGTTGTTAGGGTATAGTCAAACTTTTATATATATACTGATTTCATATCCCATAACATTACTGAATTTGCTATTAGTCCTAAAGTTTGTTTGTTGAAGTCTTTAGGGTTTTCTCCTTATAAGATTAAGTCATAGCTAAGATATGGAACAACTTGAGTGCTCATGAATGAATGAATGGATAAAGATAATTGTATATATATATAATATTGTGTATATATACATTATACATATTATATATACATTATGTAAAATATTGTGTATAAAGATAATTGTATATATAATATTGTATATATACACAATATATATAATTGTGTGTATATATATATGTACAATGGGATTGTAGTCTGTTGCACGCTCTGCGGCAACATGATCAGGGTCCCGAGGGTAAGGGGATGAGGAAAATAAAAGAAAAGTAAAGAGATGGTGACAGGAGGGACACAGTGGATGATGTCCAAGCAGTGCCAGCTTTATTCAAGGTTCAACAACATTATATAGCATAAGCAAAACAAAGACAAAGAAGTATCTGTTCTTAGCATGTTTGTGAAACCCTCCAAGGTTCCCCTTTATCAGCATGCAAGACAGACCCACTGGCACCAGAAGACCTTGGTAAATAGATAAGCTTATTGCTCCAGATGTACATACCTCAAAGGAACATTAGATATGGTTAACAGACCAGCAAGAACAGCACAGACCCCTATTCAACTTTATGGCCAGGCCAGAATACATTGTATCTAATGTGTTATGTGGGTGATCAGGTACCAGCCAGCTCTGAAAACCATTGCTCAAGCCCTTTCTCAAGCATCAACCAACTATTCACCCTTTAGGCTCCTGAGCCTTTTGAGTGAATGAGGGACGCAAGTCCGGGTCTGGTTTGGTTTAGTTAACTCCAGCTAGTCTGTGGTTGCCCACAGTAGTCAGCTATATTAAAGAATGAAATCTTGCCATTTGTGATGATAGGGATGGACTCTGTGGATATTGTACTTAGGAAAATAAGTCAGAAAGAGAGAAATACCACATGAGCTCACTTGTGTGTGGAATCTAAAACAACAACAGCAACCAACAAACAACTCCCCCTCAAAAAGAGTAAAAGAGGGGATCCCTGGGTGGTGCAGCGGTTTGGCGCCTGCCTTTGGCCCAGGGCGCGATCCTGGAGACCCAGGATTGAATCCCACATCGGGCTCCCAGTGCATGGAGCCTGCTTCTCCCTCTGCCTATGTCTCTGCCTCTCTCTCTCTCTCTCTCTCTCTCTATCATAAATAAATAAAAAAAATTTTTTAAAAAAGAGTAAAAGATTGTGCTCATAAAAACAGTGAACAGATTTGTGATCGCCAGAGGTAGGAGTGGGATGGTGAGTGAAACAGGTGAAGGGGGCCAACAGTTATAGATTTCCAATTGTAAAGGAAGCTACAAGGCTGTTGTATAGCATGATGACTAGTTAACAATACTGCTTTGTGTATTTGAACGTTGCTAGGAGAGGAAATCTTGAAAGAAAAAAATTCATGTCATCTGCAAACAGAGACAGTTTCACCTCTTCCTTTCCAATTTGGACGCTTTTTATTTCTTTTCCTTGCCTCAGTGCTCTGGCTAGGATTTCCAGTACTATGATGAATAGACATGGTGAGAGTGAGCATCCTTGTCTTGTTCCCCATCTTGGAGTAAAGGCCTTTGCTTTTCACCATTGAGGATGATGTTAGTGGGCGCTTGGTATATATGGCCTTTATTATGTTGACAAACATTTCTTCTATACCCAGTTTCTTGAGAGTTTTGATCATGAAAGGATATTGACTTTTGTCAAATGTATTTTGAAGCATCGCTGGATCCCAGGCATAAATCTCACTTGATCATGGTATATGTTCCTTTTAAACAGCTTTTGAATTCATTTTGCTGGTATTTTGTTGAGGATGGTTGCATCTTCATTCATCCATGATATTAGCCCGTCATTTTCTTTTCTCATAATGTCCTTGTCTGGCTTTGCTATCAGCATGAAGTTGGCCACATTAAATGAGTTTGGAAGTCTATCTTCCTCTTTAGTATTTTAGAAGAGTCTGAGAAAGATTGGTATTGGTTCTTCCTTATGCTTGATAGAATTCACCAGTGAAGTTGCATGGGTGCTTTCTTTTGTAGGGAGACTTTCTATTCCCCATTCAATCTTCTACTAGTTATTGATCTGTTCAGATTCGCTAAATTTTCATGATTCAGTCTCGGTAACTTTTATGTTTTTAGGAATTTATCCAATATTTCTATTTAATTTGTTGGCATTTACTGTCATAATAGAGTCTTATGCTCATACATACCTTTGTGGGATCAGTGGTGATGTCTCCCTGTTTTGTTCATAATTGTATGTATTTGAGTGATTACTATTATCATATAATAATTATTTATATTATAACTATATTAAATTGTATTTATGTAAATATAAATATTTTATGTAAATATAAATGTATGTATTTTATTTATTTTATTTACTGAAAATAATACATTTTTTTCTTAGTGTAGCTAACCAATTGTCAATTTTGTTTTTCTTATCATAAAGTCAACTCTTCATTTCATTGATCTTTTCTAATGTGTTTTTTATCACAATTTCATTTCTTTCCATTCAGATATTTATTTTCATCCTTCTAATAACTTTGGGCTTGTTTGTTCTTCTTTTTCTAGTTTTTTGAAGTGTCACATGAGGTTGTTTATTTGCGATCTTTCTTACATAGGCATTTATTGTCATAAACGTCCCTCTTAAGAAATGATTTTGCTACATCTCATAAGACTTGATATGTCTGTATCCATTTTTATTATCTCAAGATATTTTTCTGACTGTGCGACTGCGTTTAAGAAGGTGGCTGTGGCAGCTGTGCCAGCGGCTGAGGCGGTGGCTGAGGCAGCAAGGAAGGAAACAGAAGATGGCAGATTTTTTTGAAAGGACTGCCTGTCTACAACAAAAGCAATTTTAGTCAATTTCGTGCTGACTCTGTGTGCAAAGCTTCGAACCGGCGTCCTTCAGTCTACCTGCCCACCTGGGAGTACCCATCTGAACAGATCATTGTGACAGAAAAGACAAACATCCTTTTGCGCTACCTACATCAGCAATAGGACAAAAAGAACACCGCCAAGAAGAGAGACCAGAAGCAAGTGGACCTTGAGGGTGAGAACTCTGTACCCCCCCACACCCACACCCCCACAAGGTCGCTGGGACCAACAGCCGGACATGCATGAGGACACTTAAGACTCTCACTCCCCCACAGGCGCCTCCTGTCTTGTCTGCTCCAGGCCCGCCCTCCTTGTGTAAGCGCCCCCTGTCCTGCCCCTACTGGCCCACCCACACCTGACTATCCATACCACTTCCAACCTCATAGGAGCAGAAGTATTTATTTTCCTTGAGTTTTTATTTATGCTGTAAAATGTACCAAGCAATGGTTAAAGGGGACATCAGACCCAGTAGTGTGATGTTGGTAGATGCTTTCTAAAAAACATTGTTATTCACAAACTCCACTACCCAGAATCCCCTTTCACTCCCCCACCCCCCTCCAGGTCTCCTCCGGAAAAACCAGAGTATGTCTGCAAGGGTCTAGAGCCAGGGCCATGCTGTGGCCCAGCAGCATGGGTGGGAGCCTTTCTCCCTGCTCCTACTCTCTAGTCCGGGCCTTAAAGACTTGGCTGGGACCTATTCTGTGCCCAGGCTTTGCTCTGAATGTGTGCCAGAGGGAGAAGTTGGCATTTCCGGATCTTTCTCTTAAGTCATTTTATCACAGACTAGTGCGTGCTCCGTGTCCACCCCAATAAAAAAGGATCTTTCCTACTCGAAAAATAAAAGCGGGGGGTATTTTTCTGATCTCCTTTTTTATTTCATCTTTGACTCGTGATTGTTCAGGTGGGTCTTGTTTCATTTCCACTTATTTATCAATTTTCCACTTTTGCTACTGTTACTGATTTCTGGATTCATACCATCCTGGCTGGAAAAGATACTTACACGATTTCAAGTTCTGAATCATGTTAAGGCTTGTTTGGGACCTACGCTATCCCAGATAGTATTCTGTGTGCACTTGGGAAGAATGTGTATCCCCCTCTGTTGAATGTAGTATTCTGGATGTGTCTGTTAGATCTCTAGTTCAAGTCCAAGATTTCCTTATGGTTTTATATCTGAATGACCTATCCATTGTTGAAAGAAAGTGGGGCAATGAAGTCCTTCTATTATTGCATTGCTGTCTATTTTCGCCTTCAGATCTGTTCATAATTGCTTAATATATGTAGGTGCTCCAGTGGTGGTTGCATCCATATTTACAGCTGTTATCTCCTCCTGCTGAATTGACCCCTTTGACATCATATAATGACCTTCGTTGTTTACACTTTTTGTCTGATCCAACTCTAGTAACTCCTGCTCCCTTTTGCTCTCCACTTGCTGCAATACTTTATCTATCCCTTCACTCTGAGCCTCTGAGTGGCCTTAAAGCTAACAATAGTATCCTTTTAAAAACAGCAGAGCCGGGGATCCCTGGGTGGCGCAGCGGTTTAGCGCCTGCCTTTGGCCCAGGGCGCGATCCTGGAGACCCGGGATCGAATCCCACATCGGGCTCCCAGTGCATGGAGCCTGCTTCTCCCTCTGCCTGTGTCTCTGCCTCTCTCTCTCTCTCTCTCTGTGACTATCATAAGTAAATTAAAAAAAAAAAAAAAAACAACAACAGCAGAGCCTTTTCTTAATCCACTCAGGAGCTCTCTTTTGACTGGGGAATTGAATCCATTCACCCTTAGAATCACTGTTGATAGATAAAAACCTACTATTTTGTTAACTGTTTTTCTGCTTGTTTTGTTCCTTTGTTCCAGTCTTCCTTTCTGCCTTCATTGTGAGTTGGTGATGTTTTGTAGTAGAATGCTTTGGCTCTTTTCTCTTTATCCCTTGTGTATCTACTGTAGGTGGGTGCTCTGTGGTTCCCAGGAGGCTATCATATCCATCCTTGCAGTTATCACAGCCTATTTTAAGCTGATATCAACTTAACTTCAACTGCACAGAAAACTCTACACATCTACTCCTCCGCCCACATTTTATGTTGTTGATGTCACAATTTACATATTTTTTGTGTGTATTCATTAACCAAATATTGAAGTTCTAGTTATTTTAACACTTTTGTCTTTTAAGTTTTATACTAGAGTATAAATTTATATGGATTTATACTCCACCATACAGTGCTAGAGACTTCTGAGTATATATTTACCTTTATCATTGAATTCATATCTTCCTATGTTTTCATGTCAATACTTAGTGTTTTTCATTTATTTCTTTTTAATAAGATTTTATTTATTATTTGAGAGGAAGAGAAGCACGTATTAGGTGAGGAGCAGAGGGAGAAGCATGTTCCCTGCTGAGCAAGTAGCTTGATCCTGGGGCTCCATCCTAGGACTCGATCTCAGAACTCTGGGGTCATGACCTGAGCTGAGGGCAGATGCTCAACTGACTGAGCCACCCAGGTGCCCTTGTTTCATTTCTATTTCAAGAAATCCATTTGGCATTTCTTCTAAGGCAGGTCTAGTAGAGATGAACTCCTTCAGTTTTGTCTGGGAAGGTCTTGATCTCTCCTTCATTTCCAAAAGACAATTTTGCTGGATAAATATTCTTGGTTAATAGCTTTTGCCTTGAGCATTTTAAATATATCAAACCCATACACATGGCCTATAAGGTATCTGTGTTAATCTCTTCAATCTTGCTGAGCTTCTTTAAAATAACCATTTGGAATTCATTTTCAGAGAACTCACAGATGTCCATTTCTTTGTGGGTTCTGCTGTCTCCTCGTGATAGTCCAGAGCTTTCCCAGAGGTGCTGCCCTCAATTTGTGTTATTTATTTATCATTTTTGTTGATGTTTTTACAGAATCAAAGTTCGTACACTCTTATTTATTTATTTTTACATTTTTAACACTTGATTTTTGTGTTTGTTGTTTCTATGGAGAGATCAGCAGTGGGAGCTCCTACTCTGCTGTCACCTGACTTCAGCGGGAACATCTGTAAGGCTATTGTTTTAACATCTTTCTCTAGCAGGTTTGCCATCTATTCTTTCTCAGACAGTTCTACTCATTGATTTTTTTCCTTTCAACAGTCAAACTTTCCTGATTCTTCATAGGCTCGTGATTTTTTGTTTTGAAAACTGCATATTTAAATCCTCTGTGATAACTCTGGAATTCAGACTCTCCCCTTCCCCAGAGTTTGCACAGCTTTGTTGGTTGCTATTTGTCACTTCTGTTTCTTGGTCGTTCTGTTGCGTAGTGTCCTGTGGGAGGAATCCACCTAAGGTGTCAACTTGAGAACCTCTCAGATCATTTAGGAGCCTGTGCCTTTCCCTGGGCACATGTAAGGCCGTAAAGTCCCTGTATTTGCAGCTGCTTTTCCATGTTGTAGTCCTTATATCTTGCCTCCCAAAATGGAAAAAAGGAGGAAATGAGGGGGAAGTTCCCAGGCGTTTCAAATACCCGTGAAGTTTCTTCAACCACAGGAGCAAGGTTTGTCCCATGGGTGGTGGGCGTTGCAAACACGGTTGCCTGCATCTTTGCTGCATCCCCGTGACCAAAAGCAGCCAGCAGCGATCAGAACATTTATTCCTGGGGCAGCCCCAGTGGCACAGCGGTTTAGCGCCGCCTGCGGCCCAGGGTGTGATCCTAAAGACCCTGGATCGAGTCCCACGTCGGGCTCCCTGCATGGAGCCTGCTTCTCCCTTTGCCTGCTTCTCCCTCTGCCTGTGTCTCTGCCCCTCTCTCTCTCTCTCTCTGTGTCTCTCATGAATAAATAAATAAAATCTTTTAAAAAAAAAAAAGAACATTTATTCCTGATGTTCACAAACAGCGCCCTAATTGCTCACCTTAGCTTCCACTACCTGTGCCAACTGCTGTGGGGACTCCTGCCGGCTGTTGGCCACAGGCCTAGAGGCCAGAGGACAGTTGCCTCATCTATGGCACAGGCTGGAAGTGCCTGAAGTGACCTGCCCTCTACCCTCCCAGCCTTCCCCCTGCAAGAGCAAGCCTTCAGTAGACCCCAGCTTTCCCCGACAGCTCTAAACCCTCAGTGCATCTGTCATCCAGGAGGACATGTGGTCCCAGGTGCTTCCTGCCCCTCCAGCCACCCTGACAGCACCTCTTCACAGCCAGTCAGCATGATGCGAGGTTCTAGTGGATTTAGCAGATCATCTCATTGTGGGTTTGTTATTACAGCTTTACTGAGATCTTATTCACTCTCCATTCACTGATTTAAGTGTACAATTCAACAGTTTAGGATGTTCACAGAGTTGTGCGACTATCGCTACAACCAATTTTATTTTTCTTAAGATTTTATTAATTTATTTATGAGAGACACGGAGAGAGAGGCAGAGACATAAGCAGAGGGAGAAGCAGGCTCCCTGCAGGGGAGCTCAATCCCGGGACCCCGGAATCACGACCTGAGCCAAAGGCAGATGTGGGACTCAAATACCCAAGTATTTTAGTTCTTAAAGAGTGTGTGTGTGTGTGTGCGCGCGCACCCATACATGTGTGAGACTATGCGTTGTCTTTTTTTCACATGTAGAATTTTATCCAGAAGTCCCTTCACTTATATTGAGGTGAAAAGAGATAATGTTCAAAGATTATGTAATGGATTTGGATCTGTGCGTGTGGGAATCAATCCCGGGACCCTGGAATCATGACCTGAGCCAAAGGCAGATGGCCAACTGCTGAGCCACCCAGGCTTCCTGTTACAACCAATTTTAGATTATTTTCATCAGCCCTAAAGAAACCTTGTGCTCATTAGCAGTCACCCCTCACTTCTCCTGTCACCTCTCCCCAATCCTGCGCAACCACTAAACTACTGTCTGTAGATTTGCCTTTTATCGACATTTCTTAAAATATCACCTTGATTTCTTTGTCACTTTCCCATTTATCCCCCTTCCCACTGCTCACCACGTCTGTGCCCTGGGAGACCATCCTCTACCCTCCACTCAGGGAGTGGACTCCTGTGTCTCCAGATGCTCCTGGCTGCCACTACAGTTTGGCAAATGGGAAGCTCCAGTAAGTAGTGTGTCCGATGCTCACTGATCTGAGCAGCACTGACATGTTCTGTGGGCTAGTCTTGGTTGCTAACATGCATGGCAAAGATTCCTCCCAATACGTGGCCTGTCTTTTCACTTTCTTGATGACGTCTTTAGATGAACAGCACTATTAGTTATAACTAATAACATAGAGGATTCTTTCTCTATTGCAAATGTCTTCCATTGTTCTGCTAAGTTCTTTCTTAAATCAGAGTCATAGTGATATTTTTCTGTAATATTTTCTGAAATTTTATAGATTGTAATTGATTTGTTTTTGCATGTGTATGGTGTGAAGAAAAGGTTCACATCTATCTTTTTTCCTTCATGAATGGCCAGTAGTTGATTCACTTTTATTGAAAACTCCATCCTTTCCCCTCTCTCCTCAAGTCTTACCTCTATCAACAATCCTGTATCCACATATATGTGGAATTATTTCTAAATTCCTTATTTGGTACACTGGTCTCCTTTTTTATCTCTTTGACAATTTTCTTCTTGTTATCCTAGATTTCGGTCCTTTTACTACAAGGGATCTATGGTCAAAGACCAGAGGTAGCCTATGGGATAATAAAAATATTTGGTCCCCAAGCCATTAGGATATCCTGAGTGATAAGAGTGTCTCTGATATGTTAATGAGGTGACTTGGGTGAGGGTCCTAGATAGCTTCACGTTGGGACTGGTGACCAGGAGGACCAAACCATGATTACAGAGTTAGAGACATTGGCCTCACTCACCGACCTCTGGGGAGAGGCACTGGAGGCTGACCTCCATCACCGATGGTCGATGGCCAGTGAATGAATCATGCCTATGTCATGAACCTTCCATGAAAACTTCTCAACAACAGGGTTCACAGAGCTTCTGAAATGACAAACACATCTGAGGGTGGCACATTCCAACTCCACAGTGACAGAAGCTCCTGCACTGGAACCTTCACACTCCCACACTCCTGTACCTCCTTATCTGGCTGCTCATATGTATCCTTATAATAAACCATAAGAGTAAGCAGAAAATTTTCCTGAGTTTCTAGGAGTCATTCTAGAACTTTGAGGGTTCTAGAGTTACCCCCACTCTGTAGCCAACTTGAAGAAAAGTGCAGGTGACATGAATAGCTGATAGTTGAGACTTGCTCATGAGCTGTGGGCAATCTTGCAGGATGAATCCTTACACCTGTGGGTTCCATGCTCACTCCAGGTCGACAATGTCAGAACTGAAATGAACTGGAGCACCTGGGGCTCAGTCAGTTAGGAATCTGCCTCATGTCATGATCTTGGGGTCCTGGGATCGACCTGAGGTGGGCTCCCTGCTCAGTGGGAAGTCTGCTTCTCCCTCTCCCTCTGCCACTCCCCTATGTATTCTCTGTCTCCTCAGGTGGAGGAATAAATCTTCACCACTCCACAAGGAGAAATTCAGAGTAAGAGCAAGCAAGTAAACCTGTACCTCATCTTACAAGAGCAAAGGATAAGGCAGAAGCATTCCTATCATGTCCTTCTGTCTGCAACCAGATGCTCATGGTCCTGTTAGCAGGCCCAAAATGAAGTCATTTATGCTAAACACCACCAAGAACTTAATACTTAGCCTAACTGCAGCTTCAGCTTCTCCCAGAAATGTGACCTATAATCAGCCACCAGAAGTTCCTGGTCAGCACTGGAGGGATGCCACTGAAAGACCACTTCCTTTCCCCTTAGCAGGGCCACCTTGCTTACAACAAGGCATTTTTTTTACCAATAGTTTCCTTTTCTCCATTCCCCTATGCCTTTAAAATACTTTCCTTTCTGCAGCTAGAAGAGGTTCCTTGCGATTTGCTAGCTGGGCAGCTGCCCAATTCATGAACCATTGAATAAACTCCCCTTTTCATTTTCTCAGCCAAACTGTTGTGAATGAACAGTTCAGACTTTGAGGGACACTATAGCTACACTAGAAAACCAGGCTGGTGCTCTGAGTTCTTTCACTGTTTGGTTTTTCATCCTTGGCAAGCAGTCACATAAAAGCTGATAGATGTTAAGAGATTCTCTCCCCCAGGATGTCGCCAGGCACAAGGAAATATAAACGTCAGCATGACACATTGGTACCCACACAGACCCATTGAAGTCGTACAGACCTGGGTGTTCTCCTCTTTGCAAGGAGCCAAAGGCAGGGCAAACACATCCTGAGTCATCATGCCACCAGCCCACAACACCATTGCATGTATCTGTGAGCGAACACTGGAGTGGACAAAAGCTGGATCTAATCATGTAGTACCAAGGGAATTAGAAGACAGGTGTCATTTATTAGACACTTGTTCCTTCGGTCAAACCTGAGTGCCTACAAAGCACACCAGATCAAGTTTCAGCCTCAGATCTGTGCTCCAAGAATGGCTTTCTCCATCCCTCTCCATCCCTCACCCCAACTGCCTTCCTACATGAGGAGAATTCCAAATTTAGGGTCTTTAGAAGAGACCGCCTCTCTCCACAGAGGAGGAAGTCCTATTTTCCCAACATCCTTCTAGTTACACACAGCATGAGACTCCACCAAACAGGTGACAACACGCTGGCCCTGACTCACGACCTGGGGACAGAGAGAAGCTGCCACTATGCAGAAGGCATGGGCATAGGTGGCAGGATGGCAGTGTGTCATCCAGTCCCACAAGCAGCAGCTATGGCAGTCCCAGCCAAGGGGGCCAGTGTTCTGGATTAACTGAGTCAGTGGTGTGAGCAGTGACAACTGTGCCCAGCAGCAGAAGCCATGGTTCCTGTGTGAGACCTGGTTTACTGTGCAATTGTGGATTCTGTTCCTGGCTGTGTAGCCTAAGCCTGTGGTATGATTTTCCCCCAAACAATATTTTATATACATAGAAGACATAGATAAGTATGTATGTATCCCCTATCCTTTGTCTAAGTTCAAGAAAAGTTGGATTCCATTCTTTGCTCCAAGAAATCAATCAGAGGAATAGTTGCAGAGAACAAGCATTCAGAGATGTTTGTCATACTGAACTGTGAACCGCTCCCTAATCCTCCCACCTGACCATATCCCATGATAAAACAATGCCACATATCTTACAACAGCATGTCTCATACTGACAACAAATGCCTTGTCTCTATGAGGGGAAAAAGTCCACATTTAAAAGAAACTTGAATGCCCTCCCCACCCAGGCTTGCTCTGATCACGGATCGCAGTGGTTCCCGCTGAGCACTAGGATCAAGCACTAGGATCACTCATGCAGCTTCTCACAAAATGCACAGGCCTCTCCCCAGACTCAGAGACTCAGAATATTAGGCACAAGATCAAGGAATTGCCTGTTTAATAAGCCCTACAGGTAAGGCTGATGCACAGCCACATGGGAATCTTAATGTACATTCCTGCTGTTAAAAGTATGATGTGAAGACCTGCAGCAGAGTAGCACCTCGTGAAAAACACAGAACTTCACCCATACTTCCCAGATGCAAAACGTGGCGTGTCATGTATCTGTCACACAACACACACCAGTGAAGGAGTGACCGGTGTAGAGCATCTCCCTATTCCAGAGTCAGTATTTTTGCTAATGCAGCCTCAGACCACATCTGCTCTGGGGCAGCTCCAGCACTGTGACCTATCAGGCTGCCAGCAGCGCCTCTATACTTCTCTCACCATCCTATCCCTCCTCCCTCCCTCCCCACTCTCACAGCACCTTTCCTGCACACCACATACATTCCATTTTCAAAAAACAACCACCCTTGACTCACAACTGCTATTTCCCAACCGAAGAGAAACCAAGGAGACTCTGCTTCATAACACCTTGACTTTGGATTGGAGCCAGCACAGGATCACTAGGGCAGAGCACAGGCAAGCAGGGGATGGAAACACAACAAGAACTGATTTTAAATGAGAAATTACAGCATGCTTCCTGTCTGCCAATCCAGTATCTGTTCCTCTGAGAAGACTGGGGAAACGATGGAAAGAACAGTCGAGCCCTAGAAGGAGGATAAGACTTGAATGAGTCTGAAAATAACCTCTGGATACACAGATGCCTGTGCACAGGGGCTGCCCTGGGCCTTGTGGAGATACTGACGGCCAACCACCTCCTGCTGCTGTCAGACAGGAGACCCCCGAAGATGAATGAGGCCAGAACTCCCACAGGAACATGAGAAAAGGACTGATCCTCTACAGACACACAGAAACAGCAAATAAACACCAAGAGCTGGGGCTGAGAGCCCAAACCCAGGCCCGATCCTAGGCTGACCCTGCCACACAACATTGCTGCCCATGGTCCCGGAGGCAGGACAAGGTCTGGGTGATGCCCAAGTCTCTATGATCACAGGTCCTGGAAGGACAGGTTCTACTGGAGGGACAAGGACAAAACAGCAGAGAGAGTCCTCAGCTGAGTGACCATGTCACACCCTTGCTGCACTGAGCACCAAGTGGGCATGAGGCTCCTCCATACTAGGCTCCTCACAGCGTCTCCTGTCCTCACATAGAGCAGACACAGTACACCAAATCTGCAGGTTCTGGAAGAGTCTCAGTGCTCCCATTTATTTCCTCTCTCAAACTTTAGGAATCTTCTCCTTTCAGATCAGATCTGACTAACTGATCAGCTCCTCATGACAAGAACTGGAAAAAACAATTTCACATCCACAGTCCTATGTTCAATAAGGAAGTAAGAAGTTGTAGCTCGGTGTAACATAAAGACAGGGATGGAGATGACCCGCTCTCCCTCAGCTGCAACACAAAAGCAACACAAAAGCAGAACACAGGTCTGTCGGGGGAGGGGAGTCACGTGGGGAGGGAGCCAGTCTGCCCACCTCCTCACATTATGTTAATAGGAACATATTTCAGACACATTCAGACATGCCCTTTGCAGAAAGAGAAATCAGGGGTGTTGACATCACAAGGTGGGAAAGTGAACAAATCCTGCATCACTCAGTCCCCCACGAGGCAGCTGGTTCACACTATGAAATAAAATAATCATGAACAGATTTGGGTCAGTCATATACATGCTGACTTTCTCAACAGCTCAGCACATGCTCAAAATATCCTACTCAAAGAATCCCCACTACCCAATCACGGCCCAGTCCCCTCCCCACTCCCCCCTTCAGGCCCTCCAAGGTCTCACCAGTAGAAGCAGAGAGAGAGCCCTGGGCACTGTCACTGCCTGGGGCAGAACAGATAGAATGTGGTCAGAGCCAAAGGAGATGAGACCAAAGGAGGAGCTAGTGGGGGGGGTGCCAAGATCCCCATGGGGTCCTGTCTGTACCACCCCGGGGTTTCAGGGATCACCCCCTCCATACTCATGTGCAACCTCAGCATAATCCTTCTTCCACCTGTGGAAAGAAAACATCACATGAGGTGCCATGGAGAAGGCATGACCCGAGATCCTAGGTGAAACTCATAGCCTGGACCACACGGAAGTTTCCAAAACTTTAACTACAGACCTATGGAAGAATCAGGGACATGAAGAAAAGAGATAGCAGGATGAGACCAACCATTCTCCTGGAGTCTGTCCTCAGCAAGGACCTTGCTCTCTGACCTGTGACCACTGGGGATCAGATTCCATCACCACATTCAACAGGAGGGATGAGTTTGTCCTTCACTCTCACACGTGCTTTACTACACAGTGAATGTAGCAATGAGCTGCACAATGGAGTGGACAAGCACATGTGTGCGGGTAGCACTTCCCCTAAATGAGATAGGACAAACTTCTACCTGGGCTTGAAACGCTGAGAAAACTCAGAGCATCCCCTCCCTACCTGAGATCTACTTCCTCCACAGGACAGCTCCAGCCACCATAGTACCAGAGACCACAAAGACAAGCAGACCAGCAACGATGCCCACGATGGGGATGGTGAGCCGAGGAGGGGACTCTGGGAAGAGAGGATGAGGTGAGGGCCTTGCCCCTCAGGTCTCACCCTCAACTCTACTGAAGTTCTCCCACAAGGGCTCCTGATTTCCTTACCCCATCTCCGGGTGACAGGCTCCGCCAGCCCCTCATGCTGCACGTGGCACGTGTATCTCTGCTCCTGTCCAGAGGGCACCACCACAGCCGCCCACTTCTGGAAGGTCCCATCTCCTGCAGGCCTGGTCTCCACAAGCTCTGTGTCCTGGGTCTGGTCCTCCCCATCCCATTTGGCAGGTCAGGGTGACCTCACAGTCAGAGAAGGGGTGGTGGGTGAGAGTGCCTTTGGGGGATCTGAAGAGAAGGGTCAGAAAATTCAGGAACTTAGGGAGGAGTTAAGATGGCAGAGGAATAGGAGACCTTAACTTCATCTGGTCCCCGGAATACAGCTAGATATTTATCAAATCATTCTGAAAACCTGAGAAATAGATCGGAAATCTGAGAAAAGAAATGCTGCAATTGTACAAGTAGAAAACCAACCACTTTGTGGGAGGTAGGAGGTGCGAGGACCCAAATCCAGGGCGAAATATCAGAGGATACGTCAGAGGGGAGGGCGCCGCCTACAGGGGCTACTGCAAAGCATTGTATGCAGCGGGAGCACAAAATGAGAACTTCTAGAAGTCTCCTACAGTGGGGAGTCCCTGGCTTAAAGGGACTCAGGTGGCGATGGAGGCAAAATCCCAGGTGGGACAGCAGAGTCTCAGGATGAAGAATGGGAGTGTCTGAGCGCAGCAGGTCCCAGGCACCCACTGGGGAAGCCAGCTGCCATCAGCGAGTTTTGGTGCCGGGTTTCTGCTCAGTGTGGCCATGAACCACAAACCGCTACACAGTCAGGCAAACTGCTCTCTGAGCAGGGGCCCAGCAGGTGGGAGAAGCACAGCTATACCCCTCTTCCTTCCTGGGGAGGAACTGTATGGGTCCACACAGCTGGAGTGTGTCAGGTTTGGCGGCCTAAAACTCAGTTGCCTGCCTGAGATAAAAATGCTCAGTTGGGCAGCCCCAGTGGCTCAGCAGTTTAGCACCGCCTGCAGCCCAGGGTGTGATCCTGGAGACTCGGGATAGAGTCCCACATCCGGCTCCCTGCGTGAAGCCTGCTTCTCCCTCTGCCTGTGTCTCTGCCTCTTTCTCTCTCCTCTCTGTGTATTCTCATGAATAGATAAATAAAATCTTTTTAAAAAAATGCTCAGTCACAGGCTAGGTGAACACCTGGGAGACAAGGTGATCAACTGCTTTTCATGAGGGCTCACTGAAGAGTGCGGGTGTGAATTTTCAGCTCTAAGACTAGAGAGCGGGATGCAGCCCTATTCATCCTGCTCATGAGAGCCGAAAGCCTTCAGGGAGCAAAACAGGGCCACTTAGTGGAATCCAGAGCCACTTACACTGAGCTCGGCCTCTGTGCAAGAGAAGTACACTTCCACGGGGGCAAAGTCCACCTGAGGATCAGCGCAGCAGGACTCTCCCACAGAAGACCAGCACAACCAGCGGGCACCAGGTTTACTGATCAGAGCAGACAGCAAAGCTTCAGCTCTCAAGGAAAACAGTATATACCATTTATGTTTTTTTTTATTCTCTAGTCTTTCAGTATTATTTTTCAGTTATTTTCCTATTTTTTCAATTCTTTTTTATTCTTTAATTTTTATTTTCATATATGCATTATATATTTTTATTTTGCTTCCTTTTATTGAATTTTATTTTTGTATATATATATATATATATATATATATATATATATATATATATATATATATATATAATGTTTCTTTCTTATTTTGGGATCTAGTTTCTTTTATTTATTTAATTTTTTGTAAGATTTTATTTATTTATTCATGAGAGACACAGAGAGGCAGAGACATAGGCAGAGGGAGAAGCAGGCTCCCTGAAAGGAGCCCAGTGCAGAACTTGATCCCTGGATCCCAAGATCATGCCCTGAGCCAAATGCAGATGCTCAACCACTGAACCACCCAGCCATCACCGAGATCTAGTTTCTTTTATAAGCAGACCAAAACACACCCAGGGGATGCCTCAGGGATAAGAGTTCCTTAACCTACAAGGGTAGACACATAAGGCTGACAGCAGTCCTGTCCACAGAAACTGGACAAGCCAGAAAGGGCTGGCATGATATATTCAATGTGCTAAATGGGAAAAATATGCAGCCAAGAATATTTTATCCACCAAGGCTGTAATTCAAAATAGAAGGAGAGATAAAGAGTGTCCAGGAAAAATAAAAACTAGAGGAATTTGGGATGCCTGGGTGGCTCAGTGGTCGAGTGTCTGCCTTTGGCTCAGGGCATGATCCTGGAATCCCGAGATTGAGTACCACATTGGGCTCCCTGCATGGAGCCTATTTCTCCTCCCTCTGCCTGTGCCTCTGCCTCTCTCTGTGTGTCTCTCATGAATAAATAAATAAAATCTAAAAAAAAAAAAAAAAGAGGAATTTGTGAATACTAAATCAGCCCTGCAAGGAATATTAAAGGGGATCCTTTGAGTGAAGGGAGAGCCCAAAAGTAACAAAGATCAGAAAGGAAAAGAGACAATTTATAGGAATAGCGACTTTACAGGTAATAGAATGGCACTAAATTCATATCTTTCAAAATTACTCTGAATGTAAATGGACTAAATGCTCCAATCAAAAGACACAGGGTATCATAATGGATTAAAAAAACAAAACAAAACAAGACCCATCAATATGCTGCTTACAAGAGACTCATTTTAGACTCATTTAGACCCAAAGACACTTCTAGAGGTGGAGGGATGCCTGAGGGTGGCTCCGCGGTTAAGCACCTGCCTTTGGCTCAGGGCGTGATCCTGGGGTCCTGGGATTGAGTTTCGCATTGGGCTCCCTGCATGGAGCCTTCTTCTTCCTCTGCCTGTGTCTCTGCCTCTCTCTCTGTGTCTCTCATGAATAAATAAAATTTTTTAAAATACCAAAGAAATACAAACAATTATAAGAACATATTATGAGCAACTACATACCAACAAATTAGGCAATCTGGAAGAAATTGATGCATTCCTAGAAACATATAAACTACCAAACTGAAACAGGAATAAATAGAAAACCTGAACAGACCCATAACCAGGAAAGAAATTGAAGAAGTAATCAAAAATTCCCAACAAACAAGAGTCCAGGGCCAGATGACTTCCCAGGGGAATTCTACCAAACATTTAAAGAAGAATTAATATCTATTCTTCTAAAGCTGTTTCAAAAAATAGAAATGGAAGGAAAACTTGCAAACTCATTCTATGAGGCCAGCATTACTTTGATCCCATAACCAAACAACGGCCTCACTAAATAGGAGAATTACAGGTCAATATCCCTGATGAACATGGATGCAAAAATTCTCACCAAGATACTAGCTGATAGGATCCAACTGTACATTAAAAGGATTATTCAGGGATCCCTGGGTGGCGCAGCGGTTTGGCGCCTGCCTTTGGCCCAGGGCGCGATCCTAGAGACCCGGGATCGAATCCCACATCGGGCTCCCGGTGCATGGGAGCCTGCTTCTCCCTCTGCCTGTGTCTCTGCCTCTCTCTCTCTGTGACTATCATAAATAAATAAATAATTAAAACATTTTAATTAAAAAAAATAAATAAATAAAAGGATTATTCACCACAACCAAGTGGGATTTATCACTGGACTGCATAGGTGGTTCAACTTCCACAAATTAATAAAAGAAAGGAAAAGAATCATATGATTCTGTCAATATATGGAGAAAAAGCGTTTGACAAAACACAGAATCCTTTCTTTTTTAAAAAAAGATTTTATTATTTATTCATGGAAGACAAACAGAGAGAGAGGCAGAGACACAGGCAGAGGGAGAAGCAGGCTCCCTGCAAGGAGCCTGACGTGGGACTCGATCCTGGGTCTCCAGGATCACATCCTGGGCCGAAGGCAGCGCTAAACCGCTGAGCCACCCAGGCTGTCCCAGCATCCTTTCTTGATTAAAAACTCTCCACCATGTAGGTATCAAGGGAACATATTTCAATATCATAAAAGCCATATGAAAGACCCACAATGATTATCATCCTCAAGGGGGAAAAACTGAGAGCTTTTCCCCTAAGGTCAGGAACAAAACAGGGATATCCACTCTCACCACTGCTGTTCAACACAGTACCAGAAATCCTAGCCTCAGCGATGAGACAACAAAAAGAAATAAAAGGCATCCAAATTGGCCGGGAAGTCAAACTTTAACTCTTCACAGATGACATGATACTCTATGTAGAAAACCCAAGAAACTCTACAAAAAATAGCTGGATCTGATACAGGAATTCAGCGAAGTCACATGATATAAAATTGATGCATAGAAGTCAATTGCATTTCTATACACTAACAAAGAGGTAGAAGAAAGAGAAATCAAAGAATCGATCCCATTTACAGTTGCACCAAAACCATAAGATACCTAGGAATAAATCTAACCAAAGTGGTAAAAGATCTGCACTCTGAAAACTGTAGAACACTTATGAAAGAAATTGAGAAGAGATAAAGAGATGGAAAAATGTTCCATGCTCATGGATTAGAAGAACAAATACAGTTAAAATGTCTATGCTACCCAGGACAATCCACTCATTTAATGCAATCCCTATCAAAATACCATCAGCATTTTTCACAGAGCCAGAGTAAATAATCCTAAAATTTGTATGGAACCAGAGAAGACCCTGAATAGCCAAAGCAATGTTGAAAAAGAAAATCAAAGCTGGAGTCGTCATAATTCCAGACTTCAAGTTATATTACAAAGCTGTAATCATCAAGAAAGTATGGTACTGGCACAAAAACAGACACATAGATCATTGGAACAGAACAGAGAACCCAGAAATGGACCCTCAATTCTATGGTCAACTCATCTTTGACAAAGCAAGAAAGAATCCCCAAGTTAAAAAAAACAGTCTCTTCAACAAATGGCATTGGGAAAATTGGATAGCCACATGCAGAAGAATGAAATTGAACCACTCTCTTACACTATACACAAAAACAAAATGGATCAAAGACCTAAATGTGAGACAGGAACTCCTCAAAATCCTAGAGAACACAGACAGCAACTCTTTGACCTCAGCCACAGCAACTTCTTGCTAGACTGTCTCCAAAGGCAAACAAAACCAAATGAACAATTGGGACTTCACCAAGATAAAAAGCTTTTGCACAGCAAAGAAAACAATCAACAAAACTAAAAGGCAACCTACAGAATGGGAGAAGATATTTGCAAATGACATATCAGACAAAGGGTTAGTATCCAAGAGCTAAAGAAACTTATCAAACTCATAAAACAAAAATCCAGTTAAGAAATGGGCCAAAGACATGAACAGACATTTCTCCAAAGAAGACATACAAATGGCCAACAGACACATGAAGAAAATGCTCCACATCACTCAGCATCAGGGAAATACAAATCAAAACCGCAATGAGATACCACCTCACATCAGTCAGAATGGCTAAAATTAACAACTCAGGAAATAACAGATGTTGTCATGGATGCAGAGAAAAGATGTCTCCTACTGTTGGTGGGAATGCAAGTTGGAGCAGCCACTCCAGAAAACAGTATGGAAGTTCCTCAAAAAGGTAGAACTAGAACTACCCTACTACCCAGCAATTGCACTACTAGGTATTTATCCAAAGAATACAGACATAATGATTCCAAGGGGTACATGCACCCCAATATTTATAGCAGCAATGTCCACAACAGCCAAACTATTTAAAGAGCCCAGATGACCATAACAGACGAATGGATAATGAAAATGTGGTACATATATACAATGGAATATTACTTAGCCATCAAAAAGAATGAAATCTTGCCATTTGCAATTATGTGGATGAACTAGAGAGTATTATGCTAAGTGAAATAAGTCCATCAGAGAAAGACAAATATCATATGATTTCACTCATGTGTGGAATTTAAGAAACAAAACATAAACACAGGTGAATGGAAGGAAAAATGAAATAAGATGAAATCAGAGAGGGAGACAAACCATAAGCGTCTCTTAACTCTGGGAAACAAACTACGAGTTGCTAAAGCAGAGGTTGGTGGGGGGAAAGGATAACTGGGTGATGGGCATTATGGAGAGCAGGTACTGTAATGAGTGCTGGGTGTTATACACAATTGATGAATCATGTAAATTCTATCTCTGAAACTAATAATACAGCATATGTTAACTAAACTGAATTTAAGTTTAAAATTTATTTTAGGGATCCCTGGGTGGCGCAGCAGTTTGGCGCCTGCCTTTGGCCCAGGGCGCGATCCTGGAGACCCGGGATCAAGTCCCACGTCGGGCTCCCGGTGCATGGAGCCTGCTTCTCCCTCTGCCTATGTCTCTGCCTCTCTCTCTCTCTCTCTCTGTATGACTATCATAAATTTAAAAAAAATAATAAATAAATAAAATAAAATTTATTTTAGGGATCCCTGGCTCAGTGGTTTAGCACCTGCTCTTGGCCCAGGGCATGATCCTGGAGTCCCGGGATGGAGTCCTGCATTGGGCTCCCTGTGTGGAGCCTGCTTCTCCCTCTGTCTCTGTCTCAGCATCTCTCTCTCTGTCTCTCCCTCTCTCTGTCTCTCCCTCTCTCTCTCTCTCTCTCTCTCTGTGTCTCTCATGAATAAATGGATAAAATCTTTAAAAAAATAAAATAAATAAAATAAAATTTATTTTAAAAAAGGAAGAAAGGAAAGGAAAGGAGAGGAAGGAAGAAAGAAAGAAAGAAAGAAAGAAAGAAAGAAAGAAGAGAAAAAGAGAAAAGAAAGAGAAAGAGAGAAAGAAGAAAGAAAGAAAGAAAGAAAGAAAGAAAGAAAGAAAGAAAGAAAAGAAAGAAAGAAAAAGAAAGAAAGAAGAAAGAAAGAAAGAAGAAAGAAAGAAAGAAAGAAAGAAAGAAAGAAAGAAAGAAAGAAAGAAAGAAAGAAAGAAAGAAAGAAAGATTTAAATTCAGGAACTCTGTATCTGTCTTGGTCCACTGAAGCAGCTTTCATGTGGTCATCCTGAGAATGAGTAGGACAACTGGGGTGGGGGAAAGGAGCAATAACCCAGACACCAGCCTGAACACATAATCTCTTCTTGTTTGGAAAGTTCTAGAATTAGGATGAGATGGCCCAGTGTAGAAGGCAGGTTTTTGAGAGGTAAAAAGGAATTTCTAGTCCTGGCCTGGCTGGAGGCCAAGTGACTCAAACAGGTGAGGCCTGATTCCAAACACTTGAGGTACAGGGCTGAGAACAAAGCCTGAGAAAATCCCCCAAGGCTCCCAAAGGGAGTGAGTCAAAAAGAACTGCTCATCAGTTATTTCAGAAATGGTCTCCTCCTCCATCCCTGGAGGGAATGTGACCTTAATGGTCCCTAGGAGAAAGGCAGACCCTTAGGGCCACTCTCTAGTACCGGATCTGAAAACCTAGGCAGAGTTAGTCTCTCCATCCATGACGCATGGGAGGGCCATATACTGGTGTGGATTCTATTTCTTCCTATCCTCTCCCACGGCCTCAGCCTGAGGCGAGATCGGGGAGGCCCGGGGCCCCGGTACCTGCGCGCAGCAGCGTCTCCTTCCCCATCTCCAGGTACCTCCGCAGCCACTCCACGCACGTCGTCTCCAGGTAGTTCCTCAGGTGCCCTGCATCACCTGCCGCCTCCCTCTTGCGCCGGGTGATCTGCGCCGCCGCGTCCGCCGCGGTCCAGGAGCGCAGGTCCTCGTTCAGGGCGATGTAATCGGCGCCGTCGTAGGCGTCCTGACTGTACCCGCGGAGGAGGCGCCCGCCGGGCCCCAGGTCACAGCCAAACATCCACTGGAAGGTGTGAGACCCTGGCCCCCCCCCCCGCGGTCAGCTCCGCCCCGAGGCCCCGAGGCCCCGCCCCGCGGTGAACACCCTAGTAGTCCCGGGACCGCAAGACTTCTAAGTTCAAACCGAAAGGAAAACCGCTCGAAAGGGCGCACGGCCTCTTCCTGGCTCTGAGGACCCGTTTAGGGTGGGGGGCCTCGGACTCGGGGTGACGCCCGGACCCGGACCCTCGGGGCGACCCGGCCGGTCGGGGGGATGGGGGTCGTGCCCCGGCCCCGGGCCCGCGCCGCTCACCGGCCTCGCTCTGGTTGTAGTAGCCGCGCAGGGTGTCCAGGCTCACTCGGTACACCTGTGCGGTCTCCTTGGCGGTCCGCGTCTCCCGGTCCCAATACTCCGGCCCCTCCTGCTCCACCCACGGCGCCCGCGGCTCCATCCTCCCAGTGGCCGCGTCGCTGTCGAACCGCACGAACTGCGTGTCGTCCACGTAGCCGACGGCGATGAAGCGGGGGTCCCCGCGGCCGGGCCGGGACACGGAGGTGTAGAAATACCTCAGGGAGTGGGAGCCTGCGGAGCCGACGGCTGAGACCCCGCCCGACCCCCTCCCGCCGCGGGGCCCGGGGCCCAGGGGAGATGCCCGGGGCGGGGCGGAGGCGGGAGGGGCCGGGGGCGGCGGAGAGGCGGCTTCCCGGGGTCCCGCGTCCCCGCCCGCCGGTCCCCTCGCTCCCGCCCGCACTCACCCGCCCGGGTCAGGGTCACGGCCAGGGCCCCCGAAGGCAGCAGGGGCGGGGGGTGGGGGGCGCGCATCACGACTCGCATCCTTGAGGTTCCAGAGCCCCGAAGAGCCGGCAGGGGTGGCCCCGCAGGCCCGGACCCCGGGGACGCCGATCGGCTCCCCTAGAACCCCGCCGCCCAATGGGGGTGCGCGCTGGGGCCAAGTCCCGAGTATCCAGGCGGGAGGCCCTGAGGCGGGTTGGGAGAGGGGAGGGAGGCGCGCGGGGGACGGAACTGGGCTTCCCCGTCCCCAGACACCGCTCTAGGTCTTCCCGGAGACCCAGGGCTTTGCCCTGATTCCCCTCCACCTGCACGGAGCGCTTTCTCTCACCGTCTCCCTGAGGCCTGGCTGGCGGTCCTTCTGAGGAAACCGGGGACAGACACCAGGCAGGGATCAGCCCCTTTTTGTCCCTTACGTTTGTGGAAACCCTCGACTTGAGCTGAACTACTCCTTACTTCTCCGTACTCTTCTGAAAGAAAAATCACCGCCAGGAAACTGGATGCCAGATAGTGAGCTCTCCTGGGAACGGAGATGGAGAGACAGGGATTTTCTCTTTAAACCTGAAGTTGTGGGCACCTGGGCCGCTCAGTGGTTGAGCTTCTGCCGGTGGCTCAGGTCATGATCCCTGGAGTCTTGGGATCAAGGCCCGAATAGGGAGCCTGTGTCTCTGCCTCTGTGTGTCTCTCATGAATAAATAAATAAAATCTTTAAAAATAAACAAAACAATCTTCATTCCATAGCCCCAAATTTCTGTGAGTTCCCCTCATATCCTCAATACATGGAAGCATGGTTTGATACTATACATTTCGATCAGGAGCATGTACAAACTTGAAGCACCTCAAATTTGCAACGTTCCATGCAGTCAAAATGCCCTTCGCCAGTGCTCCTGCATTGCCTCTTTTTATGCATTATTCACATCTAAGCAGTGCACATATTTCGTCTAGACATTTTTTAAACTGATTTGCATAAGGAGGCAACTGATTTTCAGGCAGCCCCACAGAATATAGTAAATTCTAGATGCAAAAAATATCTTGCTAAGACCTGGAAATAGAGATTCCATTTTTAAAAAGGCTGTATAACAACGTATTTAAATGTGAGGATTCCACTGCTGTAAAACTGGTCACCTCTGCTTCTCTCCCTCCGCCTGGGTCTGCAGCCCTTCTCTCCATCTCTCATCAATTAGGGCCTCTCATCCCGAGTCTCCACCCCCTCTCACTCCTGATTGGGGCCCTGCTGCCACTCCAACACTTGCTACCCTAAGGCCACTCTCGCCACCTGGGACAGACAGCGATCCTGCTGATATGAGTCAGGTTGTGTCATTTCATCACTGAAAATGCTTCAGGGGCTCTATTATTTTTAAAGATTTTATTTATTTATTTGAGCTAGAACACACACACAGGTAGGGTAAAGAGCAGAGGGAGAAGCAGGCTCCCCGCTGAGCAGGGAGCCCAACTTGGGGCTCCATCCCAGGACCCCGAGATCACGACTTGAGCCAAAAGCAGACACTTAACCAACTGAGCCACTCAAATGCTCCTCCATCTCACTTAGGAAGCCTCTAGAGGGACACCTGGGTGGTTCAGAGGTTGAGCGTCTGCCTGTGGCTCAGGTCCTGATCCTGGGGTCCTGGGATCAAGTTCCACAGTGGGCTCCCCACAGGGAGCCTGCTTCTCCCTCTGCCTGTGTCTCTCTGCCTCTCTCTGTGTGTCTCTCATAAATAAAATCTTTAAAAGAAAGAAAAAAGAAGTACTGGAAGGGCTCCTGGGCGGCTCAGTCAGGCATTCAACTCTTTGATCTCGGCTTGGATCTTGGTCATGAGTTCAACCTCCATGCTGGGCATGAAACATACTTTTTAAAAAATAAAAAAGTCCTGAAAAGAAATAGGAAAATAAAATGTTTCTTTTCGGCTTTTCTGGGCGCTGTCATCAAGGAGCTGGAGAGAGGGGTCACAGTGGAGAAGCAGAAACCTGATGGATGACTCAAGGTTCCTACCTCTCCTCTCCTTCAATCCTTGCCGCATTCCTGATCTTGATACCTGTGGAGTCCAGGGCTGTTCAGAAGCTTCTTTGTGGCAGTATTGATGATGCTCCCAAGCTCCAGGTCAGCCTCCCCTGAGCAACTTACAGCCCAGACCCTCCCAGGCTGCTCAGTCAGAATTCAGGAGCAGCGCAGCGGCGCCCCCGTGTGGTCACAGGGATGAGGTTGGAAGACCAAGTTCTCCCTTTCTCTTGCACAGCAAGGACCTCCCAGGGTCCCCCTCTGCTCCCAACACCAGATCAGGGCTTTGAACACAAAAGGTTGCCCCTGTCCATGTCAGGCTGGGTTGCAAAATGTTCCCCCAAATCCACAATAACATAGATGTTTTCTTTGCATGATCACTGATTCCGCCCTCAGGGGCAAGTTCTCCAGGCAATCACAGCTGGTTCCCAGATCTGGTATGGACCGCACAAAGAAATTGAGTGCCCGGTCTCCAAAGATAGGACCTAGGACTCCTAAGTTCCTGTCACTTCTTTCTGCTGCTGCCTCTGGGGCTGGACTCAGTTCAGTAAGTCTGAGAACATAGCATGAAGGATGAGGGGCAGAAGCCCACAGTGCATTGGGTCTAGAAAAGGGAGGATGCTCCTGGGGAGTGAGGCTAGGGTGTAAATAAGAACATGAGAGGGGAAGAGCTTCCAAGGAGGGAAGGAGTCAGGGAGAAGAGGGGCATGGGAAGGGCTGGTCTAAGGAACACCTGTTTACATGGAGAGGGCTCTCTGGGTCCTGGACCAGAGTGAAGGGCAGATGCGGTACCAGCCCTATAGGGACCACCAACCCTGGGTTTTCAAGGTCCCACTCCGTGTTAGTACCTTATGACCATGGCTGAGCACACTTCAGTCGTCAGCCTTCAGTTGTTCCTTCCTCCTCTATGGCAAGCAGAGCCTCCCCACCAAGCTGAGGAGCCCCTCAGCTGAACATGTAGTGTGGGCTGGACACTGATGTGGACTACAAGGACCTCAGTAACAGGACCCAGGGTGCTGACCACCCATTTCCCAGCAGTCCCTACACCCTCCATAACTCACTGCCGAGGAGTCTGCATGCTTCCTCTCTGGTAACCCAAGCACCCTGAGAGTGGACCCCTCAGGCCCTGTTCTCTGCTACTCTCAACCCCTGAACTTAGAAACTCATGCTACATCCCCAGTCCCAAATCTCATTTCTACCCTAACCACTGGCCCAACACTATGGCGGTGCTATAGACTGAATGTGCCCCACCCAGATACACATGTTGAAATATAATCTTCAGTATGATGGTATTAGAAGTTGAGGCTTTTGGGGGTGATGATATCATGAGTAGAGCCCTCATCAACGGGTTTAGAGTCCTTATAAGAGAGACTCCAGAGAGTATGTTTAAGCCACTCGATCTGTGATATTTTGATGAATACCCAAGCAGACTAAGACAATCTCCAAAACCAAACACCGCGAAGCTCTTTCAGTTTCAGACCCACTTTAAGGAAAGTGGCCACAGCATGTATTCATTTATTCACAAATATTTAGTGTCTCTGTGCAGGGCATGATTTTAGGCCTGGTTATCATTTAATCAAGAGAAAAAATGCCTACTCTCCTGATGCTTACAGTCTGATAGGAAAGACAGACAATAAAAATAGTAGTATTATGATATTATATAATATGCATTCCTGTTACCTATTGCTGGCTGGGTAACAATCCCAAAATAAAACTACCTTTTTATTAGTGGTCATTCTATGCATTGACTGGGCTCAGCAGGCAGCTCTTCTGCTCCATCTGACATGGTCTGTGGCTGTTGTCATCTGGAGGCTCACCCTCATTCAAGAGGTTTCTCTCATAAGGCCGCAGTCAGTGCTGTCAACAGCTGGCAGCCTTCTAGGACTACTGGCACGGAGCCACCCAGGGATCCCATACCACATCTTCTGTATCCATTCATCTGTTGGACATCTGGGCTCTTTCCATAGTTTAGCTATTGTGGACATTGCTGCTATAAACACTGGAGTGCAGGTGCCCCTTCAGATCACTACGTTTGTATCTTTGGGGTAGATACCTAGTTATGCAATTGTTGGGTTGTAAGGTAGGTCTATTTTCAACTTTCTGAGGAACCTACTGTTTTCTAGAGTGGCTGTACCGGCTGTACTCCCACCAACAGTACTCTCTTTCTCCACATCAGCACCAACACTTATTGTTTCTTGACTTGTTAATTTTAGTCATTCTGACCAGTGTGAGGTATATCTCATTGTGGTTTTGATTAAAAAATTCATTTAATACACCTAACCTACCAAACACAGTAGCTAAGTCTAGCCTACCTTAAACACACACTCAGAACACTTACGTTAGCTTAGAGTTGGGCAAAATTATCTCACACAAAGCCAATTTTATAATAAAGTGTTGAGGGGCATTTGGCTGGCTCAACCAGAACACGGGACTCTTATTCTTGGGGTTGTGAATTTGAGCCCCATGTTGGGTGTAGAGATTACTTATATAAATAAAAACTTTTTAGGGACTGCTGGGTGGCTCAGCAGTTGAGCATCTGCCTTTGGCTCAGGGCATGATCCTAGGGTCTTGGGATTGAGTCCCGCATCAGGTCCCTGTGGGGAGCTGCTTCTCCCTCTGCCTATATCTCTGCCCTCTGTGTCTCTCATAAATAAATAAAATCTTAAAAAAAAAAAAACTTTTTAAAAAGTGTTGGATAAAATATGCAACTTCTTGAATACTGTATTGAAAGTGAAAAGCAAGATAATTGTATGGGTACAGAATTGGTGTAAGTGTATTGGTTGTTTACCCTCACAGTTACATGTCTGACTGGGAGCTGTGACTCACTGCTGCTGCCCAGAATCACAAGAGTACTATACTACATCACTAGCCTGGGAAAAGATCAAAATTCAAAATCTGAATTACACTTTCTACTGAATGTGTACAGCCAAAAAAAATTGCAAGTCAAACCGTTGTAAATTGGGGACCATCTGTATACTAGCAATGCACAAGTGGAAGTTGACAAAACCCTGATAAAAGAAATCAAAGAACTAAATAATGAAAGATATTCCATATTCATGGGTAGGAAGACTTGATATTGCCAAAATGTCAGTTCTTCCCAACTTGGTCTTTAAATTCAACTCGATCCCATTCAAAATCTCAAGTTTTTTTCTTTTTTTAAGATCTTATTTATTCATGAGAGACAGAATAATCAGAGACATAGCAGAGGGAGAAGCAGAGCTCCCTGCAGGGAGCCTGACACAGGACTCAATCCCAGGAACCCAAGACCTGAGCCAAAGGCAGACATTCAACCAAGCCACCCAGGCGCCCCTCAGCAAGTTATTTTGTGGATAACAAGGTGACTCTGAAGTTTATGTGGAGAGGCAAAAGAGCCAGAATAGCCAGTCTACCATAAGAACACAGAATTACGAGAACTGATACTACCTGACTTCAAGACTTACTATAAAGCTATAGTAATCAAGACAGTGTATACAGTACTGGTGAAAAAAGAAGTATATCAATGGAAGAGAACAGAAAATCCAGAAACAGACCCACATAAATATAGTCAACTTATTTTGACATGAAAGCAAGGGCCATCATAAAATGGAGAAAAGGTAATCTGTTAATAAACAGTGCTAGAACAATTGCTGGACAACCACATCCAAAAAAAAAAAAAAAAAGTGAAATGAGAAAGCTCTCTTGAAAGGTTACTGTGAAGGTCACCTATGACAAAAACAAAAACTGTCCAGCAGATTCAATGGATTTCAATATTCTTAAGGACCCACCTCCACAAGTTTCATATAGAGGGTACAGTAATTCAGGTCAGTCACCTCAGTCCTGCCAATTCACTGGGTAGGATGCAGTACCAGCACATTGGCCTCAGGGAGCTCTGCAGCCCTTCAACCTTGTGGATGATGTTTCCCATAATCCTGTGCTTCTCTCTGGCTGAAAACAGGCTCCTCCTCCAGAAGCCAGACCCAACTCTCATTTGAATGTCTGTATTAAACATAAAAGCCAGTAGATCCCTGGGTGGCTCAGCGGTTTAGTGCCTGCCTTCAGCCCAGGGCATGATTCTGGAGCCCTGGGATTGAGTCCCACATCAGGCTCCTACATGGAGCCTGCTTTTCCCTCTGCCTGTGTCTCTGCCTCTCTCTCTCTCTGTGTCTCTCATAAATAAATAAAATCTTAAAAAAGAACACCTTTAAAAAAATAATAATAAATAAATAAACATAAAGCCAGGATCCCTGGGTGGCCAGCGGTTTGGCGCCTGCCTTTGGCCCAGGGTGCGATCCCGGATCCCACGTCAGGCTCCCGGTGCATGGAGCCTGCTTCTCCCTCTCCTCTGCCTGTGTCTCTGCCTCTCTCTCTCTCTCTGTGTGACTATCATAAATACATAAAAATTTTTAAAAAATAAACATAAAGCCTTTTCATATAAAGGGGGGGAAAAAGACTATCAATACACTATGACAGGTTCCCTGCTCAGCAGCGGGGAGTCTGCTTCTCCTTCTGTCCCTTCCCACCCCCACGCTCATTCTCTCTTAAATGATTATTCTTTTCTAAAGAGACACTGTGAGATACCCAGAAGTAAAAAAAAAAAAATATATATATATATATATATATATATATATATATATATATATATACACACACACAGTAACACAAAATTAGGTAATCTGGCTTACAGATATTTACCTTCATTCCTTCATTTCCATGATTATGAGATCCAAAACTCATTCAATAGAATTGAACTGACTCAAATAGTCTTTCCCTTATACCAATTCTCATAGATGAACATCCAAATTCAGACTCTATTTTAGAGTTCAGGAATATCTACTGTAAATTATTGGAGGTTAATCCATTTTAGAGCTCATAACCTAAAATAGAAAAACTCAGATGGTAGAAATCCCTACTTTTCAGGAAGGATACTTTATTATTAGTGCATCATTTAGATTGTCCTACAGTAGTCTCATCTGCTGTATTTTCTTAAAGGCTACAAATCTTGCTTTTAATTTATAGATGGTGGTTAGTTTAGCTTCAATATTAGTTGCTTATAGTCTCTTTAACCTTATACTGGATAGTTTCCCACATTGGTTTGGGCTTCTTATGTTCCAATAACTAATACTTTAAGCCATACATATACAAGTCAAATATGAATCATACATAACCCTATCGCTAAGAAACATGAAGCTTCTCATCCCCCAAAATCCTACCAAAGTTCTTGGTTCTTTTTCCACTGAAAAGTGAGAACATGGGATGCCTGGAAGGCTCAGTGGTTGAGCATCTGCCTTTAACTCAGGGCATGATCCTGGGGTCCAGGATCAAGTCCCACATTGAGCTCCCTGCATGGAGCCTGCTTCTCCCTCTGCCTATATCTCTGCCTCTCCATCTCTCGTGAATAAATAAATAAAAATCTTTAAAAAATGATAACATGTCAGCTAATGGAGAATGTGAGGTCTTGGTGGTTCAACTCTCCCTGCCCCAAGTTTGAGAGCCACTGACCTCCAGGAAGGTCACCCTTCCCAGTTCCTGGATCTCCATGCTATGGCAGAGGCCATCTTCCCACCAAATTCAGCATGATGTCACAAAAACAGTGAGCTGGTTAGCAACTGTCCACTCTCCAGCCATTTTGTTTCCTGAGATACATTTTTCTGAGGGCCTACCTTTCTCCCAGATGATCAAAACTGGGACCATCCACTCCCTTCTGAGCCACCTCTACACATAAGGACGGAACTATACACTCCAGCCACAGGACATTTCAGAATATACTGCAAAAAGGTTAACACATGTACACAAGGCTCACATCATACATCTGTTTTACTACAGATTTATAGTGAGGGCTCACAAGTTCAACAAAGCTCAAAATCGATTACTAGTGGTCACATTCTTTTCAAAAGCCAAGGGTACAATGACACAACAGTGCTCAAAATTACTAAAGAATGCAAATCCCTACAACATGCAATGCACAACAGACAAGAAATGTCATTCTGGGCCAGCAAAAAGAGAAACAGGAAATAAAGGGGTAATCATTACTTCAGCCAAGTCAATAGATCTGAGCTTTTCAGGTAGACCTGGGAATGAATTCTCCAGGCTTTCCCACCAACCAGCTGCAGACCTTGAGCGTATCTGGCCCAGAGAGGGACTAAGAGATACTTGCTGAATGAGCCCTTCTGATTGCAATGGCATATTAGATAAAGGGCTAGTATCCAAGATCTATAAAGAACTTATTAAAACTCAACAGCAAAGAAACAATCCAATCATGAAATGGGCAAAGACATGAACAGAAATTTCACCAAAGAAGACATACACATGGCCAACAAGCACATGAGAAAATGCCCCGCATCACTGGCCATCAGGGAAATACAAATCAAAACCACAAGATAACCACCTCACACCTGTGAGAACAGTGAAAATTAACAAGACAGGAAATAACAAATGTTGGAGAGGATGTGGAGAAAGGGGAACCCTCTTGCACCGTTGGTGGGAATGTGAACTGGTGCAGCCACTCTGGAAAACTGTGTGGAGGCTCCTCATCAGAGTTAAAAATAGAACTGCCCTACGACCCAGCAGTTGCCCTGCTGGGGATTTACCCCAAAGATACAGATGCAGTGAAACGGCAGGATACCTACACCCCAATGTTTAGAGCAGCAATGTCCACAATAGCCAAACTGTGGAAGGACCCTCGGTGTCCATCAAAAGATGAACGGATAGAGATGTGGTCTCTATATACAACGGATTATTACTTGGCCACCAGAAAGGACAAATACCCACCATTTGCCTCAATGTGGATGGAACTGGAGGGTATCATGCTGAGTGAAGTTAAGTCAATTGGAGGACAATCATATGGTTTCATTCATTCAGGGAATATAAAAAATAGTGAAAGGGACTATAGGGGAAAGGAGGCAAAAAGTGGGAAATATCAGTGAGGGGTACAGAACATGAGAGACTCCTAACTCTGTGAAACGAACAAGGGATAGTGGAAGGGGAGGCGGGCGGGGGAATGGGGTGACTGGGTTACGGGCACTGAGAGGGGCACTTGACCAGATGACGCACTGGGTGTTACAGTGTTATGTTGGCAAATTACTCTAACTAAAAAAATATACGAAAAAAAAACAAAACACCAAAAACCCTTCTGAGCCAGTTTCCAGCACACCAGCAATGTAACTTTTACCTTGCAGAACTGAGAAAGGAGAACAGTTTTTAGAGTGTTATAAAGCAAGTTCTGCCTCAACTGGCAGGAACTTTTTCACATCAGTCTTGTCTAGGGCCAGGTTGGGAGGGAGGTTAAGTTAGGGGCAGGGCCCTGGGCAGGGCCAGTCACTGAAGCGAGGCCAAGGCCTGGAGGGAAGGAGCCAGTTCCTGGTGGCTGTTGGGCAGTTCAGACAGCTCCCTGCTACACCAGCCATGGTACTCCCTCTGCCCTGGCTCTCCTGTTGCTGCCGTCGCCTGCTCCTGCCTTCCTGGCCCCTGGCCCCCCAGAGCTCCTGGAGGTGCTGCTCCCAGAGCCCCAAGGCGAGCACAAAAGAGCAGACCAGCTCCACAAGCAGTGGGAAGAGGTCACCCCCAAGGGTAAGTGGCACCAAAAGTAGGGAGACAGAGGGGTGGAGGAATCCCTTTAATCTTATATTCACAGGCCTGTTCCAAATAGATACCAACCCCAACCCAGAGTCCTTGGACTAGTCCCAACTCCCAGATCCCCAGCAGTTTCCCCACACGCCCTACACCTCGAGGGCTCTCTCCCCACAGCCCTCCCTCCCTGCAGAGTCCAAGAAGTCCTTGACTAGGAATTTCCCCTCCTCTAACAGTTAATTATTTCTTGGTGGGGGGAGGGACAGCCAGTCCTCTCCTCTCCATATCCTTCCTTGCACAAGGAGTCCAGTTTAACCCCTGAGCCGCAAACTGCCCCCCACAGGCCTATGCCTAAGACCAGAAGCTACCCTCGCTTCACAGTACAGAGAACCTTATTAATAAAAGGGGGTGGAAATGTGAGAGGCACAACACCGGACTTCCAGCAAGCCTCAGCTTCCTGCCCTGGCTGATGCCCCTCCCCTCTGCCCCCCTCATTCAGGGTCCCAGGCCCCGCCCCACAGCTGAGCTGGCCCAAGCTGAGGAGTTGCTGGAGCAGCAGCTGGAGCTGTACCAGGCTCTTCTGGAAGGGCAAGAAGGGGCTTGGGAAGCCCAGGCCCTGGTGCTCAAGATCCAGAAGCTGAAGGAACAGATGAGGAGACACCGGGAGAGCCTAGGAGACGCCTAAACTTTCCATCAGTTCCCATTTTACCTTCCAACACTGGAAACACTACACACCACCCACACTGGGGCCTTTGGGTCAGAAACATCCCAGCCCCTCCTAGGCCACTGAAAAAAAAAAAAAAAAAAAAAGGGAAGACACTTTCACAAAGGTCAGAAATTGAAGTAGCAAGGAGCAATGGCTTCTGCAGTCTTAGTCACATCCCCCTCCCCCCCTCTGATCCCTCCCAACTGACCTGAGCCCCACAGCAGGGCACACAGTCCTTATAAGAATGAATATACACTGAATCATGACCTAATCTCACCCCAAACCCAATAAAGGCATGGAGCACTTACAGACACCACAGACGCATGTGTTTTTTAGTTTTGTTAAAAAAAAAAAAAAATTCCGACAATTCAGGAAACAGGGATTCAGGAGTGGTGGTGATGCAAAAGGGGGAAGCCATGGGGTGGGGGGTGGGGGTTGTCACGGGTAGGTGGCAGTAGTGTCTCCTTCACCCCATGTCTACTGTCGTCTCCTGAAGAGGGACAGACTGTCACATTCCAAAATGGGTGGGGAAGTCCTCTACCGCGTCTGTTCAACTGGAGAGAAAACATGGCACAATTACAAGACATGGAAAAGGCAAGGCTGGCAGAAAACATGCCCCCACCCCCCACTACATGCAGATGTCTGTAGTTTGTGGGTGCAAAGGATAGACTGGGGGTAGGGAAAAATAAACTAGCTTGTTAAGAAAAGAGACATACAGATCAACTAAACATCCCAGCAGGGGCATCAAGATCCAAAGGACATAATTAAGTGCCTGTTACACACTAGAGGCTCTTTGTGTACATGATGGGATTTAAGACAAACACACTAAGGAACAAGGAGACTGAAGAGTTGAGCCAGTTTCTTAAGATCCATACTCACTGTAAGAGGAAATGTCTATCTCATCTGGCAGCTCACTAATATTGACTTCAAAGCGATCCTGCACATCATTGAGGATCTTGGCATCATTTTCATCTGATACAAATGTGATGGCCAAGCCCTTGGTGCCAAACCGGCCTGCTCGGGCCACCTGGAAGGAGACAGAGGATAGTCCTGGGAGATCCCAAAGTAGGAAGACATCCAAAAAGAAGGGAGAGGCTATCAGGTATGAAGATACAAAATCAGGGGGAGGGGACACTGGAATGCACGTGTGGGTGTGGAGCTTACCCGATGCAGGTAAGTGTCAGAATCCTCAGGCATGTCATAGTTGAAGGCAATGTTCACCCGCTCAATGTCCATGCCTCGGCCAAATAGGTTGGTAGCCACAAGAATTCGTCGTTGAAAATCTTTAAACTGCTGATACCGAGAAAGCCTTCGTGAGAAAGGAAATTAGAAAAATACTGAGTCCCTTCGCTTCAACGGTCTCTTTTCCTTCCCAAGGATACAAAACATCTTTCCATTTCTGACTTACCTCTCCTCCTGGGGCATCCCTCGGTGGATGGCAATGGCTGGGAAGTTCTGCTCTACCAGCAGCTGGGCGAGGGCAATGCAACGCTGCACAGACTTCACAAAGATCACCACCTGGGTGTGTGACAGTTGGGGGACATGGGTCCATGTGGGATAAGTGAGAGATTAAGTGTGAGAAGAGTTTTCAGTAACTACTCTTTTACTCTTCCTGAAACTTCTCCAATCCCCATTACATATTCCTCTTCTGTTCTAAATACAACTTAGCCTTTCTCACTCAGTTCTGATTTTTCCTGAGCAGACATGCTGAAGAGAAGATACAGAGAAAAGTAACTAAAACTACCAGACATGTTAGGGAGACAAGGATGAAGCTAATGGTAAAAATGAAAGTTGTAAAAATTTAAAGTGTGGAAAAAAAAAAATTTAAAGTGTGGAGAGTAGTTTCTGCTCATCAAAAACATCAAACATATGCAATTTACCTTAATTTTAGAAAGTTTTTGGTGCAAACGAACCACAGCAGGTAAAGTAGTGGAACATTTCTTCTCAGTAAACAGTACAAGAAAAAACAAATTTTAAAAACCCAAGAAACCCAAGATATTTTGGAACTTTTACAAGTTTATGAAATCCTCTCAAGGATTTTGAGATTTTTCTTTACTCAATACCTGGCTGTGACAGCCAAAGAACAGAACAGCAGCTCCCATCTTGTTCACACTCAGCACCAAAGGCACTTAAATTCTCATTTAAAAGAATTTCATTTGAAGGTAATTTCCCCACTGTTCTCGCTCACATCACCTATGTCATATCCTCAACAAAAAGGTACTTAACCAGGTTTCTGCTACAGTTGGAGACGTGCTCATCCCCCTACTGGACTTTGAACAACTGACCTGATTGAACTCAAGGACATCGAGAAGGTCAAAGAGCTTCCGGTTCTTCTCGTTGTCCTTCAGTTTCACGTAGTACTGCTGCAACCCATGCAGCGTCAGCTTCGTCTCATCATCCACGAAGATCTCCATTGGCTGGGGGAGGGAGGGGGGAGTAGGGGGGGAACGGGAGGAGGGCAGAGTGGGGGGGTTAAACCTGGGGGGGTGGAGGAACTTGATCTCCAATACACCCCATTGGGGGATGGGAAAAGAGAAGACTGAAAACCCCACCACACCCCCAAAAATATCCTCATTTTAATGTGGTCTCTTCCACGTTAGCTCTAATTTCCTTCCTAGCAGTTGTTTTAAGATTGCCCAAGTATCACGGGAAGGTAACCTGGCAAGGAGTTTGAAAAGGAGCAGTGAGACCACCCAATGGCAAGATGCCATGACCTCAAAAGGAGGTAGCAGAGGAAAGAAAACAATGGGAGAGGATCCCCAAAGGGAAAATGTAATCCAAACACCTGGGAATTGGTGGACATGGTGACTCGAGGTCAGGAATTCCACCACTATTGGTTGTAAAAATAGAGGGGAAGACAGGGATTGCTCCATTTGAGTATTCTCCCAACTAAGAGAATCAGGGGGCACCTGGGTGGCTCAATCGGTTAGGCGTCTGCCTTCGGCTCAGGTCATGATCTCAGGGTCCTAGGATCAAGCTCCGAGTCAGGCTCCCTCCTCAGTGGGGGTCTGCTTCTCCCTCTCCCTCTGCTCCTCCACCTGCTTGTGCTTGCTCTCTCTCAAATCAATACATAAAATATTAAGGAAAAAACCAAACAACTAAGAGAATCAGATCCACATCAGGAGGGTGGATTATCTGTCAAGATCAGAATGCTAAAATGAACATAGTCAAAAATACCATGAAAAGTTACTCAGGATGAGTAACAACTCGCCCTCAGACCACAAGGGAATAGTTCAGATGGCACTGGTCTCTGAACTAGGAGTCAAATCAACTAGTGTTACATGGACAGTACCAATAAATGGTGTTAAGAAACAAATTCAGAGCAGCAGATATACAACCATCTTGTAATATATATATGTATATATATATATATATACACACACATATATATGTATATATGTATATACACACACATACACACACGCACGCACACATAAAACCCTTTAAGGGGAGGAAGATAGCAAAAAAAAACAAACTGACACAAGACTCAACTCCTGAGTCCAAGTTTCCTAGCACTCTTCACTAACCTGGGGACATAATTAACATGAACACCCAGGGCCCAAGGTTTCAGGAAAGGATGAGTGGCACAGGAGAGAACCAGAAGCCCAATCCCAGAAAGCAGGCTTGCAAAAGCAGGCTTTTCAAAATGAAGCTTCATGGCCTCCTTCAAATCTAGCCCCAAGTATAACTAAAGGTAACTGACATCCCACGGGAAGGAGCAGTACAGGATAAGAAAGAATACACTGCACTGTTTATACAATAGGGCCCGTCTAGTGCCAAACCCTAACACCCACCTGGTTACATCCAAGTGGAGCTCCTCACATTACTTTTCCCATATCCCTCTCCTTGGAGTATTAAAAAATTGTTTTAAAAAAGAAAAAAAACTACCCCCCGTTTCAGGACACCCCTCCCCCCAACACATATGGGGAAAAACAGGGAGCACGGCACGCCTTGGATTCAGGAAAAAAACCGGGAACAGAAAAAGAGGCTGGTTTGGTCCTCAGCTTCCTGGTCAGGTTTCCCCGCGGCCTCCGCTGCCGCCATCCACCGCTGGGTGCCGTCTGCATTTCCCCCGCCGTTCCATGGTGCTTCTCCGCTGCCGGCTCACATCAGCCGAGATTCCGGATGGGTGCGAGGAGGTATGGACGGAAGGAGTAAGGGATCGGGGACTGAGGTGCCAAAGGCCCCCACCCCTGGAGGTGGGGAGGGAGCGGATTCATTTGTGCTGTTTGCTCTTCTTTTGGACATGCCCTGCCATCTGTCTGTCCCTCTCTTGCTCTCCTGCCACCGGGGGGTTGAGTTTTGGGGAGCAGAAGGCTCCAACTGTCTGCTCCATGCCACCTTGAGGGTGCGTGGCTGTAAAGGGGTATGTAGGAGACGATGGGTGGGTAGTAGGGCAGAAAATCCTGCCCTCCCCCAAAAAGGAAGAAGAGGTTCAAAAATGCTGTGATGAAAAAAAAAAAAAAAAAAGGTCGAACACTACCCGCTCTCAAGTTAACCCGACCAAGTCTTCCGGAGTTTCCCTGGCACCCGCGCAGACCCTAACACTAGCTGTCTCTGCCTCTGTGTGTCTCTTCAAGGAGTCATCACTCCCAGATGGGCACGTGCCCCCTTCTTGGCATTTGAAGGACAAGGGAGTCTGGAGGAAGAGGGCGCAGAAGGGGAGGAGGCAGTGGGCGGGGAGTGGAGGAAGAGAAGGTAGAAGGGTATTTACGTCTTGCATGAACTTGCGGCAGACAGGACGGATCTCTTTGCTCAAGGTAGCACTGAACATCATGACCTGCTTCTCATGGGGGGTCATGCGAAAAATTTCCTGGACATCCCGACGCATGTCTACAAGAAAAAGGAAAAAAATCCTAGAAGGAAAGAAGGAAATGTCATAGACAAAGACCGGAGACAGCCTCCCCAGTGAGGTGAAACTGCTGGAAACAGGTAAGCAAGAGCCATTTCCCACAAAGATTTGTCTCAGGTACTCTATTTACACGAACCACCGTAAAATCACATCCACTGCAGTAACACATGGAAAATTTCAAATAAAGACCTAGAACCAAATTTCAGCACTATGTGTTTTAGCCAGGCAAGAAGATAATGAAACTCCAAATCTCACAAGTATGATATGGAGATGAAGTCTACTGCAGAGGCTCACAAACCTAAGACCCTTGAGAGATGCTTTACAAGGCCCTTCTCCCTACTTTCTCCCCACACCCCAACTGTCTACAAATACTGCACACATAATTATATTCTAGTTGTCAAAGTCTAGTCCATGCTTCCTCTGGATCACTGTCCTATCCAGCCAGGCAAATAAGACCTCTACCCAGAGCCCATCTTATAGTTCACCATCTAAAATAACCGAAGATCACTTGGAACTACTTATCCCTGGGGCTAAGTCCATCCCCACTCCCTCATTTATTAAATGTGAGCTCCAATTTTCCACTCATTTATTAAATGTGAGTTACAATTTTCCTTTCTTGTGGAACACTGAATTACAGAAAATCCCATAAACTCTCCACATTAATCCTAGCACTTAAGTCTATTCAGTTACAAATTCTGATATATGTGCAGGGGATGCCAGAAAGTAAATGGTCTTCCTCCTTCAGTTTATCTCCCCAGTTTATCTACCCAGCATAAGAATCTATAAAGGCAAAGAACAGTGGTGTGACTGATGTCTAAAAAATCAGCAAAGTTAATCCCCTCAAAGAAAAAAGAACTCTCCATCACAGAAAGAAAGGACAAAACACCCTTCCTCTTGATCACCAAGGTTGCTTAAAAAGCCTAACAAAAACCAACAGGAGAGCCAGAGCCATCAGTCATGGGTGATAGATTAAGAGTCGTCCTGGCACTAAAGTGCTCCTCTATCAAATAAACATCATTTGGCTCTAAAGAGCAACTCCCAGATCACTAGCTTCACCCCAGCACTGTCACTCACCGAGCTGTTCAAGCATCTTATCACATTCATCCAAGATAAAGTGTTTAATGTGTTTGAGATTGAGGCTCTTATTTCGAGCCAGGGCGAGGATGCGGCCAGGGGTCCCCACAACAATATGCGGGCAATTCTTCTTCAGCACCTCTTCATCCTTCTTGATAGACAGACCACCAAAAAACACCGCGACCTGTATTAACCCAGGAGAAAATACGGTCTCACAAGGAAAGAGTCCAATCTCCCCAGTTCCCACCCTTTAAATTTAATCTACATGAATTCTTAGAACATTTCAAAGCTAAAAGGAACATCAAAGGTCAGCAAATCTAAAATTCTTATTACGTTTCCCAAACACTGAAGCTAAGAAACAAAAGTGTCTTGCCTAAAGTTATGTGGCTAATCAAGGTAGTTAGGACTAGCATTCTTCTGACTTAATCTAATAATCTTCCTTCCCACAGTGCTATGGCCAGACTTCCAAGAATGAGGAATGCAAGGGGTGCCTGGCTGGCTTAGTCAGTAGAGCATGTGACTCTTGATCATGAGTTTGAGCCCTTCGTTGGGTGTAGATTATACATAAAAAACTTGAAAAAAAAAAAAAAGAGGACAGCAAGAAATCACCAGAGTGCAAAGTACCACAAAATGCCTCATAGAACATCAAATTTTCCTAAACTCTGATTTTTCTTTTTTTAGTAGGCTCCATGCCCAGTGTGGAACCCAATCAGGGTGTGAACTCACAACCCAGAAATCAAGACCTGAGCCAAGATCAAGAGTCGGATGCTCAACCACCTAAGCCATCCAAGTGCTTCTGAACTCAGATTTTCAAATGCCTTTTTGCACAAACCCTATCAAATTATTGATTTAAGCTACACATACTACTCCGTATTAAAAACGTTACGGAAGTATTTGTTGAGAATCTGAGCCTTATTATTATAGTATCGAATAACACCAGAAACTGCTTTCCAGCTTCAAAGAATGAAAAATCAATTACAAGATCAGACTGTTATGATAAAACTAAAAGCACTAATTATGGGACAACCAAGTCTGCTGAAGAACAGGAAATATACAATGTATCAACTCTGAACAATTCTTGCCAAAAATGTTTAACTTCAATTAGTTGAGCTTTCAAATACATATTTGAGTTAAAGGAAATACTGAAAAAAAAAAAAAAAAAACAAGTTAATACCATAAGGGAGTAACCAGACAAATCCAGAGGTAGGATATTATGTAAAACTAGCCCAACCTTGGGCAGCCCTCGTGGCTCAGCGGGTTTAGCGCCGGGTTTAGCGCCGCCTCTAGCGCCGCCTCCAGCCCAGGGCGCGTGATCCCAGAGACCTGGGATCAAGTCCCACATCAGGCTCCCTGCATGGAGCCTGCTTCTCCCTCTGCCTCTGTCTCTGCCTCTCTCTGTGTCTCTATGAATAAATAAATAAAATGTTAAAAAAAAAAAAAAAAACTAGCCCAACCTCAGACAAGTCACTTTAGCACAATTTTAAAGAAAAGTAAGAAAATGTCACGACAATTTGATCTTAACACCAAAAATATTGTTTTGGGGTGCCCGGTTGGCTCAGTTGGAAGAGCATGTGACTCTCGATCTCAAGGTTTTGAGTTTAAGCCCCATCCTGGATGTAGAGATTAAAAAAAACTAATAAACTTTAAAAAAAATCTCTTTTGAGCAGCATAATCTGCTAAATTGGACCTACAGAGGTCAAAATACAATCCTCACTCACTAATGAGCCCAACAATAAATGTTTCAACGGTCATAACAGTGGAAACCATTTTCTGGTTTTCCACTTTTTAGAATCAATAGGCCATCGAGCCTGCTCAATGAAAGGACATAAAAGAAATGCTAAGGATAGCTACAACATAAGGAGATATGACACTTAAATTATTGTTAAAGAATTAATCTTCAAATATAAAAAAAAAATCGCAACCAATCTCTCATGAAAAGAAATAAAAAACACTCATAAGGTTATAAAACGAGAGAATAGTACCTAATACTTGGTGTCACAGAACCATAACGAAAAAAAAAAGGTTAACAAATGATTACCTTCTATGAAGTTCGATTAGAGGTAAGAGAACACAAATCTTTTCATCATGAACCTTCTATTACTTCAGCATATTTACTGCATGTTTACCCCCACATTGTTATTACTACTTTGGTTCTTAAGACTACTTCCAATTTAGGGGTGCCCGGGTGGCATAGTCCGCTAAGTGTCAGCTCAGGTCCCAATCTTAGGGGTTTTGGGATATAGCCCCATGTGGGACTCCCTGCTTAGAGGGGGAGTCTGCTTCTCCCTCTCCCTAGACCTCCCTCCCCACCCGACCCCATCCCGTTCGTGTGTGTTTGCTCGTTCGTGTGTGTTTGATCGCTTAAATAAAATCTTTTTTAAGAATTACTATTTTTAGTTTAGGGCTAGGACTCAACACATGAGTAACAGGAGAATATCACAACAATCCAAACAAAAGTACTGTTTTTCACCACATCCTAGTCAGGAAGGTAGGAGGTTATACACATCAGCGCTTCTCAAACTCCAATTACCTGAAGATTGTATTAAAATGCATGTTTAAAAAATAAATAAATAAATAAAATAAAATAAATAAAATAAAATAAAATAAAATAAAATGCATGTTTATACTCAGTTAGGTCTGGGATGGTACCCATATAATCAGCATTTCCATCAGGCTTCCAAATGATGCTCTAACTAGAGGTCTGGGAACCATACTATGAAAATCAAGATCATATATGGAAAACCGCCCAAACCTCGTCTGTTGTGGCCCCTAAATATCTTTCAATTTTCTGCCATTTTAAAGAATCCTCAAAATTCACACACCACACACTTAAAGAGATATTTTGAAGCTTCCAGCTTTCTCTTGCACACATCCTAGAATTCTCAAACTGTCAACCAAAGCACAGTGAAATCATTCAAAGTCAGTATAAAAAAGTAGTAAACCCAAGTGTAGTACTGTGGTAAACATCCTCCAGAACCCATTCCATGCAGTCTTCCGCTGCTAGCTATATTAACATGATGTGTTAAGAACAAACTAAAGCTTCTCCAAAATTGGAATATAGTGAACATATCAGAAATTGCAATGTGTATTCAAGTAAACCATAGAATGTAAATCTCCTGCACACCAAAGTTTGCAGAAACTGACCAGCTATTACAAGTAAATGACCTTCATATAAAGTTAATTAATCATCTGAGAAAATGAAGACTGCTGGTCTACAAGTCTTCAATGTCTCCAACTCCCCACACTCTCCCAGGTTTATCTTGGCTTACCTTGACATTGGGCATGTATTTAGAGAAGCGCTCATACTCCTTGCTGATCTGAAATGCCAACTCCCGGGTGTGACACATCACCAGCACAGACACCTTGGGTGGAGGGGGGAGTACATGGAGATAAACAGTATATACTTACTATCCCCTCTGGGGAACCAACTGTCACAAAAGCACATCTGACAGATCATAAATTACTTCAATTCTGAGATCTAAACCATTAACCCCATGATTACTATGTAATATCCCCCAGGGCCATCAGTCAAAGGTGACAGAGTTCATCTTAGCCACAAACACTCATGGCTCTAAAAGCATCACACAGCTGAGACAAAACACCCTTCTCCAATATTCCTAACCAAAAATGTCTTCCATAGCACTCTCCCCAAGTGTACCTGTCCAGTAACTGGCTCCAACTGTTGTAGTGTGGCCAGCACAAACACTGCTGTCTTTCCCATCCCTGACTTGGCCTGGCATAGGACATCCATTCCCAGAATGGCCTGAGGGATGCACTCATGCTGGACTAGAAGCAGGGGGAGAAAAAAGATAAATTAGACTTCAGTCTCCAGATAACTCCACAACCTTTTTTCACCATGTCAAACCCATTTCCCACCCCTTCTTAAATGGTTATCAATTTCCAGACCCCTTCTACCTCTCTGCTCCCTCAGATTTATCTCAAAACCAGATAGACCTTCCTAGTTCCTTCTAGCTTTAGCCTCCTCCAACTCCAGTGCCCTCCCCCCACCCCACAAACTGCAAACAACCCTCTTGCACCTACCAACAGTTCACCTTTGGTGCTTCTGACTCTGTCCCGACTTTCCTTGATCTGTAACAATCCAGGACATGTGACTGCCTGCCCCAAGCCATTTCTCCTACTTAGCTTCCCTTGCTTTAAGGCTACAAAACCTTGCAACTCTGAAGGGGTTGGTAGCTGATCCAGAAGCCACCCATTTTAGACCAGCTATGAAGATTTCCAGAGACCAGAGGTGGCCTGGCCCAACAGGGAGAGACTAAAGGTCCAACCAGTCCTCTCAGGAAATTCAAATTTAGAAACCTAAACAACAAAATTAATAACAAGTAGACAAGAATAAATGCTGGTCACAAGCACAAACCTCTAAGTTGCTTTTAGGTCACTAGCCTTTTCATGTTATCGTGAACAAAAAAACCAATCTATATAAATCTTTCCTACTGCTGAAATAGTTTTTGACCTTTATTTCCTAAAGTAGCCTAAATAAGAACGTTATTACATTAAGTGACTGTTTAACACACCTTTTTCTTGTATCCTTAGAGAGCCTAATGAACACTATGACCTGCAGAAAATTTACCTTCTGATGGATGTTCAAAGCCACAGTCAACAATGGCCCGGAGCAACTCTGGCTTCAGCAGGAAGTCACGAAAGCCAGAGCTGTGGATGGAGACGTAGGAACCCTTGACATCCTTCTTGGCAGGGGCCTCAGACCCGTCTCCCCCAGCTGCTGTCTCTACTTCATCTTCTTCATAGTCCAAGAGTTCATTGTCCACATCATTTTCTGCCATAACTGGGCCGGCAGGGGGAGAAGGAGATGGGTCTCTGGATGGGTTCACGCAGAATAAGTAAAAACAGAGGAGGAGAGTGGGGGCTGGAGCAACAGTTAAAAAAAAAAAAATACCCTAGTTTGTGATAGAAGAGCTAGGAAAAAAATAGATGGAGGACTTATTAGTCAGGAGCAGAGCCTTCGCCCCTCTTTTCCATCCCCACACTCTTCCCACTTTCCCTAAACTGTGACCCCTTTACCTGGGGATAAAACTAACAGGAACACAAAACATAAAAGCAACAGCAAACATAACACAGTGGTCCCAAGTGAGGTGGTTGAGACACAGCTTTTCAACAAAATTAGGATCAGAATAGCATTAAGCAGGAAGTAGGAAGGGGACAACCAGCCCATGAATTCCTCATCTGTAAGCAACAGTAATGAAGAAAAACGGGTAACGAAAAGCAAAGTAGGACAACGGAGTGAAGAATGGAGATGACAAGGTAAGTGCTGAAAATCCTCACAGGACCTCTCTGCTTTCCTAGTAATCTCCCTAACAAAGCAGCCATCAGTTACTGGTGATAGATTAAGGTCATCCTAGCGCAAAGCGCTCACTCCTCGAAATAACATCATGTGGCTGCCATCCACCTCCCACTCCTCAGGAACCTCCCGGTGTCTAAGGGGTCCCCGTGTAACGTGGGGGAGGGGATACAGAAGACGTGGCTGGGACGGGAAAGTACTCGTCTCTTCTCCATAGAACGAGAGAGAGACAGCATTCGCTCCAGCTCTACCAGGAACTATAGCAAAGGGTCTTCTGTTACTCCTCAGATCAGACTCCTCTCCGATAACCGACATGACACCACGCATGAACAAGTGGAAAATGTTCCAAGTGATGGTTGGTGAGCTCACAGAAGGGTCCAACCAGGCTCAGTAGTCGGCTCCTCCTCCAGTTCCCACCTTGGGCCATTAAGAGGACCCACAGAAGAGAGGAAAAGTGAAAGGAGCCCCGCCCTCCGCAAATGCCCTGGACTAGAGGACATCTACGCCGCCTCTCACCATAGCTAGGGCCTCGGATAAACGAGAAGCCCAAGCGAAGAAGCAGTGAGCGAAGGGAACACAATGGCGCTGGGGCCACCATCTTGGATTGGGCCCCCTAGCATCGCTACCCCCCCCCCAGAAACTCTTAAGAGCTCTGAAAAGGGATGCAAGCAATAGAAATAATGACCCAACTAGGCCCCAAGGACCAGACTATAGCCTGTGGAAGGGGTATCAGGAGTCCAGGGAACAGGATGGCCGCAAAGAAACGCAGATGGAGGCGGATGATACCGAAGGCCAAAGCTTACCTGAGCAAGGCGAGCGCATATGGCGGCGGCAGCAGCGACGAAAGAGGGACTCTGCCTTCACTTCCGGTTTTCGCCTTCTCTCTCCCAGGCGCCTCGCCTTCCCGCCTGCCAGCACGCAGGCGCAGGAGACCGGAAGAAGACCCTTTCAGATTCGAGAGTTCCGCGCGCTCCGGGGTTGCCTTTAGAAAACGCCTGTGTGAATTTTTTTTTTTTTTAAGGCACTTCTAACTCCTTCGCTACTGCAAGTAACAAAAGCCTTGAAGGAAACTAGCATCGTCTCCCACTGTTACCTCTTTTCTCTGTCCTCGTCCACTCCGCGTCCCTCACCTCTTCCCTCGGGTTCTTGCCGGCAGGTCTTCTCTCTGGTCACCCCTCCGTGGGCGCCCCGCTCGGCAACAGGCTGGCGGGGCTGAGAGTTCCCACGGGGTCCTCCGCCCGGTAGTCAAGGTGACCGGCGCGTCCTCGCTGGAGCTAGTCTGACCCCAGCTGAGGGGAGGGAGTGAGCCGGCGCTGCGCCCGCGGGTCCTCCCCTACCCCTTCCCCAGCGGTGGAGACGGTGGGCGGTGTCTTCCCAAAATAATTTGGCCGGTGTAATTGACTGATGGGCAGGAAATTCGAGTCAAGAAGGTGTTCTGCAACCAACGGGTTGGATCGTCTCCAGGTGTTAAAAATAAATGGTAGGACTCGAGGGTTACACAGTATCCCATAAATATTATTTCAATCAGAATGTCGCCAACCCCGCCTCCAGCAGGCCAGCCCCATTATTCACCTTGAATTTTATCCTGAATGAAACCTTCGATACCCCCGTCTTTGATATGCTAGATAAGTCAGATGTGATGTCCACAAAAATGACAGCAAACGTTTGGCCCTTGACCACAGTTAATCATCTAACACTAAGGAATAGGTACCATTAGTCCCAGCCTGTAACAAGCAAACGAAGCAGCATGTCCAAAGTAACAAACAGCTAGTAAGCTGACAAAGCCAGGATACAAATACCTTTTGTTCTCTATTATATCCTGCCTCTCTGCTGAAGGAGTCTGGTTAATATTTACACTGTGGATTACCTCATTGGTTCAAGTCTTCGGTCTGGTGAAGCAGGGATTGTTTTCTGAGAGAAAACACCGTGTCCAAGAGAACGGTGACCCAAGAATCGTGTGGTAGAAGGGCGGTTTTTCCAACCCTAAGTATCCGTCGATTCAACAGTATTTATCCACTGCCTACCTTATGTCGAGTGCTAACCTAGGATCTGGAGACTCAGTGAACAGCCCTGTCATCACAGAGTTTCCACTCCAGGGAAGAAAACAAATAAGCAAATGTCAAGTAGTAATAAATGTCATTAAGAAAAATAAAGAGGGGATCCCTGGGTGGCGCTGCGGTTTGGCGCCTGCGTTTGGCCCAGGGCGCGATCCTGGAGACCGGGATCGAATCCCACGTCGGGCTCCCGGTGCATGGAGCCTGCTTCTCCCTCTGCCTGTGTCTCTGCCTCTCTCTCTCTGTGTGTGAGAGATAAAAATTAAAGAAAGAAAGAAAGAAAGAAAAATAAAGATAAGGGGCAAAGAGCGCTTGTTCAGACACTGTAGCTTTTCACTACAGTTGCCATCTATAGTTCTCAGGTTCCCAATGAGTAACCACATGTTTCTCACTTTGGAAAAATAACACACCAGTTCCTTCTGTTTTTCCAACAAGTTTTAAAGAACAACCCTTTTGGGTATTTGGGGAATACATAAATAAGACACGAGAGAGGGTGTCTGAAAATGAGAAATGATGAAGTAAAAGGAAGCTGCTTCCACACACAAATTGATTTGTCCATAGTTTTTTATTGACACTTTTTCAGTGTTACATAGGGGAAGGTATTGAGGATGTAGAAAGGAAAGCCATGCATACAAGGGAATGCAGCATCACTTTAGATCTCAGGAAAGTGAGCATCTGGTGGGTCTTTGGGGAAATTGGGAAAGAGGAAATCCAATAAAGAGAAAGACCAACTTAGAGACAAAAGAAAGACTAAGAAATGTAACATCTTCCTGGAACCATAATAGAGAGGCTAAACTAGGTCTTCATTCTTTTTCATGGACCATATAGTCTCTGGGAAAAGAGAGGTGGGAAAAACTAATTCTTCAGAGAATTACTAGTTCACAATGAACGAGTAGAATTAGAGAGCCATTGACAAACGTGAGGAAATAGCTGTGTTTAGGTTTTGGCAGGTGGGCAGGGAGTGGTAATAATATCATAGGGCTGCCATTTAATGAATCACAACTATTACATGCCAGAGACCATGCTACGCCCGCCCTTTACAGAGTGATTCTTAAGCATTGCAGCAACCCCATGAGGTAGGTATCATCATTATTGTTATCATCATCATTAGCATTCCAATCTTGTAGAGGAGGACACTGGACTACAGGTTAAGAAGCTTATCCTGTCCCAGCAAGTGGCAGGGTTAGGAAAAGGACCAAAGCCTGCCAGGCTCTGAAGCCCAAGTGCTTTACATATCCCTACTTCTCCATGCTGCAAATTTCAAAGAGGGGTCGGGTGAGGGTGACTTGGGAGTTTACAAGTTCCCATTGAAGGTTAAAGAACAATAAGATTCAGATCTGAGCAAGTTATCTTGCTAAATTTCACAGAATTATTGGATCTTGCCCCTAGAATTTCCCGGGAATGGAGAGAAAATGAGAAAGAACCAGTGAAGATGGTGGGAGGTAATTTTGATTGGGGGATTTCTTTGAGGAAGGGACCTGGAAGGGAAGAGTCAGGCCCTGCGGTGGATCCTAGACAGCAATCCGGTAGTTGGGATGGACCTGGGGCCTGACGTCGCAGACCATGCCAAGAAGCTGGGCCAAGACGCGTTCACGGTTTCTCTGCTGGGAGCTCTGCATGCCCTGCACCTGGCGTCTGGTAGCCTGTTCCACCTCAGCCGACAGGTTCCCCTGGGAGCCCATGGCCTGGGGGGATTGGGAAAGAGATGGAAGAGAGAAAGGCAAAAGCAGAAAACAGAGAAAGAAGGGTCCAGGCATGTGGAGGGAAAGATTCTGGAGCAACCAGGAAGAAAAGCCCTTGCCAAAACCATCCCCATCCCATCAAAATATCCAGACACCAAAGAAAGCAACACAATTCCCTTTCCTCTGAGACTTGACATGCAACTGCATCCAAAAACAGTAAAATCCCCTCTACCTTACCACACATAACCGTAAAACTCTGCCTTCCACCCCAAATGACATCATATTCCATGTAGACAGTGGCAATCCTCCCCCAAGTTGTTCAATTCTTTCAAAACTCTCAGATTCTCTTATCACACATCTTTATCAATAATGTGGTCCTTGCTAAGGGTCCCTTTCAGCCCTTTATCATGTTATTTTCTTGTAGAGCCACCCTGTACACACCTTATCATATACACCCACCGCCTTGCACCTTGGGGTCCCATCTCAACTTTCCCACAACTCACCGCCTGTTGCTTGCTCTGGAACTCCTGCTCTCGTTCTCTGCGGTACAGCTCCACCTCCATCTGTGCCTCCTCCTTTGCCTGCTTCAGACGCCGGGCCTTCCCTGGAAGCAGAAGAAAGGAGGGGGGGTGGGGATAGACCCCCTAACACCATCCATTTCTTCCCTCCCAATCAGCCATCCCAGTCCCAGCTTTCTCCCACCAGCCTTAGATTTTCCCAGGGACTCATATGTTTGCTGTCCCCCCCCACCCCAATTTTCTTTCCAGACTCCAAAGGGAGAGGAGACTCACTCTTTCTGGCATCTGCCACCTTCTCAGCCGCCCGTTTCTCAGCTTGCAGGAGCTGCTGGATACCCTGGGACTGACTGGCCATTTCTGTGGTTATGGCTAATGCTGTTTTGGATGCTACAGAGGTACCAGGTGGCTCCCCCCACCACCACTACACATGCACCCTCCGAAGTCCTCCCCTTCCACCAGCTCCTTGCTGCAGTCCTCCACTACCCCTGGGTCTTAGTGCTCCCCTGTTCTGCTCAGCCTCCTGCACCAGGTGTCTCCCCCAAATTGATCCTCCCATGGATGGCTGGTGTCTTCTCCCTCTCGCACCGGCAGTACCTAGGAGGACCACCTGGGGGCAGCAGAGGCCAGGCCCAACGCTGCCCGCCGCGGGCACAGCAGGTGCCGCGTTTTCGCCGTCGAACATCCAGGAATGGGGGCAGGGGCAGAGAAGAGTGAGAAGGGGGCATAGAGGGGTTGAAGATGGGGTGACAAGTAAGAAAGTGTGTCTTGGGAGAAGAGGATGCTGGCTTTCTCTGAATTCTTCCTATTTGTCTTCCTTTTTTCGCTCTCCCTCCCGTTTCCTTCTCTCTTTTTTTCTACATATTTCCCAAGTCTAATTTATGCATCCATTTCAATGCCTTCTCGTACGGTTGTTTATGTCTTTCACACATGCCTTTTTTTTATCTGTCCCTGTTCTTGGCTTCGCTGTGGCTTGAGTTTTAGTGTTGCGTTTTCACTGTAATTTTTAATCTTTTCTCCTCCGTTTTCTCTCTTTTCGTCTATCGCTGAACCGTCTCCTCTCTTCCCGGTTGGGGGAGGGGAGGATACATTAAGTCGCTGTGTCCCCCCCTCCCGTGCTCGGCTCCTCTTCCTTGTCTATGGTCCAGTCTTCCGGGTTCAGGCGGACCCTTATCTTAAGTTCCCAAGTTTCCCCCCGAGGCCAGACTGAGGAAACACACACACACACACGCCCGCCCCCTCGGAGAGAGAGGACATCCGGTAGCGCGTTCCCTTCCGGCCTTACCTGCGTCTCGGCTTTCGCCATTTCCGGCCGCCTAGAGCGTCCCGCCCTTCCCGCCTCCTTCCACGGAGCATCTTAAACCCAGGCCTCGGGCCTGCAGCTCCGGGGGTGCTGAGGGGGCGGGGGGCAGGTCTGATGAATAACCCCTCCCCCCAGGCCCCAGCGGGAGAAGCCTCCACATCTGTCTGCCGGGTACATCGTGTTCCATTTCTAGATCGTTATTTGAAATTATCTGTGACTTTAAATTCAGGGTTTTGTTGATAACAATTTTCCCCATCATTTTTCATTCGCCTTTTTCAAAGTCTTATTAAATATTACCTGGGCTCGTGAGCCTCAAAGCAATTATCTGTCCTTTTCTCAAATTTTACGTTAAAAAATCTGTGCCCCGAGCCCCCTTCAGGATTTTTTCAGACCCACGGTGTGGTAAAGGGGTGAGAGTGGGAGAGGCCCGATTCCTGCCGATGGGGAGGGGCGCGGGGAGGGGCGGGGATGTCAGAGCCGGCGGGACCCTGACCACTGCCTTTCGTCCTCCGTGCGCAGCCCAAGACGTCCATGGCCTCCGGGTCCCGCCGCCAACGCCGAGAGCGTCGCTTCCGTCGTTACCTGTCCGCGGGGCGGCTGGTCCGGGCCCAGGCCCTCCTCCAGCGACACCCAGGCCTCGATGTCGACGCCGGGCAGCCCCCACCCCTGCACCGGGCCTGTGCCCGCCACGACGCCCCGGCGCTGTGCTTGCTGCTCCGGCTGGGGGCGGACCCTGCCCACCAGGACCGCCACGGGGACACGGCGCTGCACGCCGCTGCGCGCCAGGGCCCGGACGGTGAGTCTGCCTGCTGGGGAACAAGGTCGTGACCCGGGGACATGACGGGGAGTCCGCCTGCTGGGGAGCAAGGTCGTGGCTGGGGACAGGGCGCTGCACACCACTGCGCGCCAGGGCCCGGACGGTGGGTTTGCCTGCTGGGGAACAAGGCCACGAGCGAGCCCCTAACTGACGGGGAGGAGATGAAGGCCAATCGTTGAAAAATCGGCTACTTCTATCTAGGAAGGTAGTTGACCCCATTGGCATGTGGCAGTCGTTTCTGACTTTACATCACTGAGCTACCATTGTCCCAAGAGCCCAGCATTCTCAAAACAGCAACTTCAAATTTCCCATCTTTCTAGATGAGTTGCAAATTTGTCACTTGACTGGTGTTCCCCTACAGTGCAAAAAGTGAGAGAGAGGGTAGGTTCTGCAGTTAGGTTGCCTGGGTTCGGATCCCAGTGCCACACTTAGCTGTGTATTCTTGAGCGACTTACTAAACTTCTGAGGCTTAGTTTGCCCTCGTATACTATTAACAGCAGCTCTTGCTGTGTATGTGCCGGTACTTCTCACAAAACAGCTCATTTAATCGTCACAATAAGTACTAATATTATCCCTGGTTTCTCAGATGAGAAAACAGCACAGAGGGGATCCCTGGGTGGCGCAGTGGTTTGGCGCCTGCCTTTGACCCAGGGCACGATCCTGGAGACCCGGGATCGAGTCCCACATCGGGCTCCGGGTGCATGGAGCCTGCTTCTCCCTCTGCCTGTGTCTCTGCCTCTCTCTCTCTCTCTCTCTGTGACTATCATAAATAAAAAAAAAAGAAAAGAAAAGAAAAGAAAACAGCACAGAGAAGTTAAGTAATTGGCCAAAGTCACCCAGTCACAAAGTGGTAGAGCAGGGATTAGAACCCAGGCAGCCTGGCTAGACCATCTGTACTCTTGAGGACTGTTGTATACATTATAGGATTATTCAGTCATAGTGCCCATGTTCACAGCACCCATGCCATCACATATGTTTAGAGAATCACCTGACACAACGTGTAATTAGAGCACCTGACATGTGATTAGCACTCAGTAGATGCTGGCCAGTGTTGTTCCTGTAATCAACAGATCCATACCCTTTACCCTCAGTTCTACAACAACTAAAAAACGGGATCCCTGGGTGGCGCAGTGGTTTGGCGCCTGCCTTTGGCCCAGGGCGCAATCCTGGAGACCCAGGATCGAATCCCACATCGGGCTCCCGGTGCATGGAGCCTGCTTCTCCCTCTGCCTGTGTCTCTGCCTCTCTCTCTCTCTGTGTGTGTGTGTGACTATCATAAATTAAAAAAAAAAAAAAAAAAAACATTCAAAACAACTAAAAAACAGCACTAAGAGCCAAACATTTTTCTCATCAGTCTGCCAGCAGACCCGTGTGGTGAGAAAACCCAACCTGAACTAAAATGAGACTGTGATTCATTTTTATCCTACTAATTGTCGATATCCGTACATTTCTCTGCAGTGTCTTTCATGTGTTTGGTTACTGGAGCTGCCCAGGCCCTCTAGGCTACTTAATACACAGTGTATGTACTTTAGATCAGCTCTACCAAATCTGAGTTCTGAAAGACCTTTGACACTGAGGGTTTCAGATGGGGACCTATTGACTGTGGAAGCAGCTCTGTAGAGATAATAGCCTTTAGGAAAATAAAGCCTCGTAGAGACTTTTCTTCTAGAATAAGAACATTAGAGGAAGATCCCTGGGTTGGGATGAACAACCTTACCTCAGTATGATTGCTCCTATTGCCATCTTCCAGCTCCCCAACAGAAACCCCTCTTACCCCAAAAACTTCCCTCATAGAGTAAAAAAAAAAAATCCTCTTTTCTTTAATTCCCCTTAACAGGGCAGCCCCGGTGGCGCAGCGGTTTAGCACTGCCTGCGGCCCGGGGTGTGATTCTGGGGACTCAGGATCGAGTCCCGCATCGGGCTTCCTGCATGGAGCCTGTTTCTCCCTCTGCCTGTGTCTCTGCCTCTCTCTCTCTCTCTCTGAATAAGTAAATAAATAAGTAAATAAATAAATATTTTAAAAAGTATATTAAAATAATAATAATAATAATTCCCCTTAACATAGTGAGATAGGCTGGCATATTCAGATTTTTTTTAAAGATTTTATTTATTTATTCATGAGCGATACAGAGAGAGAGGCAGAGACACAGGCAAAGGGAGAAGCAGGCTCCCTGCAAGGAGCCGGATGTGGGACTCAATCCTAGGACCTGGGGATCACGCCGTGAGCCGAAGGCAGATGCTCAACCTCTAAGCCACCCAGGTATCCCTCAATTTTTTTTTTTAAACTTAAACAGAGGAGGTTTGCAAAATGTAAGCATCTAATTTGACAGCTGACATTTTACATGGCAAGAGAGCAGAGAACCCTGTGACAAATCTCAGTCCTGTTCATTCAGCCTCTAACACTTATAGGCTATGTACCAGGGACATGCAACTTAACTTCCATGACCCTAATTTGCCTCTTTTCATTATTATTAAGTTTTTTTTTTATTTTGTTTTTAAGATTTTATTTATTCGTTCATGAGAGACACAGAGAGACAGAGGCAGAGACACAGGCAGAGGAAGAAGCAGGCTCCATCCAGGGAGCCCGATGTGGGACTTGATCTTGGGACTCCAGGATCACACCCTGAGCCAAAGGCAGACACTCAACCACTGAGCCACCCAGGCATCCTGGAGTTTTTTATTTTGTAACTTGTCTCTCTAAAATGGAAGCTGTGACAATTAAATGAGGCAAGCACTTGGTACAGGTTTGGCAGTCACCAAGTGAGAAGTATTGTTATTTGTATTCTTATATTATCCAATTATGGCTTTGGGGGTAATAAAAAGATCTCTCATAGTATGGTAGGATATTCTTTCATTATATTGACATCTAAGAAGCATATGAGATCAATACTGTTATCCTATTACAGAAGACGAAACAGTGTCTAGAAGGTTCAGGAACTTACTGCAATCTAATAGCCAACAGGTTGTTGTCTTCCCCGTACTTGGGTCACTCCCAAGCCTTGGGATCCTCTCAGGCCTTACTTCCTCCTGTTCCTCTGACAGCCATGCCACCAGATGGCCTTCTGGCTCTTTGGTAAATGGCTCATCATAGTCAGCTTCAAACTGCTTTAGAGACTATTAGGTCTTAAAATGCAAATATTTTCTTTGAACAAATGAAATGACCCAGGATCCCCTAAGGAAGGGGAGGTTTTCCCCCATTCCCACGTTAGCTATGTTAGCTGTTAGGTTCGAGGGATGAGGCAGTTGATGCTGGATTGACTGGGCTCTGTGATCACAACCAATGAGATGCTAGTGAATGGCTTTTGGTAACTTCCTTTTGGGACCCATCACCTCAAGGGGAAGTGGTCTTAACTGTCAAAGGCCCCCATATAAACATACCTTAGTCAGACAATAACCATTCTCTACACACGAGTATTGGTGAACATTAAGAAACAGTGGGTCATTTTCTCACAGACTTTGCAAAAAGAATGAAGTCCAAAGCCAGACGGCTTTTCTTTTTCTTTTGATGTAACATTCACCACACTTCTGCTCTGCGCCAGCACAGTACCAGACAACTGCCATCCATTACTCACTTTGACCTGCACAGTAGGAGTAAGCTGTGGCCCTATTTGGCAGATAACTGAGCCATTTTCTGGCGTATGTTCCATTCGCCTTTCCAGCCTTTCCTACCACAGCACAACCACAAAACTGCAGTTTCAGCTACGTAGCTCTGTTTTGTTACTCTTGATCTTCAGGATCATGAGTTCAAGTCCCACATTGGGTATACAGATTACTTAAAATCTTTAAAAAATGGAAAGAAGGGGGGCACCAGGGTGGCTCAGTGGATGAGCATCTACCTTCAGCTCAGGTCATGATTCTGGGATCAAGTCTCACATCGGGCTCCCTGCATGGAGCTCCTTCTCCCTCTGCCTGTATCTCTGTCCCTCTCTCTGTATCTCTCATGAATAAATAAATAAAATCTTTAAAAATAAAATCTTTTAAAAAAGGAAAAAGCCAAAAAACGTATTAAAAAAAGAAAACTTCATTAATAAAGTCATCTTTTTAATCTATCTGATGAGCAAAATTACAGGGTTAGTTGGTGATAATCTTGGTAAAGGATGACACATGCACTCATATTCTTTGTAGGAGTGTATGTTGGCACAAATTTGAGAGCAAATCGGTAAAATCGCACATGTTCTTTGACTCAGAAATTCCACTTCTGAGAATCTACCCCACAGAAATACTGTAAGGAGTCTACAAAGACACGTAGGAGGCCAAACATTTTTGGAAACAAAGTCTCTTGACCAGGGGTGGTGAGATGTTTATTTCATACATATAGCGGAACACTACACAGTCATAAAAAAGAATGAGGTAGACTTGTTTATGCTCCTGTGGAAAAATACAAATGAGACATCAGGTGAAAAAAGCAAGTTGCCAAACAAAAACATATAGCTTGGTTACACATCTCTGAAAAAAAAAGTCATCCCGTGTATGCATTTTGTTTGTTTGTTTTTTTCTGGGTATGCATTTATATGCACCAAGACAGGACTGAAAGGGACCACGATAAACTGTTACCAAGATTAAATTTATTCTTCGTTCTTTAAAAAGAAAAGATTTAGGACACCTGGGTGGCTCAGTGGTTGGGCGGCTGCCTTCAGCTCTGGTTGTGATCCCGGGATCCAGGATCGAGTCCCTGCATGGAGCCTGCTTCTCTCCCTCTGCCTATGTCTGCCTTTCTCTCTCTGTGTGTCTCTCATGAATGGATAAATAAATCTTTTTAAAAAATAAAAATAAAATATTTTTCAAATTAGTTAAATCCCTTTCACATTAAAATGTTACCCAGGTAAGATTGGAGGACAGCCACCCATAGTCCTACCACCCAGAGACTAGGATTTTTACACATTTCCTTCTAGCCTATTTTTTTTTTCAGCCATAGGAATTAGCCCCTTATTTTACACAATTGTGATTGGATCCTATGTATAGGTTTTTAGCCAGCTTTTTCCACACACAAACATCATTTTTAGTGGCTATTGAATATTCTGTACCATATTTTACTTGCCATGTTTTATAGTTGGAAGCCTTACTCCTTAGAGCCTATGAATTTAAAAACCTCCTATGCAAGTCTGAACACCCACCCACCTTCATACCTGCTGTGAACCCTGTCAGGGAATAAGCAGTTGAAAGACAGGACTAGGTATATGTTGGGTGGGACAAGTTGGGAGCGCTGTGATAGGTCATGTCAGTAGTAAAGAGACATAGCCCCTCCTCTCATCCTGATGTGGTTTGAGCTGGGCAGCACTCAAGTACCAAGCGTGATGAGTGAGGGGCAACAGGCCTTGACCAGCCAAGGTGGGCCCATTCTGTCTTCCTACCTCCCTAGCAGTGACAGGACGACCCTTCCCTTGTCCATCCTTTTGCCAGGTGACCAGTATGTTGCAGCACCACAAAGTAAAGATTTAAGGACTGGTGGCCCATTTCCTCCTGCCCTAGGGAGAGAAAGTAGGTCCACAGGAAGGGAGGGTGCCTCACTCACCTTCCTCTATCCCTGCAGTGAAAGAGGTGCTTGGTAGCCATAGTGGGTGGGCTTGGCCAGGGGTAGAGCACTGGGTTGGCAGTAAAGTGAACAGCTTGACCTTCAGCTTACGCTAGAATGGATGCAGTAGGTCAGGGCTCGGGAAGAGAGGAATTCAGGAATATCAGTCCTGCTTCTGTTTACCCCAGCCTCCTGTCAGCAAGCCCCTGGGCAAGACCCTAAATCTCAGCCCCTTTCTCCTGCCCTACATCAGTAGTCATTTGGAAAGAACTTGATTTGCTGCTAGGAACATTTCTATGGCTTGAACTCGTTGCTAGTCTGGACCCTCATACCTCCTCACCCCCCTCCCAGTATGCCCTGTATGAGGTTGGCTGAGAGAAATTCCCCTGAAAACATTTATTTTACTCAGTTTATTGAGCAGCAATATGTAAAGGTCTCTGTTATTTATTCGTATGTTTATAATTGTGCAGAGTAAAATATTCAATTATTTTACAGTCTGAAGTACAGTTTTGGGTGAGAAACACAATAAGAGTTGTAAAGTGACAACATTTTCATATGAAATACATAGAGGTTTTTGACATTGCCCAGGGTGGCTGGAAGCAGGCTGCAAAATGTCACTTAACATAGTAGGACTCCTATATTTGTGGACACTAAAATTGTTTGTAGGGACGCAGACTAGAATATTTTAAACTACCATGCTTATCACACATGCGGTAAACTATCAGTAAATATTTGTCAGTGATGGTGATTTCCTAATACCCAGGAGGCTACCACGTGGGCAACTCTTTCCATGGCTCTAAGACCAAGGGAGTGAGTGACCCGCAGGATTCAAGATGGCAGTCCTGCCGAGGAGTGGGAGTCCCAGCTAACGTCTGCTTACTGCTCTTCCACCAACAGCCTACACGGACTTCTTCCTGCCACTACTGAGTCGCTGCCCCTCTGCCATGGGAATAAAGAATAAGGATGGGGAGACCCCTGGGCAAATTCTGGGCTGGGGACCCCCCTGGGATTCTGCTGAAGAGGAAGAAGAAGACGAGGCCTCTAAGGAGAGGGAATGGAGGCAGAAGCTGCAGGGAGAGCTGGAGGAGGAGTGGCAGGAGGTGATTGGGAGGTTTGAAGGTAAGGAATCCATCCCCATCTATAGCTGCCCTCCTTCCCTTGACCGCTCTTCCTGTACCACCGCCCCTCTCCTGCCCCTCCTGCCTATCACCTTCTCACAGCATTTTCCTGGCTACCCTCATCCTGCCCTCCCAAACAGATGACGCTTCCCATGAGACCCAGGAACCTGAGTCCTTCTCAGCCTGGTCAGATCGCCTGGCCCAGGAACACGCCCAGAAGCACCAGCAGCAGCACGAGACACAGGGAGCCTGCCGACCCCCACGGGCCGAGGGTTCCAATCACAGCTGGCAACAGCAGGAGGAGGAGCAGCGGCTCTTCCGAGAGCGAGCCCGGGCCAAGGAGGAAGAACTGCGTGAGAGCCGAGCCCAGAGGGCCCAGGAGGCTCGTGGGGACCGAGGGCCAGAGCCAGCCAGGGCTGGGCCCAGCGCAGAGCACCCACGAGGAGCAGGGAGAGGCAGCCTCTGGCGCTTTGGTGATGTGCCCTGGCCGTGCCCTGGGGGAGGGGACCCAGAGGCCATGGCAGCAGCCCTGGTGGCCAGGGGCCCCCCCTTGGAGGAGCAGGGGGCTCTGAGGAGGTACTTAAGGGTCCAGCAGGTCCGCTGGCACCCTGACCGCTTTCTGCAGCGATTCCGAAGCCAGATTGAGACCTGGGAGCTGGGCCGCGTGATGGGGGCCGTGACGGCCCTTTCTCAAGCCCTGAATCGCCATGCGGAGGCCCTCAAGTGATCTAGGGAAAGAGTGAGAACTGCAGGGAACACAGTGTTAGAGGCAGGGCCATAGGAAGGGGAAAGTCAAGTATGGGGATGACGAGGAAGAGGCCAATGCCACAGGATGAAGGATATGGGGTGGGAGCAAAATTTGTATTGAGTGGGAGTGGGGAGGATATGGGCCACCACCACTGCTGCTTGGCACCTCCATTTCCTAATAAGACCTGGTTCCACATCTCACTCCCTGTGTCTCCTCTGCCTTTTTCCATTGCTGTGGTTTTCATCATACATGACATCTCTTTCCTACCCCGCCTGCCCAAACCCGCAGCTCCTACACACCTGCAACACACACGCACACACTAAGATGTGCTCTCAGCTGGAGCCAGGAAGGCCCTGCATGCCCACCCACAGAGGCAGCCCTTAGGAGACCCAGTATGCCCACCAGTCTCACTCCATTCCCTGCACTGGGCTCCTCCACTGTGCAGTCAATGACTGGAAAAATAGATGTGAACTGAGGCAGAAAAGGGAACAAAGCCAGTTTCCCTCCTCTCCCCAGTTCCCCAGGCAGAACCACATCCTCCTCCCCATTTAACACCCCCTCCCCCAACACAGGGCTTTCCCTTTGCTGAGTCACTGAATGCTCTGAATTGGGGGCAGCTGGAGCTGGGGGCCCTGAGGAGGTTGTGGGAGGATGGAATAGAAGCAGAATGGACAGAGGAAGAGCCCTGGGGGGGGGGGGGGGGAGTGGAATTTTGGTTGCTAAAATTAGGAGCAGGGGAAGGAGATGGAAAGAGCCAAATTATGTAACCTGGGTTGTCTGTTCTTGGGCAACTAGAGATCCACACCCAAAGCTATCTCCCCTGGAGCTCCTCAGTCCTCTGTATCCTCCAGGGCGCGGGTCCTCTCCAGCTTCTGCTCCCATCGCACCCCTGGAATTCATCTCTGGGCAGTTCAGCTCAGCCTTCCAGATAGACCTCTTGTCCTGAGGTTGAAGGAAAGGTCCTGAGGAGCAGAGGGAGAGGGTCTGGCGCCATCGCCTTCCCTGTTCACACTCCATTTCCACTCCAGCTCCCCAGACCTGTAGACAGTACCAAACCCCACTGCCATCCCCCAGGACACAACAAGGAACTCCGTGAAAAGAAAGGAAAGTACAGGCATGCGCCGGCCTGTGCAATCTGCACGACTCTACATCAGAGCATCTTATGAATCAGGAACTTACTTTCCAGGCTTGGAGCCCTGGTTTACTCAGGAGGATCCCAGGAGTGGAAGCAGAGGGCAATAGAGGATAGGGAGGGGAAGCCCGTGGAAGCAGGGGTATGCAGAGTGGGCAAGGGACCTGGGAGAAGACAGCCAGGAGACCCAAAGCCTCCCAGACCAGGCAGCTGTTCAGGGTCAGGAGGAGGAAGGGCTGGTGAGAAAGATCCTGTGAGAGGAAGCTGCTGTGATTCAGAGAAGAGTCTTTGAGCTGTGAGCAACCCAGGCGTCCGGTTCCTCTCACAGGCCGGAGATTTCGGAAGTGGCATGCAAAGAGCCCACATTGGGAGTGGGGGGAGTTGGGGTTGCTGGAGTTAGGATCCCTAAGCTGGGGGGTCGAGAGGTAAGCATTAGAAACCTTTGGCAGCCAAATTTGCTCCTCCATCCAGATTTTTTTTCTGGCTTTTAAGCACATCTTTGCCCTTCTACAAAAGTTACATAAAACCAAAGCAAAATAAGCCCTGATACCTGACCCCCAAATCTACCTCTTTTCAACGTCCCTTCCTGGTGTCTGGCCCCCAGCCCTGTTGGGGGTTCCCCTGAGATGAGGGCTGTTCACTTTCTCTGACCACAGGGTTTCCGCTTCTGTGTCTCTTGTTTCCTAGTCTGATAAAAATACTGAGCCCTAGAGGCCCTAGCTTCCTCTGACCCCCTGGGGCCAGGCAGCAGGCATCCTGTCCACCGTGGTGGGGGCAGGGAGGGGGGCCCAGGGATCCCCAAGGGATGACTCAGTGCCTACCGTGAAACACTGGAGAGGTGTGAGTGTTTCTGCTCTCGACAGCTGGAACGAGGAATCTTAAGTGAAGGACGATGCATTGGGGTTCAGTTAGAAAAACAAGATTAGAGAACAAGACTAGAGAGATCAAAGAGGGTCAATTAGGGACTGGGGTTTAGGCAAGTTTGAGTTAAATTGAGAAAAGGATCTGGAAAGGAATCTATTCAGTGTAGTTCAACCAAGCATCAAGTAGCCCATTGGTAATCCAAACTGCTTCAAGTTTTCAGTCCAACAGCGGAGGTGAGGCCCATACCTAATTGTGATTCAGGGCATGTTGCGGAGTGAATGCCCTAGAGTAAATCCTAGTGGATCCAGAAAAGGGGAGGTGAATTCCATCTGAAAGCACTGGGGCGGTGGGGCTCTGGGTGTAAGTGAATGGAAAAGCTCCGTAGATCAATGAAATGGCTTCAGCAGAGACCAGGAGTCAGAAAACAGCATACTGAGGAAAAGATGAACATCCTGTGGTAGACCAAACACAGGTGTGAGTGAGCACGTGTTGAAGAAGGGACCATAGAATGCCAAGGTAAAGGGTTTAGGACACACTTCATGCTGTGTGCTGTGGTGCTGGTGACAGCTGTGCAGAAGAGGGAGAGAGAACGGGAGAGTGCTATATGTGTTACAGACAAGGAGTCAAGAAAAAACTATCATTCTGTGAACACCTACCATGTCAAGCCCCTTCCTAACATGAGTAATCCTGCCAACAACTGTTCAGAAGGTGGGTGGTCCATCTCCATCATAAAAAGGAAACCGGGGCTCATATACATGCTGAACTTGCTTAAGGCCACACAGGTAAAAAAGTAGCGGAATGAGCACAAAGCTCATCTTACTCCAAGACTCTGGTACTTGTATACTTTAACTTGGGTCCCAGTAATTCCAAGTGGTATTAAAGGAGGGAACATGGGATCCCTGGGTGGCTCAGCGGTTTGGCACCTGCCTTCAGCCCAGGGCGTGATCCTGGAGACCCGGGATCGAATCCCACGTCAGGCTCCCGGTGCATGGAGCCTGCTTCTCCCTCTGCCTGTGTCTCTGCCTCTCTCTCATTAATAAATAAATAAAATAAAATAAATAAATAAATGAAAAAGGAGGGAACAGATCTTAAAAAACTGAGAAGATAAGTCATTAGCCCAAGACAACTGATGGGACACTGGGAGGAATCTTAGAAGAGGAATTTTAGATGACTCTGAATTTCGAGCCTGAAGATTAGAAAGATGCTGCCCTTAGCCTAGCTGAGGGGAAAGATAAGGAATTCAGTTTTAGACACTGAAGCAATAAATTTTTATTAAGCACCTGAGAGGAGCAGGGCACTCTACTAGACAAAAGGTTTAAATGAAATATAAAGTCACTGCCCTCATTAGAGGGCTTGCAGTATAACAAGTTAATATAAAAGTAACAACTACAAGTAATAATGGGAGGTGCACCTGCTTAGAGAAATAAAGTGTTCAAAGAAGGCTTGCTGAGTTTGAGGTGTTAGCATAATATGCAAGTGGAGATTTCCAACAAGCAGGTCCAGAACTCAAGAGAAAAGTTTGAACTGGAGGGGTAGATTTGGGCATCATTCCCTTCCTAGCAGAGACAGTCTCTGGAGTGGACAGGAGCCCTGAGAGAGGGTGACCAGAATAGCCCCTAAAGACGGTGAGGAATCACTAAGGGAGGGAGGTGGGGGAAGCGGTTAGAGAAGTAGGGCAAGGGAGGGGTGTGCCAAGCAGAGACCGGGCAACTACATCTAATGCTTCAAAGAGGTCTAGTAGGGGAAGGTTGAAAGATCCTTTGGGTTCAGGAACTAGACAATTACAAATTTTGAGAAAACAGTTTCCACTTACCAGATGGGCAGAAATCGCTTTACAGAGGTTGAGGAATGAGTGGGAGGTGAGGAAAGGGAGGTGGTAGGTACAAAGTCATAGAATGGTGAATATATAAGACAACTAAGAATCATCTCTAGTTCAACCCACGAATTCTACAGATGAGGAAAATTTTACCAGTTCCCAAAAAAGTGGGTAGTTAAGGGGGCCTACTCTCTTAAGACATCACACAGAAAAGGAAGGTGAGAGATAGAATGGATATTTGCGAGAAAAACAGAGTCCAGGGAACTATTTTCAAGAAATAAAACTGGGGACTCTTGGGTGGCTCAGAGGTTAAGCATCTGCCTTCAGCTCAGGGCCTGATCCCAGGTTCTGGGGATCAAGTCCTATGTCAGGCTCCTTGCATGGAGCCTGCTCCCTCTGCCTGTGTCTCTGCCTCTCTCTGTGTGTGTCTCTCATGAGCAAATAAAATCTTTAAAAATAAATAGATAGAAATAAAACTGAACATGTTTGTAAAATGAAAGCAAGATGCATGAAGAGAAACATACTGAAAATGTGGGGAAAGAATATAGTAAAGACACAGGAAGTGGATTACAGAGTACAAAGGATCAGCCTTGGACAGAAGAAAGAGTCTTGGAGTCAAAAGAAAAGAAAGATGGGGTGCCTGGGTGGCTCAGTTGGTTAAGCATCTGCCTTCAGATCAGATCATTGATCCCAGGGTCCTGGGATCAAGCCCTGCACGGGCTCAGAGAAGAGTCTGCTTCTCCTTCTCCCTCACCCTTTGCCCCTCCCCCTGCTCATGCTCTCTCTCGCTCTCTCTCAAATAACTGAAAAAATTTTAAAAATAAAATTTAAATTTAAAAATAGATGAAATATAAAGTAGAGGAAAAGGGAAGAAGTGAAGAGGTCAGCTTGGATGGCCGTAAGCTCAATGAAAGAGATGACAGCATCACCAACCGAGAGGAAAGAGGTAAAGTTGAGGTGTAAGAGGCTCAGAGAACATTGCGTGCAGAAATGTAAAAGGGAATCAAGAAAGAAGGATTGAACTGAGAAATACTGAGAGCTCTCTGATGGCAAGGGTTAGCAGAAGGCCTCTTTTGGTGACATGACTCTCCTGCACTATGTGGCAACCTTGGAGAAAGCCTCAAGAATAAGACCACTGAGTTCATCCAAATCAAGTTTTTCAAGATCTTGGTAGAACACCAAGTGCTTCTAAAGTGCTTATGAAGGGGTGTCTGGGTGGCCCAGTTGGTTAAGCACCTGACTCTTGATTTTGGCTCAGAGTCATGAGATCAAGCCCCACGTTGGGCTCTGCCCTAGGTGCAAAACCTGGTTAAGATTCTCTCCCTCCTTCTCCCTCTGTCCCCTCCCCTGCTCATGCACTCTCTCTCTCTCCCAAATACATAAATAAGTGCTAGTAAAAGTAGTTGAAATTTTTGACCATGCAGTGCAAATTAAACCATATGGGCAAGGAAAACAAGGAAAGAAGAGGAGTTGGAAGCCTTGGTGAGAATGGGGAACTAATTTGTTGGGGAAGAGTAGGGGGTATGAAAGTGAGTGGTCATGATGAGAGGGAAAATTCAGAGTTCAAGATCTCAAAGATGTAGCCCTTCCAGGTGATGCTGAGGTCTGAAATACAACCTTGCTCGTGGGTGCCTAAACAGGAGCAGGGAAAGAGGCTATAAAGTTGTTGTAATTGAGAAATTTTAAGGCACTGAGAGGACAGTGTGAGACTCATTCTGCGTGGTTTTGATGTCTCTAAAGATGTTGGTAGGGATGAAATATGAAGAAGAGCTGAGTTAGGTATAAAATTGTTAAGGGTGTGATAAAGATGGTGAAGACTGTGCTGTACAGATAGTAAGAGAATGGCAAATGCAAAAGGCATGGGCTTCAAGAGGAGAAAAGGAGGTTGCTAATGGTGCTGAATAGTGATCTCTCCTCTGCCCCGGTAGGGACAGAGGACCTTGTGATTGGAGGAAGGAAGAGCAGTGTTCACCAAAGAGAAAAGGAGCATCATTAGGGTAAATCCAGGTTTCGTGGTGCCAGAGGAAGACTCTTTCAAAAATGAGACAGAGAATTTGAATATATGAGGAGTTCCATCAAATATTGTGAAATTGGCTGAAGTGTCCCTGTCAGGTAAGAAGTCTAATCCAGAGAGGTTAGATCCCAGTGAGACTTCAGGAGAAGACAAGGTCTGGAGGAGTTTTGCTTCTGGAGATAGGAGATTGCTGCTTCTGGAATTTAGAATGGAAGGGACATAGCATTTATTACGAGGGAAGAAACATTAAGTACCTTTTTAAAAAAGATTTTATTTATTTATTCATGAAAGACACAGGGACAGAGAAAGGCAGAGACGTAGGCAGAGAGAGAAGCAGGCTCCATGCAGGGAGCTCGATGTGGGACTCCATCCTGGGACCCGGGGATCATGCCCTGAGCCAAAGGCAGACGCTCAACCGCTGAGCCACCCAGGCGTCTCAAAACATAAATACCTTGAAGGAGGTCTCAGGGGGATGCACAAGACAAAATATGTCTTCCAGTTGCATGGCTTTAAATGCCATCCTCATGCTGATGACTTCTAATGTTGTCTCTCTAGCTCTGACCTTGCCTCTGAAAGCCAGACTCCTATCCAACTGGCAAGTGAAATCTCTACTTGGATGTCTGCCCAATGGATTTTTTTAAAGGTTGTTTTTTTTTTTTTTTGAAGATTTCATTTATTTATTCGTGAGAGACACACACACAGAGGCAGAGACACAGGCAGAAAGAGAAGCAGGCTCCATACAGGGAGCCCGATATGGGACTCCATCCCCAGGACTCCAGGATCACAACCCAAGCCAAAGGCAGATGCTCAACTGCTGAGCCACCCAGGCATCCCTACCCAATGGATTTAGACTTAACATATTCAAAATCAAACTTTTGGTTCACCCACTTCATCAGAATCCGTGTCCCAGTCTCCCTATCTTCCATCCCCACACACATCCACTCAAATTGAACATCAAGTCCTGTCAATTCTACCCCTGAAATATATCCCACATTTGTCTACTTCTCTCCATTTCCACGTCTGCCACCATCTTCTCTCTTCCTATCACTGCCATTGCCTCCTAACTTGTGTCCCTGCTTTCATTTTTTTCCTTCTACAATCCAATCTAGACACAGGATCTTTTTTTTTTTTTTAAGATTTTATTTATTTGAGAGAGAGTGTGAGTGAGAGAAAGAGAGCAAGAGCAGTGGAGACACAGAAGGAGAGGACGAAGCAAACTTCCCACTGAGTAGGGAGTCAGATCTAGACTGTATCCCAGGACTCTGGGATCATGACCTAAGCTGAAGGCAGATGCTTAACCGACTGAGCCAATGAGGCACCCTAGATCTTTTAAAACCCTAGGATCTGGGATCCCTGGGTGGCGCAGCAGTTTTGCGCCTGCCTTTGGCCCAGGGCATGATCCTGGAGACCTGGGACCGAATCCCACGTCGGGTTCCCGGTGCATGGAGCCTGTGTCTCTGCCTCTCTCTCTGTGTGTGTGTGTGTGTGACTATCGTAGATAAAAAAAAAAAAACCTAGGATCTTTGAAAAACACAAATCCAATCACCTCTGCCTCACTCCATTCCATCCTCCACCTCCTCCCCAGTCCTCTTTCCCCTCTTCCCCCTTATACACAAGGATACATACACACTGACACCCTGCTTCTCATGATTTATTTACCTTTGAATGGCCCTGCATGGGGATCCCTGGGTGGCGCAGCGGTTTGGCACCTGCCTTTGGCCCAGGGCGCTATCCTGGAGACCCGGGATTGAATCCCACATCGGGCTCCCGGTGCATGGAGCCTGCTTCTCCCTCTGCCTATGTCTCTGCCTCTCTCTCTCTCTCTCTCTCTCTCTCTGTATGACTATCATAAATAAATAAAATAAAAATTAAAAAAAAATGAATGTCCCTGCATGATCTGGCTCCTGCCTTCTCTCTCTGACTCCATCCCCTACCCCGCTCCCACTGTCTCTCTGCTCCAGCCACACACCAGCTTCCTTTCTGTTCTTCAACACCCCCTGCTCATTTCTACCTTCCAGCTTTTGCAGTAGCTGTTCCCTTTGCCTGGAATGCTTCTCCCCTAAATCTTCACCTGGTCACTCTTACCTGTCATTTGGGTCTTAGCTTAAATGCCACTTACTCGGAAAGGACTTCCTGACCACTGTGTCTAAAGTAGTTCTCTGCCACTCCTCACATGTCCTCTATTATTTCCTCATAGCACTACTTATTGACTTCATCAGGGTATTTCCTTTATGCTTTGCTTTACTAGGATGTCTGATTTGCTTGCCACTATATCCCTATTGCCTAGAACAGTGCCCAGCACATAATAGGTACTCAAAAAACCTTCTTAAATTGGGGCCAAAAAAAAAATGGGGCCAAAAAGAAATTCTTAAATGGAGGGATGGATGAATAATGGAATAAAACAAGAGAAAGCCCAACTTTAGGTTTGAGGCTTAGATTGGACTTACCTGTAGAATCAGGTTTATTTATTTATTTATTTGTTTATTTTATTTTATTTTTTTTTTTTTAAGAATCAGGTTTAACTATAGGGTCAGGTGTGGGGATGAGTTAATTTCAAGATTAGCTCTAGGAAACAAGGTTGGGTTAGTTTAGAGGATAAGTTTATTTTCAGGTTTATTTATTGGAATGTATTTAGATTTGAGGTTAGGGTTGAGTTTGAGTTGCAATTTGGGTTGAGGTTAAATTTGAGTTAGGGTCAAAGTATTAAATCCCAATTTAGGTTTTGAGGCTAAGTTCAAGTTTGAAGCTAATGTTCAAGTTTCAACCTCATTTAAAGGCCTCAGAGATTTCACTAGTTCTCCATAGAGCCAACTGTAAAGACTGTATGTCCCTGAGTTTGGGGCACAAGACTCCAGTCATCACCCCTCCCACCCAGGGAAAGCCCCAAACCAACTGCTGGCCTCCCCAAGAAAGAAACCAAATTTCACACAACCTCCGAAACTGAGATTGAAACCAAGATTGGTCCATCTCGAGGAGCGTCCTTCAGCACATCACAAACGCCTGTGACACTGAGCCTCAGCCCAGTCTTGCCCTTCCTTCCTCTCTGTCTCTCATGTCCTATCACTCCTTGCCTTCCCCTTTTTGTTCCTCAATGCCCTGTCTTCCTCTCTGACCTAAGTTTCTCCCTTTCTCGGTTTCTCACCATTAATTGCAACACTGTTTTATATTTTAATATAACTGAGGTCACTTAGTCCATCAGCTCCTACCATTAGAGACGCAGAAAGAGACAACAGGAAGGAAAAGGAACCCCAGAGAGAGAGACACACACACAGAGGAAAGGAAAGGAGCAGAGACCAAGAGGGAAACTAACAGTGACATAAGAGACAGTAGGTTAGGGATCCCTGGGTGGTGCAGCGGTTTGGCGCCTGCCTTTGGCCCAGGGCGCGATCCTGGAGACCCGGGATCGAATCCCACGTCGGGCTCCCGGTGCATGGAGCCTGCTTCTCCCTCTGCCTGTGTGTGTGTGTGTCTCTCTCTCTCTGTGATTATCATAAAAAAAAAAAAAAGACAGAGACAGTAGGTTAAAAGAATTAAGAAGAAGCCAAGTTACAGACTAAGATTTTTTTTTTTTAAGATTGATTTCTTTATTAGAGAGAGAGCATACGCAAGAGCTCAGGGGAGGGGCCGAGAGAGAGGGAGTGAGAGAACTCAAGCAAACTCCTCATTGAGCATGGAGTCCAACATAGAACTCCAGCTCACAACCCTGAGATCACAACCCGAGTGGAAACCAAGAGTTTGATGTTTAATTGACTGAGCCAGTCCCCCTCCCAGACCAAGATAATTAAAAGGGACATCTATGGCCACTCTTCCTCCATCACATCTGGTCAGCCCCCAAGACCTGTAGATTTTTCCTAGAAACTCTCTTGTCCTTTCTGTCCTCCTGCTGCCTCCTCATTTTGTTATCTCCTTGCTGGATTATTACACAATTTTCCTGACTGCTCTCCACATTTTGCTTTTCCCTCCAGCCCCTCAATTCCTGTACACTAATCCATTCTTCATGCAGCTTCTAGACTCATTTTTCTGATGTACCAAGTGAGACCCTCTCTCACTTAAAAATTTTGGTGGCTTCCCATCATTGTTAGAATGAAACAAAAACTTTTCTTGGTTTTAAACCCTTCAGAATGTGTTCTCAGCTTCCCTCGCAAGCCTCATCTCTACCCCTTCTATTTGTACCCAAAGTGTGAATAAAGTGAAAGAAAAAAAAAAGTGAAGAAATTCAGCTTGGATGGCCAGAGCTCAATGAAATAGATGACAGCATCACCAATTGAGAGTGAAGAGGTAAAGTTGAGGTGTAACAGGCACAGAGATTTAGAACATCTAAGATAGAGAACCCACAGGACTGTAATGGGGAATCAAGAAAGAAGGATTGAGAAATACTGAGGGCTTTTTGAGGTTAGATGGCAAGGGAGAAGGCCTCTTTTGGCTTCATAACTCTCCTGCAATGTATGGCGACCTAGAAGAAAGCCCTAAGAATGAGACCATTGAGTTTACCCAAATCAAGTTTTTCAAGATCTTCTTGGTAGAACACCAAGTGCTACTAAAGTGCTTATGAAGGGGTGTCTGGGTGGCTCAGTTGGTTAAGCACCTGACTCTTGATTTTGGCTCAGGTCATGATCTCAGGGTCGTGAGGTCAAGCCCCATGTTGGGCTCTACTGAATGTGGAGCCTGCTTAAGATTCTCCCTCTCCCTCTCCCTTATGTCCTGCTCAGGCTGTCTCTCCACAGTTAATGCCTGACACCCACCCACCCCCAGGCCAAGTTCAACGGCTTTTCTATGGACTGCCATAAGCCCACTATCACACTTTTTATTGCAATATCTGGTAACTTTCCTATTTTCCACACTGGTCTTTGAGCTCCTAGAGGTCATGGGGACCGTCTTTCAAACCTGTAACCTTGATGCCTTGTGCAATATGCTCAATAAACATTTGTGAAATAGAGAGAAAGCTAAAGAGGTAGAAGGAGAATGAAAAGAAATAATACTCTTATTGGACCAGGAAGGCATGAAAGACAAAGAGCCTCAAGAAGGGGGAGGAAAGGGGATCCCTGGGTGGCTCGGCGGCGGTTTAGCGCCTGCCTTCAGTCCAGGGCGCGATCCTGGAGTCTCGGGATTGAGACCCACGTCGGGCTCCTGGTATGGAGCCTGCTTCTCCCTCTCCTGTCTCTGCCTCAATCTCTCTCTATGTCTATCATGAATAAATAAATAAAATCTTTAAAAAAAAAAAAAAGAAGGGGGAGGAAAGCAGGAGAAATGACTGATACAAACCCTGAATGCTACTTATGTGTGCCACAGGGCACCAAGACCACTCAGAACCTTTGTGCCAGAGGAGAACAGCAATATGCCCAATGCCATAGTGGGGGTGGGGGTGGGGGTGGGGGGGCTTTAGCCATTTAAAACCCTCAAAGATGAGGTTTAGCATCTGCCTTCAGCTCAGGACATGCGTGATCCCAGAGTCCTGGGATCGAGTCCCATTTGGGCTCCTTGTGTGGAGCCTGCTTCTCCTGTCTCTGCCTCTCTCTGTCTCTCATGAATAAGTAAATAAAATCTTTAAAAATAAAATAAAATAAATAAAACCCTCAAGATGAAAGCATAACAACACCAATAAAAATGGTGATACTTGAGAAAGCCAGTTGTGATTTTCTCAGTCTTCTAAAACATGGATAAAATCATACTTAGAGGGATGCCTGGGTGGCTCAGCAGTTGGGCACCTGCCTTTGGCTCAGGGTGTGATCCCACAGTCCTGGGATTGAGTCCCACATCGGGCTCCCTCATGGAGCCTGCTTCTCCCTCTGCCTACGTCTCTGCCCCTCTCTCTGTGTCTCTCATGAATAAATAAATAAAATCTTTTTTAAAAATCATATTTTAAAAATCATATTTAAAAAAAATGTTTTTAAATTATATTTAGAAACCTTGCTTTTTTTTACATACAAATTAAGTGAAAACTGGCTCATGTATCAGAATGTTCATATCGACATCTTTCAGAGTAACCAAAAACTAGAAACAAACCAAATGTCTCTCAACAGAAAAATGGGCAAATAAGTTAGAGTATATTCACACAATAGATTGCTGCATCATAATGAAAAGCAACAACAAAAACAACATACTGAACATGCAAATCACATGGATGGATCTCACAAACATCATGTTGAGTGAAAGAAGCCAAACCCAACAAGTACATTCTGTATGACTTCATTTATATGACATTCAAAAGCAGAGACAACTAATCTATGGTGATAGAGGTCAGAAAGTGGTTGGTTATCTTTAGAGGTTATCAACTGGGAGGGAGCATGAGAGAACCTTTTATAGACCCAAAAATATGTTGAACTGGGTGGTGACTACATGAACAGATGGAAAAGCTCATCAGGCTGTAAATTTAACAGATACGTACCTTACTGTACCCAAGTTAAAAGGGGGAAATCTTTTTTTTTTTTTTTTAATTTTTATTTCTTTATGATAGTCACAGAGAGAGAGAGAGAGAGAGAGAGAGAGGCAGAGGGAGAAGCAGGCTCCATGCACCGGGAGCCCGACGTGGGATTCGATCCCGGGTCTCCAGGATCGCGCCCTGGGCCAAAGGCAGGCGCCAAACCGCTGCGCCACTCAGGGATCCCAAAAGGGGGAAATCTTAAACATTATACTGGTGCTGCAAATGCAGCTTCCAGACGAGTCTTTCAGAGTTGACCCTAGCTCAGTACCCTCAAGCTCCTCCTGCCTTCCCTCCCTGTAGAGAACTTTGGAAGTTGCTACATTCCTTAATCCCAGAGTGTGTGTTTGTTTGCGGTTATATAAATCCGATCTGGAGTGGGGGGGTGCGCCTGGGTGGCTCATCTAGTTAAGCATCCAGCTCTTGGTTTCAGTTCGGTCATGATCTTGAGGTCTTGGAATCAAGCCCCACTTCAAGCTCCACGCTTGGCAGGGAGTCTGCTTAGTTGGGATTCTGTTTCTCCCTCTCCTTCTGCCCCTCACCCTGTTCACACACTCTCCCCACCTCCCCCACCTAAATAAATGAATAAATAAAATATTTAAAAAAAAAAAAAACCTGGGGCACCTGGGTGGCTCAGTGGGTGAGTATCTACTTTTAGCTCAAATAATGATCCTGGGGTCCTGGGGACGAGTCCTGCATCAGGCTCCCCATGGGGAGCCTGCTTCTCCCTCTGCCTGTGTCTCTGCCTCTCTCTCTTTCTCTGTTTCTCATGAATAAATCAATAAAAATCTTAAAAAAAAAAAATCTGATCTATGGAGGTCACCTAAGGTGGGGTGAGGTGAAGGACATTCTTCACGAGTGAGATGAGACTTCATCATATGTGAGCCCAAGGCAATATCCCTAAGTAGGGGAACCATGACATTCATCTTCCAAACCAGGACACTTTTGAGAGCAAAAGGGAGATCCATGAACATTTTCACCAGGACAACAGGCATCAACCAGAATGTCCCAGGCAAAGGGATATATAATGCAACTTCTTGATCTAAAACCTGCCAGACGGCCAGGAAAGTACACACACGGGGACAAGTGTGATTTGAACCATTTGGGACAAGGCTGGGGGTATACGAGGAGGAAATGGGCACAGAGAGTAGCCTGTGATCAATGGTGCAGAGGTGTTCTATATAATGGCTCTTCAAGGAACCTGGCCTCCAGCCCACGCCCCAGCTGCTCCCTTCCTCCTCTCCGAATTGACTGTCCCTTCTCTGGAACTCCTGGGCCTGACCCCGCTCCCTGGCCCTCCCAGCCCACGGTTCCCCTGACCTGCTCCCTTTCCCAGAACTCAGTCGTCTGAGCCCCCAGCCTGTGGTTCAGTCCTAGGCCTCAGCCTTTCCTGCCTTCGACTGAAACGGCAGCATCTTCTAAGCCCTGGGGGCTTCCCCGGGCCCAGCCAGGGGCCTAGAACCCGCCCGCCTGCCACGCTGCCACTGCCGCTTCCTCTATAAAGGGGACCCAGGCGTCCGGCCCAGGCACCCAGCCTAGCAGGTGAGACTCTCCGCCCGTCGTCCCCGTGGGTGGCAGACCCCGCTGGGCACTCTGCCCCTCTGCCTGCGCCCCAGCCCCCCAGTACCTCCTGCCTGGGGCTGGGCCTGGGTGGGTTCACTGTCGGTTTGTTCCCCTCCCTCTGATGCTTCATCAATCAGACTTTCTTCTCTGTCTCTGTCACACGTTCTCTGTTTCTACCACATACCTCTCTGTTCCCCTCTCGTGTCTGTTTCTCTTTCTGTGCCCCCCTTGTTCAGCCGGGCTTTCCCTGACTGCATCCTGTTCCCTTCTCTCGCTGCCCGGTCTCTCCCGGGCTCTGTCCGCCGGCGGGAGGCCCGTCCTCCGCCCCCCAGCCCCGCCCCGCTCACGCTCACCGCGCGGCGCACCACTCACCGGCTCTCTCCCTGCAGGTTCTCCCCATGACACCACCTGGAAGGCTCTACCTCCTGAGGGTGCGCAGCGCCCCCGTCCTCCTCCTCCTGGGGCTGCTGCTGGGACTGCCGCCTGGGGCCCAGGTGAGGCAGCAGGAGAATGGGGGCTGCAGGGGTTGTCCAGCCACACTTTGGGCCTTAAGCCACCCTCCACCCTTTTGTCCTCTAGGGGTTTCCTGGTGTCGGCATCTCACCCTCGGCTGCCCGGACTGCCTACCAGCACCCTCAGAAGCACTTCATACAAGGCACCCTCAAACCTGCTGCTCATCTTATTGGTAAACAGCACCTGGCGCTCTGGACATGTGGCTCCCAACTCTCCTCCCACACCCCCTTCAAGGGACCAAGCATCTAGTGCACTTCTCCCCTAACTTCCCCCACCCTCCCACATAGAGGTATCCCACTCCCATCTGTCCTCCCAGCCACCCCCAGGAACTCAGCCCAGTACCTTCTTCCTCAGGGTTTAAGACTGCTGACACCCCAGGTTCTTGACCCCTCCTGTTCCCTCTTTCTCCTCCTAGGAGACCCCAGCATCCAGAACTCGCTGCGCTGGAGAGCAAACACGGATCGTGCCTTCCTCCGCCATGGCTTCTCTCTGAGCAACAATTCCCTCCTGGTCCCCACCAGTGGCCTCTACTTTGTCTACTCCCAGGTGGTCTTCTCAGGGGAAGGCTGCTTCCCCAAGGCCACCCCCACCCCACTCTACCTGGCCCATGAGGTCCAGCTCTTTTCCTCCCAGTACCCCTTCCATGTGCCTCTCCTCAGTGCTCAGAAGTCTGTGTGCCCAGGGCCACAGGGACCTTGGGTGCGCTCTGTGTACCAGGGAGCTGTGTTCCTGCTTACCCAGGGAGACCAGCTATCCACTCACACCGATGGCATCTCCCACCTACTCCTCAGCCCCAGTAGTGTCTTCTTTGGAGCCTTCGCTCTGTAGAAAAATCCAGAAAAAAAAAATTGGTTTCAAGACCTTTTCCCCATTTTGCCTCCATTCTGACCACTTCAAGGGTCACCGTGCCTCTCTTTTGACCCTTCCAATAGCCTCAAGTCTCCCCTGCTCGAGTTACCTGGAGCTTCCAAAGAAGGAATTCTAAGGCACTCCAGGGGACCATACCTCCCTTCAGCATACCCCAATGCTAGGCTGAGGAGTTCGAGTTCTGCCTAGAAATTCCTGCCGGTTCTCCAACTGTCCTACCAGTCTAAGGAGGACCTAGCCATGGACATGGAGGGGGCAGACACCAGGAGGAGCTTGGGTGGATAACAGAAGGCAGGGGAGGGGGGATTATTTATGAAGGGGAAAAAATTAAATTATTTATTTATGGAGAATGGAGGGAAGGAAATAATAGAAGTCCACCAGAAGAGAGAGAGAGAGAGAGAGAGAAATATGCCCAAGAGATGAAGAGCAAGAGAACATCGGCATAAGGATAACCCAGTGAAAGAGAAACCAAGCATGTCTGAGACACCAGGGAGCTCTAGAAGGAAGCAAAGGACTCTTCAGATCAACCACTGCTTGACTAGACATCCCATGAGGAGACATCTGCACCTTCAACGAAGCCCAATAAACCTCTTTTCTCTGAAATGCTGTCTATGTCTGTCTGTCTGGGAGGGGAGAATTTTCCTGGTCTCAAAGAAATGGAAGGGGGACAGGGGCCTCAGAAGAGACAGTAACTGTGGAGCTGCAAGGAGATGAAGGGGCCTAAGGAGCTTGGGGGGCGAGGGGGGATGTGGCAGGATCACAGGGGTGAGGCAGCCAGACTGCTCAGGGAAACTAAAGGATAAGCTGGGAAGAGAAAGGAAAAATAAGAGCCCAAGGTCTGCAGGAGTGGAGGTCAGGGCCCGGTGGGCTCAGACGGCTAAGTGTGGAGGCTCAGAGGAAAAGGGATTACAGGAGTCCTCTGGGGAGAAGCGACCACACCGAAGGCTGGGCACAGGGACCCTCTGGAAGAATGGCTGTGCAAGGGCCCTAAGGAATGGGAGACCCCCAGGTTAGGGGGGTGGGGAACATGGGAGACATTTTAGGAGACATGGTCACGGTCACACAGAGGGGCTCTGACGGCTAGGGCTATCTCCAGAAATCTGGGGGCATGGAGTTCTTTGGGACACAAGGCCACACACAGGAGCTCTGACAGAGGAGAGCTCATGCAAAAATCGGGGCTCAGAGTCCCTTGGAAGCCAAGACTGAAACCAGCACTGCTCAGTTCCCGGTCAGAATGAAAGGAGAAGCCTGCCCTCGTGGGGTGAATTCCCAGGCTTGATTTCGCTCCCACAGGGGCTGCCCCGGGTGGGTCCCTGCCATTTACCGCCCCTCCCCAGCCCATCAGGGATCCCATCCACATCTCCAGCCTCATGCTCCCTTCTCTCAAGCTCCCTTCCCCCCCCCCCAGGGACCCAACACACGTGTCAGGACCCTGCATAGCTCCCCCTCCAAGCTCTCTCCCCACCAAGGACTCAGCTTTCTGAAGCCCCACCCCTTGCACCTTTCTGGCTCTATACCTACCAAGTCCAGTCTGGAAATCAGAGGAAAACAGGCCGCAGACCTGAACCTCAGGAAAAAAATGGAGGGAATGGGAATTGGGGGCAGAGGGAAACTGGGGTCCAGTCTCCAGGGTCCTACACAATGTACACAGCAGTGACTGGCCCAGGAAGTCTCCCTCAGAATCCGAGGGGGGCGAGTAGGAAGTATCCTTGATGCCTGGGTGTCCCCAACTTTCCAAACCCCCGCCCCCACGATGGAGAAGAAACCGAGACCGAAGGTGTAGGGCCCCACCGCTTCCTCCAGATGAGCTCATGGGTTTCTCCACCAAGGAAGTTTTCCGCTGCTTGATTGAGAGCCTTTCCCCGCCCTCCTCTCGCCCCGCGGGTATATAAATGCAGCTGTTTGCACACCCAGCCAGCAGGAGCTCCCTCAGCGAGGACACCAGGGGACCAGCGGGGAGAGAGCACGCAACTCCAGAGGCCCCTGGAAATAACTTCTCAGACGACGCCCCCCCAGACAAGCAGCCAGGCGATTCTCTCCCTCTAATATACAAGGCCCCAGGGCTCTACCGTCTCCCCACTGGACTTGAGCCCCTCTCAGAAGCACACCATGAGCACTGAAAGCATGATCCGGGACGTGGAGCTGGCCGAGGAGCCGCTCCCCAAGAAGGCGGGGGGCCCCCCGGGCTCCAGAAGGTGCTTCTGCCTCAGCCTCTTCTCCTTCCTCCTCGTCGCAGGGGCCACCACACTCTTCTGCCTGCTGCACTTTGGAGTGATCGGCCCCCAGAGGGAAGAGGTGAGTGCCCCACGGAGGACTTGGCTCATTCTCCCGCCAGGGAGGGTGGTGGTGCTGGTGGGGACCATTGAGAGAGGAAAATGTGGAGAAAGATGGGGAGGCAGAAGGAGATATGGGGAGAGATGGAAGAGGGAGAGCGAGGAGCACATGGAAGATGCTCATGGATTGCTTCTTGAATGAATGAATGAATGAATGAATGAATGAATGATGAATGAATGAGCACGCAGACAGACATATGTAAAGAGAGATGTGTGGAGAGATGTGGGGTGTGGGTAGAGAGATGGGGACAGAACAAGTGATATGAATAAAGATGGTGAGACAGAAAGATATGGACAATATGAGAGAGAGATAAGGAAAAATGTGAGAAAAGAGATAAGGAAAGATGAAGGTGTCTGGCTCATGGAAGCCACTCCGCGAAAGTGTTGTGATATGGATGAATGGACAAGGGATGGATGGGAGAGAAAACTAAAGTCTGAGCTGCATAAGCTGTTTCTCCTATAGGGGTGACTTGCTCTGATGCTAAACCTCCTTCTTCTCCCCAACAGCTCCCAAATGGCCTCCAACTAATCAGCCCTCTTGCCCAGACAGTCAGTAAGTATCTCCAAAGCCTCTCTCCTCATTCTGACCTTGTGTGGGAGTGAATCCTGGGAGAGAAGCAGGAGGGAGATTCAGGCACTTGTTTGAGGGGAGGAGGCATGGAGGTCAAAGTAGTGGGACCTTTTCCAGGAAGCTTAAGGATCTCACCATTTTCTTTCCTCTTCCCTCCTCAGAATCATCTTCTCGAACCCCAAGTGACAAGCCAGTAGCTCATGTTGTAGGTAAGAGCTCTGCGGATGCAACTGGGTGGGGGATGGGGAAGCACATCGGCTATTGAGGGATAGGATTTGGGGGCTGACCCCAGGCTGAGGGTAAACAGACCTTAGAGGTGGTATGAGAGGGACTCACTGGCCTTGAGGCGGATACTCAGAATCTCATGGCCAGATGGTATGTGGGAAGGCAGAGGGGACAGGAACCGGATGTGGGGGGGGGGGGCAGAACCCGAGGGCCAGGATGTGGAGAGTGGAACTGACAGGGGTCACACTGACTCACCCCTCTCTCCTTCTCTTCTTCCCTCCAGCAAACCCCGAAGCTGAGGGGCAGCTCCAGTGGCTGAGCCGACGTGCCAATGCCCTCCTGGCCAACGGCGTGGAGCTGACAGACAACCAGCTGATAGTGCCGTCAGATGGGTTGTACCTCATCTACTCCCAGGTCCTCTTCAAGGGCCAAGGGTGCCCTTCCACCCATGTGCTCCTCACCCACACCATCAGCCGCTTCGCCGTCTCCTACCAGACAAAGGTCAACCTACTCTCTGCCATCAAGAGCCCTTGCCAAAGGGAGACCCCAGAGGGGACCGAGGCCAAGCCCTGGTACGAGCCCATCTACCTGGGAGGGGTCTTCCAACTGGAGAAGGGTGATCGACTCAGCGCTGAGATCAATCTGCCTAACTATCTGGACTTTGCCGAGTCCGGGCAGGTGTACTTTGGAATCATTGCCCTGTAAGGGGGTAGGACGTCCATTCTTGCCCAAACCGACCCTTTGATCACTCACTTCCTCTGACCCCTCACCCCCTTCAGGCTTAGAAAGAGAATTAAGGGCTCAGGGCTGGGCCTCAAGCTTAGAACTTTAAACGACACTTAGAAACCTAAGATCCAGGGATGTGAGACCCCGATGACATGACACAGCACTGGCCACCACCAAGAATTCAAACCAGGGCTTCCAGCACTCACTGGAGACCTCAGGTTTGGATCCCTGAATGCAACTTGGAATTCTTGGAATGTGGGGGTCAGGGAACCTTCAGTTCTGGCTAGAACACTTCAGAACAACCCTTGAGAAGATCTCAACTAGAATCTGACATGAGTGGATCTCACACCTCCCTTTCGTCATATGTTCCCAGACTCTTCCTGAGAAGGAAAGCCCAGTGACTCCCACGTGGAGCCAGCTCTTCCTATTTATGTTTGCACTTGTGATTATTTATTATTTATTTATTATTTATTTATTTACTGATGGATGTATTTATTTGGGAAGTTGGGGTGTCCTGGAAGACCGAACGTAGGGGCTGCCTTGGCTCAGACGTGTTTTCTGTGAAAACGGAGCTGAACTCTAGGCTGTTCCCCCTGGCCTCCTGGCCTCTGTGCCTCCTTTTGCTTATGTTTTTCAAAAATATTTATCTGATAGAGTTATCTAAACAATGCTGATTTGGTGACTGACTGTCGCTACATCGTGGAACCTCTGCTCCCCAGGGGAGTTATGTCTGTAATCGCCCTACTGGTCAGTGGCGAGAAATAAAATGTGCTTGAAAAAGAAACACAGTCTCTTTCTTGGAATTAATTCTGAATCTTCCTCTCCTCCGGGGTGGGAGGCCACTCCCTGAAGTCCTCTCTCTATAAGCCTTCAGATCCTTGAACCTGGGGCGCCTAGGTGGCTCATCCAGTGGGTTGAGCCTCTGACTTCTGATTTTTGGCTCAGGTTGTGATCTCAGGCTGGTGGGATCGAGCCCCATGTCTCTGCAGGGAGTCCGCTTCTCTTCCTCTCTCTCTGCCTCTCCCTCTGCTCACTCACACGTGTGCGCTCTCTCTCTCAAATAGATGAAGAATTTTTTTTAAATCCCTGAATCCATATAAAAAATGCAGAGAAGAGTTTGTTTTTGTTTTTATTTTTTAAATGATCCCTAGGCACCTAGGTGGCTCAGCGGTTTAGTGCTGCCTTCAGCCCAGGGCGTGATCCTGGAGACCTGGGATCGAGTTCTGTGTTGGACTCCCTGCATGGAGCCTGCTTCTCCCTCTGCCTGTGTCTCTGCCTCTCTCTGTCTCTCTCTATGTCTCTCATGAATAAATAAATAAAATATTTTTTAAAAAATAAAAAATAAATGATCCCTGAACACGGTCCCCACTCACAGGACTACTGAGGCTCAGGAGACCCTCCGTATAACAAAGCCCTGTCAAACAGGCCCCTCCCCCAGGAAACTGAAGCCTGAACCTAATACCTCTCCCTCAGGGCGTGGGAATTTCCAACTCTGGGAATTCCAATGGGGAAGTCCTGCACCTGAAATGCTCAGGTGAGGTTTCCTGCTGTTGCTGCCTGTAGGAGAGTCTGGGAAGGGCCACATTCTCAGGCATCTGAATCACAGCCAAAGGACTTCCAGATATTCAGATCGCCTGATCCTAGGCTCCCCAGCAGCCCTAACTGTACAACATGAACCAGTTACTCTGCCTCATCTACCCACCAAAGACAGAAACACATCCCGCAAATGGGTCCACAAAAGAAGAGAAGGCCCAAGCTACATCTGAGCACGTAGCATAGCACTTGGCATAGTAACCACTCAGTGAATTCTGACTTTCTATCTGCTTTCATCTCTCAGTGAGTGGAATTGAAGAGACGAAAGAAAATTCAGAAACAGGAATAGGATACGGGTGAAGGACTCACATAGCAGCTCTCACAGATGTTCTTGGTGAATATGAGGGGAGGGTCATGAGGTAGATGGGCTGGAAAGAGAAAAGGGCCCTCTCTCCTCAGGAATTCCTAGTTCCTGGGCAGCCCAGGTGGCTCAGCGGTTTAGCGCCGCCTTCAGCCCAGGGCGTGATCCCGGAGACTCGAGATCGAGACTCATGTTGGGCTCCCTGCCTGGAGCCTGCTTCTCCCTCTACCTGTGTCTCTGCCCCTCTCTCTCTCTCTCTCTCTCTCTCATGAATAAATGAACAAAATCTTTAAAAAATAAAAAAAGGAATTCCTGGTTCTTCTGGAGACAGTCGAAGATCCAGAGGGTGGGAGCCCCACTGGATTCAAGCCCGACAGCTCTGGCAGCAAGGGGAAAACTGTGTGGTATGACGCAGGGGTGGGATGGCTCACTGGAGTGACCTAGATAGGGCCTCCTCCAGCCGAGAGCTGAAAGTCGGTCATGGGGTGCATGGGGTGAGGGGACTGCTGTTACTCGCCCTGGGGCCCCCACACTTGCCAATGATATATGGAAAGCAGACCTGAAGTGTGAACGAGGGGTGAGGACTTTCCATCTCACCCTGGACAGGGCCAGTGGTCCCAGAGTTTCCTCCTCCCTTTCCTCTCCAGGCTTACCCAGCCCCTATCTTTCCACCTCCTCCCTCACACCCAATGAGCTATAAGTTTTTCTTTGGAGGGCAGTTGACTGGGTAGTGGCTGAAGGGGCCTTTGGGCAGCAGGGAAGAAGTGCTAGGCCCTCAGGGCTTCATTCCTTCTCCCCCAGCCCTGTTGCTCTGGGGAAGCTGCTAAGCTTCCCCTGTCACCATCCTGCTCTCTGATGAGAGGGACGCCAGAGAAAAGCCTGCCCTGTGGAGTCTGGGGAGGACCAGGTGGCTCTGAGAAGAAGGTGCTTGGAGATGCTTCGGGGTTTGAGGAGATGCCCTTCTTCCCCCTTCCCACTGGGCTAGTAATGCTGGGGCAAGTTCATTCAGAGGCAGGAGGTGGGTGGGAACCGAGCAGATGGGCTTCTCAGAGGGCAGAGGCCAGAGGAAGGGATACGAATTGTTTCAAGCAACCAGAAAAAGAGAGCCTGTGGGGACACCTGTGTAGCGCCCCGACAAGACCCGGGCGCAGCGCGGCACCTGTGTTTGGCAGCACTAGAGCTTTACGGACTTTATTCTCTTGGGGCTCGCCAGCAGATTCCAGACGGGCCCCTACACTTCCCCGGCCTCAGCCCACCATCACCGCCCCGAAGAAGGTCTTCCCCCGGCGGTAGTCCACCATATCGGGGTGACTGATGTTGACGTACACGCGCTCGCCCCTGCGGAGCTGTACCAGGCCGCCGAAGCCCACGCTCGTGTACCAGAGCGGCCCGTACTCGCGCGGCCGGGCCGGGCCGGGGGCCGGGGTGACGGTCTCCGCGCCCTCCAGCAGCAGCTCGGGAGACCCGGGCCCGTAGGCGCCCCCCGCGCGGAACAGGCGGCTGCGCAGCGTCACCGGGGGGTCGGGCGGGCCCCGGCCGGCAGGGGGCGCCCGGCCCCGGTAGCCGACGTGACAGTAGAGGTAGTAGAGGCCGTCCCGGGGGAGCGCCAGCCCCTCGGCGCCCGAGAACAGCGTCCCGCTCCTCAGAAACGCCTCCTCTTTCTTCGCCTCCCAGCCGAGGCCCTGCCCCTTGGTCCAGGCGCCTGCGGAGAGACGGGCCTGTCGGCGCCCGGGGCCGGCCTGGAGGAGCGGGCCGGGCCGGGGACGTCGGGGTGCGCCCGGGACAGCACGCGGGCGTTTACGCCCCCGCAGGCAGCGGCCGGCGCGAGAGCGCGTGGGCGCCCCCGCCGCGGCGACGACGGGCAGGGGCTGGGGCCCCGGGGGCGGGGCGGGGCGCGGAGACCCAGCCGCGTTTTGCCTGCTCCAGGACGGGAGAGGCTGGGATGCGGGAGGAGAGGAAGGTGGGCGCTGTAGGGCCCAGGGGGGTGATGCAGGTCCCACTCCGAGCCCCGCAACAGCAGAGCAAAGGGAGTCTAACTGTGACGAGCAGAACCGGCCCCCTGGGACCACCTATGAGGTCCTTACCTATGAGGTGGGCGGCGGGGAGCCTGGAACTGAAATCTGCTTCTGCTTCCTCCTCTGGCAGCTCCTGTGACCCTGGAAGAGGGGAAGAGTCCACTATTGGGGCCCAGGGTGGTCATCCATGCGTGGTGCCCCTGAGAGGACAGGGTGTCCGGGTGGGATTCCAGAGGAAGAGTACATCGGGGTGCAGATACATGGGACCTGGGCATCCCTGAAAGGCTGGAGCAGGGGAGGGGAAGATGGTCTGCTCTTACCCAATCGCTGCTGGGCCTGGGCCTGCATCCCCGGGTCAGCGGTCCTGGTTACCTGAGCAGGTGGGGTCACAGTGCCCAAAGTTCAGTTTTAGCTGACGCCAGCCCCACCCCTCCCATCGCAGACTCAAGCTCCAGGCCTGAGGTGGATTCCCACCAGTCCTATCCCCAGCACACATCTCCCTGAGAGCGCCAGCAAGTGAGGCATATGGACTTGGTCAGAGATGGAGGGCTGAGGATGTGATGGGGAGAGGAGAGGAGATAGCCACACAAGCAGGAAGGAGCTTGGAGCTAGCAGGACACAATAGCGTCACAGAACATGGAAGGAGGACCAGCAAAGAGACAGACAAGGCATCCCCACCAGGCACAGCCAAGCCAACTGAGCAGGATGACACAAGAGACCCCCAGGCATCGAGAGAGGTAAGTGGGCATTAGCATACAGCCCTTCTAAGGCTGGCTGCATCTACTCACCAGTCCTCCTCCTGGCTCCTGGGGCACCAAGGCCCTCACAGCCAAGACAGTGATAGGCACAGCCAGCAGCAGGGTCACCAGGGAAGTGGCTCCTGCCACAGCCAGCAGGAGGCAGCCCTTCCCCTGGGGCCTCCTACCCCAGCCCTCTAGCCACAGTGCCCCCATTGAGACTGAGCTAGGGCCAGGGCAGGGGGGCTTTCATACCTAAGGGGTGGGGCCACCCCCTCCCCATAGACCCACACACCTGGCTGGGACTTTCCCCACACCCCTGCTCCCCTCACCCAGCTTCCTGTTTACCCAGAGCTGGGGTGGGGCAGCTGGATGTCAGGTTCTCTGAACTGGGGAAGGAGTTGGGGTGAAGAGACAGGCCTGCAGGGTAGAGCTGGAGGGGGCCTTAGAGATCTTCTGGCTCAGCGGGGAGAGATGATAGCTTACAGAAAGGCAGGAAGGAAAGCTGCATGAGGAGAACACCCAACTGCATTTCTAGGGCAGTCTGCATTCTTCTACACCCCAGTGATGGGTGCTGGAGGGAGGGCTGTATCCACATCCTTGAGGTCAAGCGCTGCAATAGGAGGACAAAAACTGAGGTCTTGAGGGATGGATATCTGGGTCCCTGAGAAGAACTTATGCTCGCACTGGATTGATGCCCCCTTCCATCCCCTCACTTACCCCTAACGCCCAGAGCTTGCTGAGAAGCAGAGTTAAGCCAATCCACAGAAATAGTAGGTGAAAGGGGCCTCAGCCTCCCCACTGACTATTGACTCACTGAGGAGTGATGGAAATGAGTATTACCTCCCTTGCTCCACAGAGTGTAGACAGGAGAGCGATGGGGGCATGGCCCCAACTCCTAAGAGCTTCACTGTCTAAAGTGGGCCCCATCCATGTTTATGAATAAATGAAGGAAGGACAAATGAATGAATGAGGAAGCAAAATAGAGCAGCAATGAATGGTATGGTAGACAGTGCAGTGGGAGTTGAAGGGAGGAAAGACCAGGTCCAAGGAAGTTGGAGGTGGTCCCAGATCATGTCCCCTTCTTAATAACATCTCTGGGGATCCCCGGATGGCACAGCGGTTTGGTGCCTGCCTTTGGCCCAGGGCGCGATCCTGGAGACCCGGGATCGAATCCCACATCGGGCTCCCGGTGCATGGAGCCTGCTTCTCCCTCTGCCTGTGTCTCTGCCTCTCTCTCTCTCTCTGTGACTATCATAAATAAATAAAAATTAAAAAAAAATAAGATCTCTGCAATTAGGTAATAGTAATAATAATGTAGCTGTTATACAAATAGCACGTAGCATGTGCTTGCCACCGATCCATGCACTTTATATATAGTAATTCTTTTAATCCTGACAAAAACTCTACGAAGAAACTGAGGTACAGAGAGGTAAAGGAACTTATAGAAAGCCACGCTGTAGTGGCAGGGTCAGGATTTGAACCCAGGCAGTCTGGCTCCACAGATTTGACCACAAGACAGTTAAACACACACACACACACACACACACACACACCCTGAGTTTTTACATTTTAATGTATGTAAATCTTAACTTCCTCAGAACCCCAAAAAAGAAATGAGGAAATAAAAGCTGGATTCGAATCACTGATAAGCATGGTAAAAGGTTTAGAGGTAAGATGTGTACTGATGTCTGCAACTTTGAAAGGTATCCATAAAAATGAGATAGATTGATAGGTATGTGATAAAGCAAATATAGAAAACTGTCAATTTTAGAATATAGGTGGTAGGGATATGTTCACTGTAAAATTATTTCAATTTTGTTCTGTTTGAACATCTTAATAATAAAATGTGTGGGGAAATAAAACCCTGAATCTTATCCTGCTGTCCAACACGGAGGACACTGTGGATGGGGGGAGAGGGAAGAAATGCCAGAAAGTTTCTGAATGTGAAGGAGGAAATGTACATGCATATGAACGCAGGCATGGATGGCACCTTACCTCCTCCCTCAACATGAGTTCTCCAGTCTCCACCCTCCTTTTTTTTATTTTATTTTATTTTATTTTATTTTATTTTATTTTATTATTTTATTTTATTTTATTTTTTAGTCTCCACCCTCCTTAAGGACTCCAGCACCCATCTCCTTCTCTATCTCAGTGCCACTAACAGGCCTTCATCCAGGTTACTGTCCAGAAGTTCTCAGATCACGGCTTTTATTTTTGTGCTCAACATCAGAATGCTGCCTCCTACAGGAAATCCACCTAGATTGCCTACTCTTCTTTTCCAACCCCAACTTGTCATCAGCTTTCTGTCCTAGACTCTCAGCAGTACTGAGGTACTCCTATGCATCTAGTCTGGCTGCCTCTGACTCTGTCCATCAATCAGTCAGTCAAGTGCCCTGCTAGATACAGCCTCAGAACACCAGGCAAGTTACCCCCAAACTACCAGTGCTCCCATTCTGGTGTGGGAGCCTGGAGGTGTGTCTACACATATACATTGGGATCATGAGCTCACAGCGGATGCAGTGTGAGGAGTAATTGAGGGAAAGTTAATCAGGAAAGGTACCTAGAGAAGGTATACACTCATGGACTACTAGCAGGCTCAGCAGGCTGGCTGGAGCTGAGGGGGATTATAGGCTTGGTTATGGTCCTAGGAGTCTGAAAGGAAAGATGTCATAACCCCAACCTTCAAAGCCAAATTTCCTCTCCTGACAAAGCTAGGGAGGTATCCAGACTGGGGGAGACGGTAAAGCCAGAGGAGGGGCAAGAATGTCTGAAGTGGCAACACCTCTCCACCCAGACAGCTCTGGCCAGTCTGGAGTCTCTACCCGCAGGCCACAGCTTTGGATAAGCTGGGAGAGAGTAGGCACCCTGGTAGGGAAAATGGGGGGGGGGCAGCCACACCCCACAGTGAAGCTAAAATGAGGGAAGAGAGTATGGCTTTTGAGGTTCCCTGAGCCCTGGAGGCACCTGCTGTCCAGCCTCTGTCTCTGCTCCCCAAAGAATTAAATACAATCTACTTCTGCTCCCACTTCCTCTCATGTCTATCTCAGGCCCTCCTCTCCACCTGTGTTTCTGCTCCACAGTCCACACACACACCCCACAATTCCTCCTGAACCTAGGAGGGTCCTAGTTGCCAGACCCTGGTCAGTGCAGCTGGCTCTGGTGGCATGAAGTCAGCAATCCCCTCTTTGCCCTCAAACAGGAACCAGTGGTTGCAGGGCAGGAAGTGCCTGAGGGGAAGTTATGGGGCCCACACGCTCCTCCATGCCACACTTCAGCCCTTGCAGGGTCTGCCCGTGGGAAGTGGCTCTCCACACCAGCCAAGTGGGGCCCTGCTCTCCTCAGTGGCTCTGGCTGAGGGGCGGCCCCAGCTGCCAGGTAGCACTGGATACCACCCTCCCCACTTTTCACTAGTCCACACATATACTGGAAACCCTGTTCCTCCTCTTCCATCAGCCCCTCACCAGAACCTAGAACTACCCAGTGCTGGAGAGGCCCCTAGGAACCACCTCGTCAGTCTAGGGCAGAGGAAGGGGGGTGTGCTCTAGATTCTGGGGTTCAAGGCCATTTGTGCCATTTCTGGGCTGGACCTGCTCCTAAGAGTCTGGACTCAAGTTTGGGTTCCTCATCAGGCAAAAGGGGCACCTTTTGATACCTATGTTGTGGGGATTAGCAGTGACAAATGGAAAGTGCCCAGATCAGGGTTGGCACATTAGTGGGGCTCCTCAGCCTTGGGACAGTTGTAATGAAGGGCCCCACGTCTTACACATGAGGAACTTGAGGCACGTGATGTGGCCCAGGCCACTTAGCTGAGCAGAGCAGGGCTACATTTCCTGACCTCCGGGTCAGTCTTCAGTGCTGGACCTAATGACAGTTTGTGAGAAATGGAGAGAGGGTAAGGAAACCCTCTGCCCAGGGAGGGTGGTGGGGAGAGAGGATAAAAGGCAGTGTATGTGTACTTTTACACATAGTAGGTGGGCAAGGGACCTCTGTGGGGAGACCCAGGGACAGCAGGGGTGGCAGTGGGAAGCCTTCGAGGGGTGAGCGGTCGTCATGCGTAGGCCTGAGGTCGTAGGCCTGAGGTAACCCATGAGAGATGGGCACCTCTGGTAGAGGTGAGGTAACCCAATCCAGGTTGAAGAATCCCAGCATGTTTCTCTGCCTCTAAACTGTTGGGGGGGTTGCAGAGACACCCAAGGCTGAGCAGGAGGATGAGCAGGAGGATGGGGGAAGCCAGAGGGACAAACGGGTCTCCCCTTCCCTGCAGGTTTATGCCCTTACCTATATGGCGGGAGCTTGGGGCTGGGGGGGCTCCTGCTCCTGGCTGTGCTCATTCTGTCCGCCTGTCTGTGTCGGCTTCATCGGAAAGGTGAGCCCCACCTTTACCCTCATTCGCCCCCCCCCCTTTCACAGAAGTCCCTGTCCCATCCCATCCCACCCGCCCCGAGACGGAGAGTGCAAGTGAGGAAACACCCTCTGGGCCGGGGCGGGAGTGGGGGCGCCGGCCTGCTGAGCTTCTTCTTTTCTTCCAGTGAGGAGGCTGGAGAGGAGCTGGGTGAGTCCGGACCGGAGGCGGCGACGGCGGCAGGACGGGCCGAGGGCCGCGAGGCGAGGCGAGGCGACACAGGGGAGGGAAAGCAGGGGCATGAAGGAGGCGGAGGCGGGAGAGGAAGAGGCAGACAGAGGGACATAAGAGAGAACTGGTGTAGGGAAAGGAAAAGGGGGCAAGAGAGAGGAGACAGAGTCAGAGAGACAGAGAACCAGAGAGAGAGAGAGAGAGAGAGAGAGAGTGGGCTAGAGAACGAGAGGGAGAGTAAGGGCCACGGAGCTGGAGCTGCGGGGAGAAGAGGCGGGGGGGGGGGGGGGGGGGGGGGGGAGCGGGGCCTTAGGCGGCTGAGGCGGGGCAGGGGGCGCTGGGGGCTGGGCTGGGCAGCAGCCTGCGGGGAGGCGGGGAGGGCCGGCCCAGGGGGCTCCTCCAACCACCTCCCAGCAGCACCTTGTCCCTGGCCCCAGGCCCAGCTCTCAGAGCAAGAGCTCCACTACGCATCTCTGCTGCCCGTGCCCTGCCGTGAGGGACCCGACCTCAGCCACAGGGAAGGCTCCAAGGAGGACCCCGGCACTGAATATGCCTGCATCGCCAAAAACTAAGCCCCCCGAGCTCCCCCAGCCGCCTCCCTGAACCCAGGAGGACCCTGTGGTCCATGCAGTAAACACCATGATCTCGCCACCTTCTGTGTCTCAGTCTTCTCAGTCCAATTCAACTCCATCCCACCAAACAGCACCACCGTCAAAACCTAAGCAACTTATCTCCCCACCCATTCGGTGGTCCAGGAGTGATTCCTCGGGCAAAGAACGGTGTTGAGGGGCCCAAACTCTCCTGGAGGCCAGAAAGAGTACACATATGGGCCTGGATGGAGTGGGGGTTGACACATAGGGCTCACCAGATCTGATGCCCCCATTCCTCAGGAGACTCAGTCTCCATGCCCCAAAGAGGTAGAAGTGTTGAGCCCTGGGATGGTGATGGGAAGGGGCTCCAGGTATGGCTGCTGGGAAGCTTGCTCCTTGGACCTTTCCAGGCCAGGCTTGGTGAGGGGAGAGTAAAGAGTCGGGGGACCCTTGGGACGCCTGGGTGGCTCAGCCATTGAGCGTCTGCCTTTGGCCCAGGGCATGATCCTGGGGTTCCAGGATAGAGTCCCACATTGGGCTCCATGCGTGGAGCCTGCTTCTCCTTCTGCCTGTGTCTCTGCCTCTCTCTCTCTCTGTCTATCATGAATAAATAAAACCTTAGGGAAAAAAAAAAAAGAGTGGGGGGACCCCGGGGAGGAGCATATTTGGGTATCAAGAATGGAAAAAGAAGTACAGGAGACTCATAAGAAGGCATTAGTGGTGGGGCAGAGGAGGATTTATTGGGGTCTCTTGAAGAGGGTTGGATGTCTGGGGTCTGGAATCACTCATCAGAGTCCACCTAAGAAATGGCAGCGTGTTCCCAGGTGACCGTGGCCTGCAGGAGAGAGGACAGGAGTTGCTGGGCACCGCAGCCCTCTTGCTGGTCTCCGTCCCCACCCCCCAGCTCTCTTCCACCATTGCCCTGGCCCCATTCCTTACATTTGCCTTGGTAATAGATGGTGCTGCCCATGGCCACACAGATAAAGCTGAAGGCATAGAATCCAGCCCGAAGGAAGAGGACTGTGCTGGCCCCTAGCCAAGGAGATCCTGCATGGGGACCATAGAAGGAAGGGGAGGAGGGGGCCCTAAGGAAGAAGCACGCACAGGCCCAGGGAGGGACAGAGAGCTAGGGCCTCAGGGAAACACTCCCAACTTCCAGGAAGAGGGGGGCCTCCCACCTCACCTTTCTCTACCACCAGCAGTGTCCCATTCCCTGTCCCAACACCTAGGCCCAGAACCTCCACTCTGCACACATAGACTCCAGCATCACAGTCTTGGATGTCCCAGATGTGTAGCTCAGCCTGATGGTCACAGAGGAAACGGGAAGAGGGAAGAGGGGCCAGGCGGCCCCTGAACTCGGGGGTCCCATTCCTCACTTCCTTCCCTGGGGCCACCTTGTCCCGGTACCACGTGACAGAGCCAATGGCCAATTTCCTTTCGCTGGCATTGAAGGAACACGGCAAGAAGGCAGCAGTGCCCTCCTGGGTATGAATCTCAGGGGGCTGGAACACCCAGAGAGCACGGGATCCTGGCAGGCAGAGAGAAGACCCAGAGAAACCTCCCCGGTTACAATATAGGGTGGGAAAGGACAATAGAGCTTGCAGTAGAACATCCCGACTGTGTCCCCACCCACGGAGTATCCAGAAGAACAAGCACTTTGGTACCTCATAAAACCCTTTTCTCTCTACCAGCCTAGTTTCTTAACACTGCTTATTAAATGGTTTCTCAAATCCTTTCCTATACCAACTCTCATCCTCACCCCATCCCATCATTCTCCAACTACATTCACTCGTAGTATCTTGCTGAAACTCAACCTGTTACATTGAAATTGGAGCTCATTAATGAATGTGGCTGTCTAGTTAACTAATAATTAACTATATTACTCCAGGTATTCTTTTCATACCAATGGCATACTCTATAAGTACACCACCCTGGCTACTTTGCTTTTTTGTTAAAGAACATAAACTAATAAAGTCTTCGGGTGAAGACACAGCTATAATTGATTGAAATCCCTGTTTAACTCATCCAAATTAATTAAGGCAATTAGTAAAATCTCCGATTAGATTCTCTAGTTCATGAATTTTACCTGTCATTCTTCTGTTTCAGAGGTTCTTAAACTTGAGGGCCTATTGGAATCACCTGGAGGGTCTGTTAACACAGGTTCCTGGGCCCTACCCCCAGAGTTTTTTACTCAGTAGATTTAGGGTGGGGGGCCTGAGAAATTGCCCTAGGTTCCCAGCTGATGCTAAAGCTATGGGTCTGATGGGGCCCCTGGTTGGCTCAGTCCGTTAAGCATCTGTCTGCCTTTGGCCCAGGTCAGATCCCAGGGTCTCAATTGAGATGAAGCCCTGTGTCAGGGTCCCTACTCAGCAGAGAGTCTGCTTCTCCCTCGGTCCCTACCCCTACCCCTGCTCATGCTTGCCCACTTGCTTGCTCTCCCTCAAATACATAAAATCTTTTAAAAATAATAAAGCTGTGGGGATCCCTGGGTGGCTCAGTGGTTTAGCATCTGTCTTTGGCCCAGGGTGTAGTCCTGGGGTCCCAGGATCAAGTCCCGCGTCAGGCTCCCTGCATGGAGCCTGCTTCTCCCTCTGCCTGTGTCTCTGCCTTTCTCTCTGTGTGTGTCTTTCATGGGTAAATAAATAAAATCTTAAAAAATAATAATAATAATAAAGCTGTGGGCCTGATGTCCACACTAAGTTCATGGATATGGCTGATAGTTAATGTCTCTCAGTTAATTAAAATCAGTTTCACTAAAAAACTTCCCTTAGAGTTAATTAGGTCTTCCAAACTCCTAATTACATCTAGACTCTAGATAATAAGCCTTGCTTAATAGGCTTATTAAGCTCATCGAATTAAAATTGACCCCTTAAAAAAAATTCACCTCTTCCTCCCCTCCAGCCCTTTATACTGGTTATTCAACTTCATCTTACCAAGATGGTGGCTGGGAAGAAAGGATGTTTGGGATGGAAACTGGGGTGTGACTCTCCCAGTAGCAACATGGAGAAATGGAGGGAATTGTGAACTGGGGGTGTCCACACTGCTTCGACTTCCAGAAGACCCCACCCACTCCCATTCTCCTTTCCCAGCCACCCACCTCAGGCCTCAATGTCAGCCTCTTCCATCCTCCCTTTTCCCAGGCCCACACACTCCCAGGGTTCTGGAAGAAAGCTCTCTCACCTGGATGGACCACAATGAAGATGAGCAACAGCATCCAGGTCATGTCAGAGGGTATTCCAATTGGCAAAGGGGACCTGAGAAGTAAGGTCTGGGTGGAGAAAGAGCAACCTACTGCTTGTGGCCAAGCCTTTGGTCACCAGATGGAGGTTAGGAGCTTCCTATGATACACAGGACTCACATATCTCTTATCAAGGACTTCGACTGCCTGGGACCTCAGGCATCAAATGCATGCCTCACTGAGGAGAGAGGATGCTGCTGAAGACAGTATCTGGGTCACTAAGAGGCGGAAGTAACACATGGTCAAGGGCCTAAGTGTTTGAGGGAAAGGGGGGCTTAGATCGCTGTTCACAGTAGGGTGGGTCTGTGAGACCAGGATGTGGTTCCCCTACCTCCTGAGGTTCAAGAAGACCATAATAAGCTTCCAGAAACCCTCCTGTGCTCAGAGCTAACATACTTCCACCTCGCCTCAGTTCAGTGGTGCCCAGGCCACCCCATCTGTTCCCTTCCCTTTAGTCTGGGCCGTCCCCAGAGCTGCTCTAGAAATTCTATAATTGAGGGGATTAGGAGAAGCAAGCTGATTGGTGATGGTGGCAGGCGGTTGCTAGGGTCTTTGCTTGGAAGCTTCATTTGCATAGCAATCAACCTGTTTTACTTAGATCCTGTTGACTTGAGTGGTTTGGCTGGGTGATTGCGAAGGATGGAGAGGTCTGGATTCATTCATATTCAGATCTCCATTAAAGGAATATACCCCTTGCTGGGGTCTACTCTACTTGTGGTGCTCTGCAAGCACTTGTCACCCACTGGTAAACCCACTCTATTATTTTATTCACTATTTAGCTAGCATTTCTTGAGAAACTACCAAGTGCCCATTACATGAAAAATATTCTTACAGACACAAAGGAAAGCCTTTGAGTTCGTAACTCCAAGGTTATACAAGGATTGGTACAAGGATATACCTCAGGGGCCCCTGGGTGGCTCAGTTGGTTAAGCATCTGCCTTTGGCCCAGGGCATGATCCCGGGGTCCTGGGATCGAGTCCCATGTCGGGCTTCCTGCAGGAAGCCCGCTTCTCCCTCTGCCTGTGTCTCTGCCTCTGTGTGTGTGTGTGTGTGTGTGTGTGTGTGTCTCATGAATAAATAAATAAAATCTTTAAAAAAAAGAATACACCACACATTGTTGTATATGTATTACACACCTATATGAGATAGCACAGCACCTAGAAGAGGAGGATTATATGCACAATACTAGATGAGGTATGGGCCCAGCCTTTACCATGCAGTTCTCTTTGGCTCTTTTTATATTAATGCATCTTTTCCCTTTGTGATGGGGGAACAGAGGACTAGCTGAGGACAAAGCACAAGGCCAGGGCAGCACATTGACAAGTCCTTAAAACAGGCAGAGGGACCTTCCTCTATGGACTCAACTGCCTCAATGGTCATACTTTGCTAAGGGTAAAAGGTAATCTTAGCCCGACCCCCAGGATCCTACAAGTCTACTTTAACAGGTAAAAATTCCTTTAGAAAGTTCCTTTATCTCCATCCCCCAAGATACATGTTGGCAATCATCCCCCAAGCACATAGCCCACCCATACACATCTGAAGGGTCTCATGACTCAGGTTTTATTAGACGGTAATAAGTGACCTTTTCCCAACAATAGCTGGTCCCCTCAAGGTCCTGGAAACCTTGCTTCCAAATTCCTTAGAGAGTACACTATCCTCAAATCCCTCCCAACTCCCAGGTATATAATCAGCCACCCCTCATGGGCCGGGGCAGCAGCCCTTCCTGCCCATGGGTCCTGTCCCCCTGCTTTAATAAAACCACCATTTTGGGATCCCTGGGTGGCTTAGCCATTTAGCGCCTGCCTTTGGCCCAGGGCGTGATCCTGGAGTCCCAGGATTGATTGCCACATCAGGCTCCCTGTCTTGAGCCTGCTTCTCCTCCCTCTACCTGTGCCTGTGCCTCTCTCTGTGTGTGTCTCTCAGGAATGAATAAATAAAATCTTAAATAAAAAAAATTAAAAAAAAAACACCATTTTGCACCAAAAGTGTCTCAAGAATTATTTCTTGGTCATCAGTTCCAGACCTCACCTATATTCCAAAACATCATCATTTGTGTCCCTGTTTCTAGCTCTGTTTCACAATACATCGGTAAACTCCAATTCCTATTCTTCACTGTAGTGATTGGAGTTTTCTTTTGGAGAAGCAGCAGTGTCATGGTTAAGAATGCTGGCTTGGGAATGCATAGGTGGCTCAGTTGGTGGCTCAGTTGGTTGAGCGGCTGTCTTTGGCTGGGGTCATGATCTCAGGGTCTTGGTCTCGGGCTCTCTGCTCCACAGGGAGTCTGCTTCTCCCTCTTCCTCTCCCTCTCTTTCTCTCTCAAATAAAATCTTAAAAAAAAAAAAATACTAGCTTGGAATCAACCTGGGTTCAAATACCAGCTTCTCTACAAACTAGCTATATGAAAAAAAAAAAAAAAAAAACTAGCTATATGATCTTGAATAAATTATTTAACCTCTTCAAACCACCTGCTCAAGCACACATGCCTCATCATCTGGGGAGGACTGTCTCAGCCATTCTCCATCTGTAGAGTAGAGCCATTCCTCTTCTGGGCCTCTAACCCGAGGGTGGGAAATGGACCTACCATGGTCAGGCAAGGGCTGCCCCCTGGTGGTCATGGAGCAGGGGGAGGTGGTTTTTCTCACTCTGAGACGCAGAAAGGTGGTTTTTCTCGGATGGATCTTAACTCCAGCTTCCTTGCGCCCAGTACGTTACCTTGCCTTGCCCCCTCTCGTCCTATCAACAGCCCATCTCCACCCCCAAAGAGTCAATGTAGAGGCCATTGTCTCTTCTACTCACCTATGTATGAGAAGCCTGCAGTTTGAGGAGGGAGTGGAGATCGTCACCAGTAGAATGGGGGTGTGGGGCTGGGATGGGCACCTGGCCTAAAGATATAACTTCCATACTCTCACAGTACACACACATGGCACTGCTCCATGTCCTAGGGCAATGTGGCTTAGAAGTAAAGTCAGCCGAAGTTGGAGTCCTGGTTGCACTACTCACACCTGTGCGATGAGAGTAATATCTTGTCAATGTCCAGACTCCACTGTATGGGATGCTCTGTGTATGTTAGCTCCCAGTTCCTCCTCAGTTTGGGGCTAGGATGACCATTGTTACAGCTGTGTCTGAACTCAAGTGTATCCTGCTCTCTCCACCTCTTGTCTCTACCTAAGATTTCCAATTTCCAAAAATGTGGATTCCAAAGATTGTACTTGGGTTTTTTAAAAAGATTTTATTTAATTGAGAGAGAGCACATGAGTGGGATGAAAGATCAGGGGGAGAGAAAGAAAGACTCCCCACCGAGCAGGGAGCCTGACATGAGGCTCGATCTCCAGACCCTGGGATCATGACCTGAGCTGAAGGCAGTCACATAACTGACCGAGCCACCCAGGAACCCTGTACTTGGATTTTTTTTAAGTCCATCTAGAATAAATCCTAGTATACTGTGTAGATTCAGGGACCCTTTTCTTTTCTTTTCTTTTTAAAGATTTTATTTATCTATTCATGAGAGACACAGAGAGAGACAGAGAGAGACGCAGACTCCATGTAGGGTGCCCCACGTGGGACTCGATCCCAGGGCCCCAGGATCAGGTCCTGGGCTGAAGGTGGCACTAAACCACTGAGCCACCTGGGCTGCCCCTGGGGTCCTTTTCAATAGCTCTGAGATCTCTAGGGAACTTTAACCTGCAGGATGGTAACTGTTGCACTAATTAGCCCAAGGAGGGACTTTTTTCAAAGAAACTTTTACTGGGGACTCAAGAAGAAAGGCAACCAATAAAGTTGTGAAGTGGATGCACACACATCTTGAATTTAACTCCTTTCTTTCTAAACCTACTTTAAAAAATATTTTATTTTTAATTAATCTTTACACCTAGCACAGGGCTTGAACTCACAACCCCAAGATCAAGTCACATGCTCTTTGATCCAGCCAGGTGCCCATCTGGTCTAACTTTTTAAACATCTCCCTATGAGCTGCCTTGTGGGTGGTCAGGACCAATAAACACAACTCAGAGTTCAGAGCAGGAACAGAAATGAAGACACAGAAGGAACTCTGGAATCCCAGTACAGTGATCTTGTGTTAGTAGTGCTGAGATGTGGGTGCCTTCTCCTTTAGCCAAGTCCTTATAAACATTTTCAAAGAATTAGCAGCTCCCATGTTCTACTTTTAACCTCTAACCACAGCTTCTCTGAGGCTCCTGCATCAGACCTCACCACCTTCAGTCTCCTTGCTGACACAGACTAATCTCCTTCCCATTCATCAAGAGCAGGCACCTAACTTCCCAGCTTCCTATCTATTTCAACCTCTGCCATCTTTCTGGGAGACAATATCCATGTAAATTATGTTTTAAACACTGAGATATAAATATATGCAGTAAAATTCACAGATCTTTAAAAAAAAAATTTAAGCGCCCAGACCTTAAGCGTCTAGTTCAATGTCTATGCACTCCTGTAAACAACATTGCAAGTGAGAAACAGATCACTTCCATCACCCCAGAAAATTCTCCCATGCTTCTTTTTTGGTCAATCCCTCTCTTCTCCCAGAAGCAATCACTGATTTGTACCCCTATAGATTCATACCCCTATATTATACCTCTATACCTCTATTCTTGAACTTCATGTAAGTGTAATCATATAGTATATACTCCTGTATCTGACTTCTTTCATTTTGTATAATGTCTGTGAGATTCATCTATTTCGCATGTATCAGTAGTTTGCTCTTTTTCTTTTCTTTTCTTTTTTTTTTTTTTTTTTTTTTTTTGCTGAGTGGTATTCTATAATATGGGTGTACTACAGTTTATCCACTCACCTGATGATGTACAAATGGGTGGTATGAACATTCCCTTTTTTTTTTAAAGATTTTATTTCTTTATTTGAGAGAAGGAGAGAGCACAAGCAGGGGGAGTGGCAGAGAGGGAAGCAGGCTTGCTGCTGAGCAGAGAGCCCCATGCAGGGCTCCATCCCAGGACCCTGAGATCATGACCTGAGTTGAAGGCAGATGCTTAACTGACTGAGCCATCCAGGCACCTATGAACATTCTTGTACATGTCTTGCAAATGATTTTTCTTTTCTTTTCTTTTAAATTTTATTTATTTATTCATGAGAGACACAGAGAGAGAGGCAGAGGGAGAAGCAGGCTCCACGCAGGGAGCCCGATGTGGGATTCGATCCGGGGTCTCCAGGACCACACCCTGGGCTGAAGGCAGGTGCTAAACTGCTGAGCCACCAGGGCTGCCCTTTCTTTTCTTTTTTTTAGAGAGAGAGTGTGTGTAAGATGAGGGGAAGGGCAGAGGGAGAGAATCTTAAGACTCCATGTTGAGCCCAAGTGGGGGCTCAATTCCACGACTCATGACCTGAGTCGAAATCAAGAGTCAGATGCTCAATGGACTGAGCCACCCAGGTACTCCAACAAATGATTTTTTTTTTTAATTTTTTATTTATTTATGATAGGCACACAGTGAGAGAGAGAGAGGCAGAGACACAGGCAGAGGGAGAAGCAGGCTCCATGCACCGGGAGCCCGACGTGGGATTCGATCCTGGGTCTCCAGGATCGCGCCCTGGGCCAAAGGCAGGCGCTAAACCGCTGCGCCACCCAGGGATCCCACAAATGATTTTTCAATATACTAATGTCCCAGTTGCTTACCTTGTCTACTCCAGCCATCACCTTGATTCTACATGCCTGCACCTTAGATCATGTGACCATGGAATTTGTTTCACTTTGGAATCTTCCCTCTCTTTCCTAGGAACATAAAAGCAATTAGGCCTGAGTCCCTCCAGACTCCTATACCCTGTATATGTGCTTTCACACAATTCCACTGTTGATGGATTTTTTTTTTAATTTTTATTTATTTATGATAGTCACACAGAGAGAGAGAGAGAGAGGCAGAGACATAGGCAGAGGGAGAAGCAGGCTCCATGCACCCGGAGCCCGACGTGGGATTCGATCCCGGGTCTCCAGGATCACGCCCTGGGCCAAAGGCAGGCGCCAAACCGCTGCGCCACCCAGGGATCCCTGTTGATGGATTTTTGTATTCTTTCTCTCCCACTTTCATTCAACAAATATTGAGCATCTACCAGGCTTACCTAGGCAATCCTGTCATAGACAGTTTTAACCACCACTTATTCTCTGTCCAGTCTCCAATCTATATCTCCATCACAGTCTATACCTTCCCCTGAGGCCTCTTTCTTGAGCCAAGTCCAGAATACCTAGCTGTCCTCTAGACATCTCCTCCAGAGTGTTCTACAGGTGTTTCAAAATTATCAGTGTCCACCCAAACTGGGTCAGCCTCCTGGTATTCCTCATCTCAGTGAATGGAAATACAATCCATCTAAATCACTTAAGGCAAAAACCTGGGATTTCTATTTTTCTGCCTTCTCCCTCAATTGCCCCATCCAAATAGTCTCCAAGTCCTGTCGATTCTGCCTCTGAAATCTCTCTCTCTCTTTTTTTAAAAGTTTTATTTATTCAGAGAGAGCGAGAGAGAGGCAGAGACACAGGCAGAAGGAGAAAACAGGCTCCATGTAGGAAGCCCGACGTGGGACTCGATCCCGGATCTCCAGGATCAACCCCGGGCTGCAGGCGGCGCTAAACCGCTGCGCCACCGGGGCTGCCCTGCCTCTGAAATAACTCAAGCATCTTCCCACCTCTTAATTCTCATAGCTAGTTAAGGCCCTTGTCATCTCAGGATGAAATTAGTACAATTGCTTCTCTGACGGATAGTGTGGTTTCTTCTCAATATCCATTCCATACCTTCTGTTCCAAGTGTTGAGGCTCATCTATCTATTCAGCAATGCTTTTATTGAGTTCTTTCCACATGCTAGGCTTTCCATCTACCTCTTCTTTTATGTTTTTCTTCACCTTTCCCCTTCTTGGTCCTATCTCCCACATCTCTGCACATGACTCTTCTCACCAAAAATTTTAAAAGATATTTATTTATTTATTTATTTATCTATCTATCTATTTATTTAAGAGAGAGCAAGCATGGGAGCGAGGGGCGGGTGAGCAGAGGAGAGGGAGAAGCAGCCTTCCTGCTGAGAAGAGAGCTGGATAGGGGACTTGATCTCAGAACCCCGGGATCATGGGATCATGACCTAAGCTGAAGGCAGATACGCAACTGACTGAGCCATCCAGCTGCCTCTCTTCTCACATCTTTATTCATATCACTTGTTTTTTCCTTATGTCTCTATCCACAACCCACGTCTCTCTCCACATCTTTACTCTGTCCCCCCAGGTACATCTGCTTATTCACTAATTCTTTCATTCAACAAATATTTGGTGAACACCTTCTATTTGTGAGGCACCTATCTCTCCAACCCTCTCTCTTACCTCATTTCTCTCTACATCTTTTTCCACCTCCCCATCTTTCCCTACATTTTCCCAGCACCTCTCTTTCCCTCAGCCCATCTCTCATTTCTCTTTCTCCCCCATTTCTTTCTGGGTGGGAGAATGAGTCAAGGCTGGCAAAGCACTTGCATTTTTCCTCTGGGAGCCAAGGAAAGCCTTCCCAGACTCTATCAGGCTGGCTGGGACCACTCCCAGATGCCCTCAGATTCTCTGTGCCAGGTTCTTTATTCAAAAAAAACAAAAAACAAAAAAAAAAAAAAAAAAAAAAAAAAAACAAGAAAGAAAGAAAAAGGAAAGAAAAGAAAAAAGAAAATTAACCTACGCTATTAAAAGAAAACTTTATTTTATTAAAATATTTTATTTATTCATTAATGAGAGACACAGAAAGAGAGGCAGGGACAGGAAGAGGGAGAAACAGGCTCTCTGCAGGGAGTCCTGATGCAGAACTCAATTCCAGGATCCCGGGATCACGACCTGATCTGAAGGCAGATGCTCAACTGCTGAGCCACCCAGGTGCCCCTAAAGGAAAACTTTAATTCACATCCATCAGAAACTGGTAAATCAAACAGGTAAATAATTACTAAAGACAAAGAAAATGAAACCAGATAGTAAACAAGCTTGATCTAAGGGAAATATATAGAATCCTAGAAAAACTAGAAAATATGCACTTTTCAGGTACAACATAGACATTTAGAAAAAGAATCAAAATCATATAGAACACAATTGCTGACCAAAAGCCATAACAATTTAAGAGCAATAACAAAGAATATTTATTACATGCATAGAAAGTTTTAAAAGTATTTTCTTTTTTTAAAAGTATTTTCTAATGTATTTTTAAGCTTTAGAAACCCTAAGTAATTTAAATGTTCAAGAAAATATTATAATAGAATTCAAAATATTTTGAACTGAAAGACAGTGATAATACTGCCTATCTAAGCTGTGGAATGAGCTACAACAACTCATGGACGAAAATAAAGGTGTATATTAGGAAAGAAAGTTTGTGAGGCATCTGGAGGACTCAGTCTGTTGGGTGTCTGGTCTTGGTTTCCGCTCAGGTCATGTTCTTGGTATCTTGAGATGGAGACCCAAGTCTGGCTCCACACTCAGCAGGGAGACTGCTTGAGATTCTCTCTCCTTTCCTCTGCCCCTTCCCCATGCACATATGCTCTAGCACACGCCCTGTCTCTTACTCTCAAATAAGCAAATAAATCATTAAAAAAAAAAAAAGACAGTTTGAAAATCTTTGAGTTGGACAGATAATTCAAGAAATTAGAAAAAAAGCACATAATAATCCTAAGAAATTGAAGAAAATAATAAAGATACTTTTAGAAATTAGGGACATAAAAAATATACAATAGAGCAGAAAACATTTTTACATATATATAAAATATGTAATATTCTACATATTTACAAAGACTACTAATATTAAAAAAATCTCTGGGATCCCTGGGTGGCGCAGTGGTTTGGCGCCTGCCTTTGGCCCAGGGCGCGATCTTGGGGATCCAGGATCGAGTCCCGCGTTGGGCTCCCGGTGCATGGAGCCTGCTTCTCCCTCTGCCTGTGTCTCTGCCTCTCTGTCTCTCTGTGTGTGACTATCATAAATAAATAAAAATTAAAAAAAAAATCTCTGACCAAATTGATTACACAAAAAAAGGAGAAAGGGAGAGAGGGCACACACACACACGAATAAATAATTTAAAGGGAATATAATGTCAGAAACAGTAAATATTTACATTGTAAATTTTGAGAAATGAATAATTTTCTAGAAAAACATATGACCAAACTGACTTAAGAAAAAAATTAAAAGCCTGATATACCTATAACCATTAAAGAAATTGAATCAATTGTTTAAAATTTAGCCATCATCAATGGAGTGCCTGGCTAGCTAAGTCAGAAGAGTGTGTGTTCTTGATCTGAAGGGGAGGAGGACTTGTGAGTTTGAGCCCCACAGTGAATGTAGAGACTAGTTAAATAAATAAATAAATAAATACATAAATAAATAAATAAATAAATAAACTTAGAAAAAAAATAAGCCATTAAAAAAAAATCACCAAGCCCAGATAGTTATGAAATTTTCAAAACAGATCATTCCAGGGATGCCTGAATGGCTCAGCTGTTTAGCTCCTGCCTTTGGCTCAGGGCGTGATCCTGGAGTCCGAGGACCCAGTCCCACATCGGGCTCCCTGAGTAGAGCCTGATTCTCCCTCTGCCTGCGTTTCTGCCTCTCTCTCTGTGTGTCTCTCATGAATAAATAAATAAAATCTTAAAAAAACAAAACAAAACAAAACAAAACAAAACAAAAAAAACAGATCAGGCGGATCCGTGGGTGGCTAACCGTTTTTGCGCCTGCCTTTGGCCCAGGGCGTGATCCTGAAGTCCCTGGATCGAGTACCACGTCGGGCTCCCCCCGGCATGGAGCCTGCTTCTCCCTCCTCCTGTGTCTCTGCCTCTCTCTCTGTGTCTATCATAAACAAAATAAATAAATAAATCTTAAAAATAAAAAGAAAAACAGATCATTCCAATCATATAAAGATTGTTCTAGTGATTCTAATGATCAGGAAACAGGAAAAGTTTCTCAATTTATTTCATAAGATTAATGGAAGCCAGGCAAAGGCAATCTGATAAAGTAAAATGATAAAACAATTTCACTCATAATTAGATGCAAGACAAAAAAAGAACTTAATAAAAAGATTAACAAACATAAACCAGAATTGAATAAATAATATAAAACAACTTAACCAAGCAGAGGCAGAGACACAGGCAAAGGGAGAAGCAGGCTCTATGCAGGGAGCGCGATGTGGGGCTCGGTTCCTGGGACTCCAGGATCAGGCCCTGGGCAGAAGGCAGACGCTAAACCACTGAGGCACTCAGGCATCCCAAACAGCAGTCTTTATCCTAGGAAAGTAATTCACTGTTCATGCAATTCCTAATTCTGTTCATACAATTTATTGCATTAAGAGATTAGGAGAAAAATCCATGGGACTCTCAATCAATACAGTAAAAGCATTTAGTTGCTTTTGTTCATGATAGTAACTACTCAGATTTTAAAAATAGGAAGAAAAGTTCACAAGTCATTCATTGTTTTAAAAATTACAAACGTAGGGCAGCCAGGGTGGCTCAGTGGTTTAGCGCTGCCTTCAGCCCAGGGCGTGATCCTGGAGACACGGGATCGAGTCCCAAGTCAGGTTCCCTGCATGGAGCCTGCTTCTCCCTCTGCCTGTGTCTCTGTGTGTCTCTCATAAATAAATAAAATCTTTAAGAAATAAAAAAATAAAAATTACAAATGTGTATTATGTCTATGTTTTTCCATGAAATGTAGTGTTCATTTTTGAAATAGTTTTGTATTTTTTTTTTTTGGTTTCTTCCTGTTCCCATTCTTGTTATCTACCATGTTTTCTGATTATTTGCATTTCTTTTTTTTTAAGATTTTATTTATTTATGAAAGACAGACAGACAGACAGACAGACAGAGGCAGAGACTCAGGCAGAGAAAGAAGCAGGCTCCATGCAGGGAGCCCGACATGGGACCCGATCCCAGGACTCCAGGATCACGCCCTGAGCCAAAGGCAGACACTCAACCACTGAGCCACCCAGGTGTCCCTGATTACTTGCATTTCTGATATGTGTCCTTCCTTCACTGCTAAAAAGCTACACCAAATTTTGTTGCTTTTCAATTTATGATGGAATTTTAGACTGCAATTTTCACCAGCTTTTGGCAATGTATCTCTGGTGAGTTGTCATCTGTCAATAAATTGTGTTGCCTTTATTATTATTATTATTTTATTTATTTATTTGACAAAGACTGAGAGAGGGGGGTGGGCAGAGGTAGAGGGAGAAGCAGGCTCCTGCCTGAGCAGGAAGCCAGATGCAGGGCTCAATCCCAAAACCCTGAGATTATGACCTGAACCCATGAGCCTAAGCCAGACACTTAACTGGCTGAACCATCCAGGTGCCCCACTCTTTTTTTTTTTCTTTAATTTTAAATTCAATTTAGTTAACATATAGTGTAATATTAGTGTCAGGGGTAGAACTTAGTGATTCATCACGTGCATATAACACCCAGTATTCATTACATCACATTCCCTCCTCAATGCCCATCACTCAATTACCCCATCCCCCACTCCCCTCCCCTCCAACATTTCCTACAGTTAAGAGTCTCTCATGGTTTGCCTCAGTCTCTGTTTTTATCTTTTTTATTTTTCTTTTGCTTCCCTTATGTTCATCTGTTTTGTTTCTTAAATGCTACGTATGAGTGAAATAATGATATTTATCTTTCTCTGACTTATTTCTCTTAGTACAATACCCTCTAATTCCATCCACGTCATTGCAAATGGCAAGATTTTTGTGTTGCTCTTTTTTACCTTCTTTCTCATAGAAGATATCTTTCTTCTTTTTATCTTCTTTCTCAAAGAACAGAATCGTTGTTCATTTCTTTTTTCTCTTCCTTTTTAAAAAAGATTTTTATTTAATTATTTAAGAGAGAGAGATAGAGCATGAGCAAGTGGGCAAAAGGAGAGGGAGAAGCAGAGTCCCTGCTGAGCAAAGAGCCCTAAGTGGGTCTTGATCCCAAGACCCTGAGATCATGACCCGAGTTGAAGGCCCATGCCTAACCAACTAAGCCACCCAACAACTGCTCTTTTTCTTTTTTAAACTCTATGTTCAACGTGGGGCTCAAACTCAGGACCCTGAGATCAAGTTACATCCTCTACCAACTGAGCCAACCAGGAGTCTTTTTTTTGTTTGTTTGTTTATGTCCATGTTTTTTTTTAAGATTTTGTTTATTTATTCATGAGAAACAGAGAGACAAAGACACAGGAAGAGGGAGAAGCAGGCTCCATGCACTGGGAGCCTGACGTGGGATTCGATCCCGGGTCTCCAGGATCGCGCCCTGGGCCAAAGGCAGGCGCCAAACCGCTGCACCACCCAGGGATCCCAAGAGCCGCTATTTTAAGGAGCTTCTACATATCTGTGCTCAGATCTAGATTTTGCAGCCTGTCAGCAAACCATCTATTTTTTTTATCTCCATGTTCTCAGTGGATTCCTCACAGCTGCCCTCTAATGCACCCCTGAAGCAATTTGCTGGCCTAGAAGTCCTACATCCCCTTCACCCTTACTATTAGGAGCCGCCTTGTCTATGACCCAGGGGGCGGGCCCCTGGGTCTGGATGGGCCATGTCTTGCCTGTTACTTTTCATAGGCTTTCTCCACATTTGTGTTTATGCTGGGTTTTGTTCTCCACCCTTTTGCCCTCCTAGATACTCTTACTTTTCACGTTTGCCCTGTGTGAGAGCAGCTATTGCTTTATCTCAGGAAGTTTCTCTGAGCCTCTAAGCTCTATCCCACTATGGTAGTCTGCCAAACCATCCTTGATAGAAAGAAGAGTCCGGGAGGCAGTCTCACCTCGAATACAGGCCAGAGCCTTCCCAAAGGCCTATCACGCCCTATACAATCTGGCCTCATATCCTGCCTGTTTCCCCTCACACACCTGGCTCTAGCTACACTGGCCATCCTGCTACTTCACAAATACTCCAGATAGCCAGACATGTTCTCACCTCAGGACCTTTGCACTTGCTGTGCCCACTGCCTGAAATGCTCCTCTCTCATATAGCCACATGGCTTATTTCCATACTTCCCTGAAATAGTTTTTTTTAAGATTTTAAGTAATCTCTACACCCAACATGGGGCTTAAACTTACAACCCCGAGATCAAGAGTCATGTGCTACACTGACTGAACCAGCCAGACACCCCTTCCTTGAAATTTTTGCTCAAATATTTTCTTAGAGAAGTCTCTCTGATCACCCTCTTTAAAACTGCAGTCCAGGGCACCTGGGTGCTCAGTCTGGTAAGCATCCAACTTCGGCTCAGGTCATGATCTCAGGCTCCTTGCTCAGCAGGGAGTTTGCTTGTCCCTCTTCCTCTTCCTCTGCCCCGACCCCTGCTCATGCTCCCACTCGCTCTCTTTCTCAAATAAATAAAATATTTAAAATAATAAAAATAGGGCAGCTCGGGTAGCTCAGCAGTTTAGCACCACCTTTAGCCCAGGGCCTGATCCTGGAGACCTGGGATCGAGTCCCATGTCGGGCTCCTTGTATGGAGCCTGCTTCTCCCTCTGCCTGTGTCTCTGCCTCTCTCTCTCCCTGGGTCTCTCATGAATAAATCTTTAAAATAATATTAATATTAATATTAAAATAGAATAAACCAGCAGTCCACCACTGCACGTTCTATCCTCCCTTCCCTACTTTGTTTTTCTGTATAGGTACCTGCCACCTTTAATATGTTTATTATTTTAAGAATTTTTCATTTTTAAGTAATCTCTACATCCAACTTGGGGCTTGAACTCACAACCTCGAGATCAAGAGTCACATGCTCCACTGACTGAGCCAGCCAGGTGCCTAAATATGTTTATGTTTATAGTCTGTCTTCTGCAGTTAGATTGTCCATGAGGATGAGAATTGACATTTGTTTGGATCACTGAGGTGGCATATAGTACGCATCTGATAAATATTTGTTGAATGAATGAATGTATGAGTAAGGAAATGAATTCTCCTCACCAGGCATTGAGACTTGAGTGCAGGGTTGCAGCTTTCTCTGAAAGGGACAAAGCAGTTACAGTAAAGAGAAGTCCAGAAGTCAGAGTTTACCCCAGCATCTTCCCCCACCTGCATGGGTCAGGGAGAGGGCAGTGAGAAGTGAACACTCCCAGTTGCAGAAGGGGAAGTAAGGTGGGGGGGAGAGGGAAAGGAAAAGTGTTTCCATCTATGCTGGGGGAGGGTAGGTGGAGCTCTGGGTGGGGAGTTTGTTTTTATTTTATTTTATTTTTAAAGATGATTTATTTGAGAGAGTGAGAATGGAGGGGCAGAGGAAGAGGGAGAGAGAGACTCTCAAGCCAACTCCACACTGAGCAGGGAGCCCCCTCAGGACTGGATCTCACATGCCTGAGAAACCAAGTGTCAGACAGTCACTGAACTGAGTCACCCAGGCATTCCTGGGTGGGGAGTTTGAACAAAAATGTCTCAAACATTTGAGGGGAACATGCTATCCTCACCTCCCCTGGAAGTACTACCCATGCAACAAAAAAAGGAAAAATGATATGCGTGGGGAAGACATTTATTAGAGGCTACTTACCCACTCTATTGAACCCAGGGTGACTGGCACCGAATCACATACACACACACACACTGCCTCCTCTAAGGCTGGCTTTATACACACACACACACACACACACACACACACACACTTTTGTGTCCACAAATGCTGCCTGTCTCAGCACCACTTTCATTTCCTCCAAAGAATCTACTTAAATTCTCTAATTCCTGAGCTCTGTAGATTTCACTAAATATTTCAAGGAATATATGATGAGTGGATTACATTGCACACTCTAAAGCAAACAAATACAACTAATGTGCTAGACATTTCCATATTTCCGAGTGCCTCTGGGGAGCTCCCAGACTGGGAATGAAGCTTGTCTCCCTTTCTGATCCTATACCATCTTGCCATCCTCCTAGATCTGCCAGTGGACTTCAGATTTTTCTCCTATTTCACGGCATAGAAAAATCCCAGTCAGTCCTTCCTAGGCTGTGTATCCAAACCTGTGTGCCCAGACTCATGACATCCAACAAAATGCAAGCCTTAAGACTTACCTGCCCTCCTGACTTGTTCAAAGATCATTTATTTGTTCCTGAGAGTAACTACCCCTCCCCCATACCTCCAGTGGCTTCTTCCTCCCCTGCACAGACTGGGCTCTCCTTAAGAGGAACCAGGGAGAATGCTATTTTCTCATCTCCATCCTAGAGCCCCCCTCCCGGCCGCTTGCTCCTGGGGTGCTCTGTCAGCAGAAGCTGAGGGGGAAGTGAGGCCTAGGACAGGAGGAGGAGGGAATGAGGAGAAAGGGGAAGTTTAGGGGGAGGGCTCAAAGCAGGCTGATGGGAGAGGAAAGCCAGCAGACGGAGAGCACTGGCTTGATCTCTATCCACCTGTCTACCGGCCTCTCCATCAGCATCTGCTGAGCTATGAGCCAAACCAGGGATTTACAGGGTAGGGAAAAGTAGAAGAGGCAGCACCTAAAATGAGGGCAAGGAGATGGACAGACCTGGGGGGCGGGGGCAGGAAGGTTGTGAGCAAGCCCAGGAGGGCAGAATTGTGATTACCCTGGGCCAGTGTGTGGCTAAGAAGAGGGATGGGTAATGGGGGGTGGTAAGGAAACATTAACCTTTGTGCCCCCTCAGGAGGAAAAGCCTTCGGGCTCCTGAAGGCCCAGCAGGAAGACAGACTGGATGAAATCAACAAGGTAAAAGGAAGATCTAAGGGGGCCAGAGGGGGGAGGGAACCAGGGGACCTATCCTGGCTCTTGCTTTCTCCCACAGCAATTCCTGGATGATCCCAAATATAGCAGTGATGAGGATCTGCCCTCCAAACTGGAAGCCTTCAAGAGTGAGGGGAAAACTGCAGGGGCTGAGATGGGGGGTAGGGGGTGAGGAGGGTACAATTTCCTCAAGAACAGAGAAAGGACAGCAGAGACAGAGTTTACATGTATGGTGGGGAAAAGAGAGGCTGCCTCTCCTGCCTTCCTGGTTGCAGTCTCTTCCCTTGGGCTGCCCCTCTCAGCACCCTCTCTGGTTCCCTGTATCTTAATAGGGCCCCTCAAGCCATCCAGCACTTACCCTGCCTGCCCTATCTCCCCCTTCCATGTCTTCCCCTACCTAGTGCTAGGTCAGCAGCCCCTTTCTCAAGTCCCTGCCCTGCTCCTGCCTGAGACCCTCCAGCCAGCACTTACCCTATCTGCTTTCTCCCCTCACCCAGAGAAGTACATGGAGTTTGACCTAAATGGAGACGGAGATATCGGTGAGAAAAGGGTGTTCCAGGGAAGTGTGCGGACCCAGGAAGAGGGAGGTCTCCCCTGGAGTGCTACATTCCTGGTGGTTTGGGAGAGGGTCCAGCTCCTAGAAGAGGAACTAGAATGGAAATGTGAGGGTAAAGACAGAGAGAGAGAGAGAGAGAGAGGGACTCCCTTCTTCCACCCCTCCTTTTGCACTTCTAGATATCATGGCCCTGAAGCGAATGCTGGAGAAACTTGGTGTCCCCAAGACCCATCTGGAGCTCAAGAAATTAATCAGGGAGGTGTCCAGCAGCTCTGGGGAGACCTTCAGCTACTCTGACTTTCTCAAGATGATGTTGGGCAAGAAATCTGCCATCCTAAAAATGTGAGAGTCCAGTTTCAACCTCTACTATGCTTACCTGTTTTCTCCTCCACCCTCCCCCATCCCCAGGCTCACCTACACATTACTCAGTGTCCATTTCTTTCCTTCTTTGAGGGACCGTTCCACATTCCTGTCCCTATCTGTTGTTCTGGTCTCCACACACCCCCAGCACTGCCATCCTTGCTCTTCTTCCCCCTCCCCCTACCATAATGACCACTATCCTCTTCCAGACTTTCACAGCAGCCTGAGATTTATTATCCCGAGAAGACTGACCCCTGATCCCTCTGTCTCTTTCTATCTCAACCAGAATCCTGATGTACGAGGAAAAAGCAAGAGAACAGGAGAAGCCAGCAGGTCCCCCAGCTAAGAAAGATATCTCTGAGTTGCCCTGAATTGTGGTAGGGGAGATGTGGTGGGATTTATGGGGCTTCTAATGACTCCCACATAGAAAAGGACACAGAATTGTGAGCCGGAGGTACACTAAATTAAATAAACTATCCTTCTTCAGATCAAGTTAGCTTGGTCTCCATTTGGCTGGGATAGTTTTCCTGGGTTTGGGAAGAAGTGAAGCACCTTTGACGAAAAAGCAGCAAGGATTTGCCGATATGAGCAATCCATCCACAATTTTGTAACGTGTGAACTACAGTAGATGGTTTTGTACTCCAAGGGAGATTCCAGATATATGATAGTCTGGATCTCAAGGAATTTAGATGGGACAAAAGGACATGTACAGACAAAAAAAATATTGCCCAGACCCATGGGGAAGAGCAAGGATCATCTCTGTTTTTGTTTTTTTTTAAGATTTATTTATTCATAAGAGACACACACACACACACACACACAGAGACTGAGAGACAGAGACATAGGCAGAGGGAGAAGCAGGCTCCATGCAGGGAGCCCGACGTGGGACTCCATCCCGGGTTTCTAGGATCATACCCTGGGCTGAAGGTGGCGCTAAACTGCTGAGCCACCCGGGCTGCCCTTATCTCTGTTTTTAAAAAGATTTTACTATTTTTAAGTAATCTCTACACCCAACGTGAGGCTCCAACTCACAACCCCAAGATCAAGAGTCATATGCTATATTGACTGAGCCACCAGGCACCCCAAAGAAGGATTATCTTGAACCAATATTCTCCATCACTAGTCTTTGTTACCTAACAAATCACTAAGCCTCTCTGAGTCTTTCATCAGAAAATAGGGATGATATGACCTCACACCACCGACTGACATATCATAAGCCCTCAATAATGTTTAAAACTTGAATAAATGGATGGATGGGTGGATGGATGAAAGAACTAATGTTATTAAAAAAAAAAAAAGAACTAATGTTATTGAGTAAAGCCTGATAATTCAAGTGTTAAATAAGTCATGGAGGTCCTTTTAGGGGACAAGCTGCAGAAACTGAATCTAATGAAGGGAGAGGGGGCTTGTATTTGGAGGATATTGAGAACAGATACTGGGGATACAGAAACCCTGGATGGGATCCCTGGGTGGCGCAGCGGTTTGGCGCCTGCCTTTGGCCCAGGGCACGATCCCGGAGACCCTGGATCGAATCCCACGTCGGGCTCCCAGTGCATGGAGCCTGCTTCTCCCTCTGCCTGTGTCTCTGCCTCTCTCTCTCTGTGACTATCATAAATAAATAAAAATTAAAAAAAAAGAAAAGAAAAAAAAGAAACCCTGGATGGCAGAAAGGATTAAAAGGCCAATCTCAGGGAAGGCAGGAACCTCAGAGTTCCTAAAATTTCAGTGAAGCTATTCCTGGACCTTTCCTCCAACAGGTCCAGATGAATTAACTCTAGCCATCTCCAGTCACTGGATACTATTCAGATTTCCTGACATTCTGGAAAGAGATAATCCAATTAGCCCAGCTTGTTTCACATACTGAGGACAGACTGTTGGCTCTTCTCAGTGGTGATGCCAGGTTGGCCTCCTAAAAAGTGCTACAGTAACTATATAGGACTTCAGATGAGGAAAAGATCACTGCAAGTTGGGTAAAATACCTGAAAATAATGAAATCAATAGCTAAACTTATTGAGAGTCCACTCTATACTGGGTATTATCCTAAATGCCTTCTATGTATTAATTCTCTTAATCTTTGCAACAACCCTGGTGATACCAAGGAGGATACAAAGGACCTGGAGCTTAAAACACTCATTCATTCAGCATAAATACATTAGGTTCTATTCATACATCAGACCATTATTATACAGCAACGAGAAACTACAACGACATGCAGCAACGTGGATGAACCTCCTTAGTGTAATGTTGAGCAAAAGAAGATAGACACAAGAGGACCCTTATGATATAATTCCATCTGTATAAAGTACAAAAATGGGTAAAACTAATATATGTTGTTATAATTCAAGATAGTAGTTAGTTTTGAGGGAGGGCAGTGACGGGAAGAGGCCCTCTAGAGGCCTTCCATGTTACTAGTTAAGGTTCTATTTTCGGCTACATGCTCTGCTTAGTTTGTGACAATTTATCAACAATCAATCGATCAATAAAATATGCTTTTGATAAAAAAGACTTTAAAAATCGTTTACTGGGCATAGGTGCTTGGGATATGAGGGTCAATAAAACAAAGACCCTTGCCGGGATCCCTGGGTGGCACAGCGGTTTAGCACCTGCCTTTGGCCCAGGGCGCGATCCTGGAGACCGGGGATCGAGTCCCACGTCGGGTTCCCAGTACATGGAGCCTGCTTCTCCCTCTGCCTGTGCCTCTGCCTCTGTCTCTGTGTGTGTGTGTGACTATCATAAATCAAAAAAGAAAGATCCTTGCCATTGTGAAGTTTACATACTATTGTGGAAAATGGTGTGGGAGGAGGACAGACAAACATCATTTAAAATGTATATGATAAAAAAATAAAAAATAAAATGTGTATGATATTAGAAGATAAAGTAGAGCAGGTTAAAGGGGATCAGGGGTAACAGGATGGGCAGGGAAAATTAAAATTTTGAGCAATCAGAGTAGGCCTCACTGAGAAGATGACCAACACTGAACAAAGACCTCATGGAGGTAAAGGAGTGAGGCATGGGGGTTTCTGGGGGAAGAGTCAACTTGGTGGAGGAAAGAGAATCAAAGGGCTCCAAGATGTGATATGCCTGGTAGAGGTAGGGAGAGTAATAAAATCAGAGGGCCAGGATGGCTGGGTGGCTCAGTGGTTGAGCATCTGCCTTTGGCTCAGGTTGTGATCCCAGGGTCCTGGGATCTATCGAGTCCTGCATCAGGTTCCCTGGGGAGAGCCTGCTTCTCCCTCTACCTATGTCTCTGCCTCTTTCTCTGTCTCACATGAATAAATCTTTTTTAAAAATAAAATGTTTTGAAGGTCTGGAGATGAAATGTTCAGTGTTGGACGTACTGAATTTGATATGATCTATTAGGTACCCAAGAGGAGGTGTCAAGTACATGGCTGTGTATCCAAGTCTGGAGTTTGGGAGAGAGGTCTGCAGTGAAGGTATGCATGTGGGGAGTCATTACCACATGAATGCTATTTCAAGTCAGGAGACTGATATCCTCCACACACAAGTGGTAAAAGATTGGGGTGAAGGTTTGACTGGAGTTGGTTTAAGAATGAATGACAGGATGGAAATTGGTGACAGTGACTATGGATAACTCTTGCAAGAAATTTTGCTGTGGTAGGTGACCAGGGAGAGGGGAAAAGGGAATGATTTTGAATGCTTAAGAACTGAAGTCATCTCAACTATCTTAATAAGCCTCAAGATAAAATTCTTTATCTGATTCTTGTTAATTTTTCTCCTCTCAGGCAGTCTCTTAATCTAGTCACACCAGCCTAGGCACGGGACCCTAAAACCATGCCTCTCATCACCACTTCACTAGGCCTGAGCTGTGCACTGTCTCCTCAAACTTGGGTAAATCCTAACTAGTTATTCATATATCTTAGTAAGAGTCACGTTTTTCTAGAATCATCTCTGAACCTCTCCAAGCAGGATCTGGTTTTGTTCCTCTACTTCCATAACATATTGCGGGTATCTCCGGGGCCTTCGAAACATAGTTGCCGAACCATCTGCGGAATGGGTAGCAGGTCTGATTGGGGTACAGTAACAGAAGACAAAGGAGGGAACTAGCACATTTCGTAGAATGAAACCCATTGTGAAGAGAATACGAACTGCCAGCAGTACCAGATATACAAATATATTCAGGAAAACTGTTATAAAATTAAATGTGTCTTATTCATGGGCTACCGATTTGTTGATTAAGAGGTCGTTCCAATCCTATCTTTGTTCAAATGATTTGCACGTATTATGCAAATAAATAGAACTAGCAAAAGAAGATCTCCCAAGCCGGGGGCCGACGACCACGCCCCTGGGCCCTAGGATTGGCCGTCTAGCCACCTCATTTGCATGACGTGATTTAATAACTACAAGGTCCCGCCTCTCCGTGCTTTCACTTCTCGCGAAAGGACGCGTGAGTTGGGACTCTTCCTTGGTTACGTAAGCTCCGCCCCCCAGCTGCTAATCCCTTCCGCCCGGTGCTTTCGCTCCGTCTACTCCGCCGAAAGCTCTACTACCCTTGCATCGTTTCCCTCCACTCTCCGCGTCCCTACGTCTCTCAGCTCTCATCTTTCCACGAACACACGACGTATGCCCCGCCCCTTCCCCTCCTCAATTCGTCGTGCAAATCCTGCGCCCTAACCGCCGGGACGACCGGCACTGCATTCCCGCCCCCTCTACGCCTCTTAACGGCTGACGCCGGGGGCTTGTCTCTTTAGCCAACCGGCGTCCTAGCGCCTGAAAGTCCTTCCTTTTTATGCAAATAACCTGTGCCTGCTCCTCACGCCTTGCTTTAAAAAAAAAAAAAAAAAACTAAGGACAGCCCTCGAAGTAAAGGAGGCTAGGGAAGATGGTGCCCCGCCCTTTATGCAAATCAGGGGGCGTGCCATGCGCCGAGGGAGGCGGGAGGTGGGGGGGGTGCTCCCGGGGGCGGCGGTTGCCCGGATGGGCCGTTAGTCGGAGCCCAGCCGCGGAGTGAGCGAGGGAGACGGGAGGAGCCGAACCCGGCGCCATCCGCCGCCATCCGCCCCCGCCCCACCGCCATCCCGCCTCGGGGAGCCCCTAGGCCCCGGTCCCCGACCCCCGCGCACCCGGCCAGGTGAGTCTGGGGAGCCGAGTGCTAACCCCCCTTTCCGGCGCGGGAGCGGTGGCGGTGGCGGCGGCGGCGGCGGCGGCGGGCCGGGGGAGAGGAGAAGCTGCCATTAGCCGCCGCCATTTTGTCCTCCTGCTGCCGGGGCCTGCCTGCCCCTCCCCCTCTGATACCCCAGCTTGGTACCCGCACCTCCAACCCCTCACCCAGAGTCCGTGGCGTGCCCCTAACCACCCGCCTTCCCGGGTTCATGGGGCGACCCCTCTCCTGGGCCCCTGGCTCCCCTGTCCTAGCTGCACTGTTAGCCTCTTCACCCCAATCTGTGGGTCCCCTTCCTCGCCGCCACTCTGGTGGGCCGCGCCCGACGATCCTCGGAGCGTCTCCTTTCCTCCATATTGGGCCACCCTCCCATCACCCAGTGCTCGGGTTCCCCGTTCTTGACGCCCCTCTTCGCCTCGAGTCACTCCCACCCTAAAACCCTGCTTTTATCCTACATCGTTGCTTTCTACGTTCTTCAGCCTTTCTCTGCTTTTGTATTTTCCCTATTTTTATTTTCCTTTCTCTTCTCTATTTGAACCCCCCTTTTTTTCTTGGGTCTCTTGACATTGCCTTCTTACTTTGCTTTGTATCTTTTCTTTACCATTTCTGGTTGAGTGTATGATTTCTCACCTGCTTTCGTGTTGTCATCTTTTATTAGTGTTACTCCACCATTTTCCTAACCTTTTCCATCATGTATTTATCTCCAAAGATTGGAGTCTTTCAGCACCTACACGGCAACCCCCATTCCTTCATCTTACCTATTTTAAAGTTCTTGGTTTTCATCCTGATTTTACCGAGTTTTTATCGTGGGCCTGCCTGGATTTAACACCACCTCCCATGTCTTTCCTGTACATCATTCCTTCCTATAAATGAATGCCTGGTCACTCAGGAACCGACTGACGATGCAGAGTTCGGCCTGCTTAGGGAGGAAGGGATAGTGGGGAGAGAAATGACTGCTGATGGACATTCTTACTGAGGGTAGGAAAATGAAGTAGTTTCTGGCTTTGGCCCCATGGTTACAATGTGCTTGAGGTGGCTCCATAATGTATTGTTTTTCTCAAATCTGCATAGCGTAAGCCAGAGCCCACCAGTGTTTATTTCGTTTGGAGACCAGATTTTTTTTCCAAGAGCTGGGATGGGGGCAAGTGGGAAAAGATGGAGTGAATATTCCAAATACTTGGGGTTCTGTAGCTTGGAAGTATATAGAGCCCCAATTCCATGAGGAATTTTCTGGCACTAGCCCCCAGTCTGACTGAGCAAGCTTGTAAAATCGTTAAACTCCTGGCATACCTTCGTGCAAACCTCCCCAGATGGGAGTGAGGCTGCTGGGAAAGGGCACAGTTAGGGAGCTGGTGTCTGATAAGTCAGAAATTGAAAGCTCTGTTCCTTGCAGGATGGAGTTCCTATGCCTCTTTCTGGTTTTCTCTGGGACTGGGACTTGCCATGTTTTATCATACATCTCTGGAATGTTTTTTGTGGAGGGAGAAGGGATTATTACTTGCAATAATGAAGCAGCAGCTACTTTTTATAGACTGGCACCAAAAAAGAGTGTATACTACTAGGAGGATATTGGATTTTTTATTTGGATTTCCTTGGCAAGAGGTATCTGGGGGGAAGAGGAACCATGGCATTTGGGCTCTGTGGGAGTTGCTTTTAAGGGACTGGGGAGTTTGAATTAGGCTAGAGGAAAAGACAGAGGGCCACATATTTGGGCCCGTAATGAAAATGAAAAGGAGCATCTGGATTTCTCTTGGAGTCAGTAAAGGAAGCAGAGACTGAAACACCTTGTGTCTGGCCCACAGGCTCCGGCACGTTTTGGGGGAGGTGCCTGCAGGACCCAACATACTCAATGAGCTTCCAGCGCAATGTCCGATCGCTCGGGGCCGACTGCCAAGGGGAAGGATGGAAAGAAGTATTCCTCGCTCAACCTGTTTGATACATATAAGGGCAAGTCCTTAGAGATCCAGAAACCTGCTGGTGAGGGTCCTCCTAAGATGTTCCTAATTCCCAAAGGCTGGGCATGAATGGGGCATACATTTTAAAGTTCTTTGAAGGGAAACGGTTGAGGTACAAGTATCTGAAGACTAGAGGATTACTAAAGACTTTCCAGCTTTATCTTGGGTCCCATAGGGGACATTGGGCTTTGGATGGACACCAGTTACCCTCCTACAAAGGCATGTCTGTAGTTCCTTGTCTTTGGACATGTAAGAATTGGAGGCAAAGAAATGTGGACTTGGAGAAGTCTGGGGCCAGCTTGCTCCCTGCAGGCTCAAGATGAACCATCCAACAGAGAAGTATCAAGTGTAATGCATCTTAGTGTTTCCACTGGAATTTCAGAGATTGCTGAGGACAGAGGCAGGAGTGGTTTCTAAGAGAAGTTGGTAACGATATTGAGGTATAAATGGGGCCTAGGGTAGGAAACTGTCAGATCACCCACCTGGGGTGTTTTTACCCTCCCCATCTTTTCTCCAGTTGCCCCTCGCCATGGCCTGCAGAGTCTCGGGAAAGTTGCCATTGCCCGGCGTATGCCACCCCCAGCCAACCTTCCAAGCCTGAAAGCTGAGAACAAAGGCAATGACCCCAACGTCTCACTAGTGCCGAAAGACGGAACAGGATGGGCAAGCAAACAGGAGCAGTCCGACCCCAAGAGGTAGACAGAGGCCTGGGGGACCCAGAGTGATAAGTATTTTAACTTTGAACTTCAGGATGGATCGGAGACTAGTCTAGCCCAGCCACCTAAGCTCCAGAGACTGAGGGAAGCTCCTTTCTTGGCAATGCGAGGGCTCCCATTAGAGGTCTCAGGAATGACACTTTTAGCTTTGTGTCAGGTTGAAGGAAAACAACAAACAGATGACACTGTATGTGGGGTGACTAGGTTATAGTATTTTGTCACAAGTGCTTGCGAATAATAACACATGGGCTTGGGTCTACTTTCTGTCCTCCACCAATTGGAGAAGTAGGGGAGGCATCTCAGGTTCCAGATAATCTTTCTGTTCTACTATCCTCTTAGTTCCGATGCCTCAACCGCTCAGCCGCCGGAATCGCAGCCACTGCCGGCTTCACAGACGCCTGCCTCCAACCAACAGAAACGACCCGCAGCAGCCCCCGAGGTATGAGGAACTGGATGGCATCAAAGGGCTGGTGGCTAGAACGGTTTGTAGTTCCAATACCCACATCGCTGTTTATTATTTCTCTGCTTCCTCAGAACACTCCTTCGGTTCCAAGCGGGGTAAAGTCCTGGGCACAAGCCAGCGTCACCCATGGAGCACATGGAGATGGTGAGTGCAGGGCTGCTTGGGGAGCTTGCTCTGTGCACTGTGGTAGGCAGGAGTGTTCACTCACTTTAGCAAAGTGTTTTCAGTCCTCTGGCTAAATTTTGGTCCTCATGTTCAGTTTCATGGATCACGTAAGCCGAGGGTGAGGGTATCCCAGGACTGACCTTGTTTCTTGGGGAATGAATACACAGTGTAATAGTGCATGAGTTTGAAAAAAATTTGATGATTTGGTACTGATCAGCCTTCAGTTTTTTAGTATCTTCTCAGTAAATGTGATTTTTTTTTTTGGTTTGCTGTTCTGCACGCCAACAGGTGGAAGGGCATCAAGCCTACTGTCACGATTCTCTCGAGAGGAATTTCCGACCCTGCAGGCGGCTGGCGACCAGGACAAGGCTGCCAAGGAAAGGGAGTCTGCCGAACAGTTGTCTGGGCCCGGACCAAGCCTCCGCCCCCAAAGTGAGTGGTTGCCATTTGGGAGTTGAATTGGGGGGTGGGTGGTTATATTTTGCCCAGAACAATACCTTAGTCCATCTCAGAGCTAAGTGTTGGCTTATTCACCTTGTTCCTCATCATTTTTGGCTATGTTCTTCTTTGTCTTCTTCAAAATACAGATTCTACAACTTGGAGGGACGGAGGCGGGCGTGGCCCTGATGAGCTGGAGGGCCCAGACTCCAAACTTCATCACAGCCATGATCCCCGGGGGGCGCTACAGCCTTCGGGCCCGCCCCAGTTCCCTCCCTACCGCGGAATGATGCCGCCCTTCGTGAGTGTGCATATCTTATTTTGGAGTGGTTGCACTTGAAGCTGGAGAGTTAGCAGTTAGGACTTAGCCTTTGAAGGGGACAGGGAGGATAACAGGTTTAGGGAGCTGGCTGCGTATTTGTCCCTCTAAGCAGCTACTGTTGGGCCTTTTTGCAGATGTATCCCCCATATCTCCCGTTTCCTCCGCCCTATGGACCCCAGGGGCCTTACAGATACCCTACTCCTGATGGGCCCAGGTGAGTAATCCAGGTCTGGGCTTGTGGTTGGAGACAAGGGAAGCCTCTTAGGAAGGAAGATGGTCTTCTAGCCTAGAGGCTGAGTCTTGTATGTGGTTCTATAACATGCCATCTTTTACTCTCTCTCCATTTGTCTTTTCACACACAGCCGTTTCCCCCGTGTGGGGGGTCCTCGGGGTTCAGGGCCGCCAATGCGCCTTGTAGAGCCTGTGGGTCGGCCTTCGATTCTCAAAGAGGATAATCTCAAAGAGTTTGACCAGTTGGACCAGGAGAATGATGATGGTTGGGCAGGTTAGTACATATGAAGGATGAAACGTTTTGGTTTCAAAAGGCAAAATCTGATGAGTAAACAGGGGATTGTGTGGGAGAAAAAGAGACGCTGAAGGGTAGGGCAGACACATGGCGGAAAGCCAAGTTCTGGTAAAGAACTGAGATATGGGAACGCGAAGACCCACACTGTGGCTTCATTCAGAGGGGTTTGGTGTTGGGAGTGCATCGCACTGTGTAATATTAGACCCCTTCCTGTGTTCCGAAAGTTATGAGATTAGAGAACAGAATGCTTGGGTTATCAGTTTTCACTTTCCCCCCACAGGGGCCCACGAAGAGGTTGACTACACTGAAAAGCTCAAGTTCAGCGATGAGGAAGACGGGCGAGACTCTGATGAGGAGGGAGCTGAGGGCCAGTGAGTTAGGGGGCTCAGTTTCTCTTGCAGTAATACCCTCTTAAAGGAGCTGGTTTCTAACTGATTTTAATTCCACTGTTGGTCTCCTCACAGCAAGGAGTCCCAATCAGCTGCTGGTGAGGAACGGCCCCCTGAAGCAGATGGCAAAAAGGGCAACTCCCCCGGCAGCGAACTGCCCCCTCCCAAGACGGCCTGGGCAGAGACCTCTCGGCCTCCAGAGACAGAGCCGGGGCCTCCTGCCCCAAAGCCTCCCCCACCCCCACCTCACCGGGGCCCCGCCGGGAACTGGGGCCCCCCTGGGGACTACCCAGTGAGTGTCTACAATGAGGGGTTGAGAAGGGTCAGTTGTGGGAGAGGAGTGTCGGCTGAGAAGTTGAAGCACTAGTAATTGAGAAAGCTGGAGGGAGGGTCAGGAATGGGCTACAGGAAGTGTAAAGCAGTGGAGCATCTCTGAAAAGGTTTGGAGCCTCTTTGGTGTTAGAGGATTCTGGATTAAAAGAAACTGGGATGCTAGTGAGGAAAAACGAGGCCTGGGTATTTGGGTCTCTGAAAGGAGCGAAGAAGTAAGAATAGGACAAGTTGGTCCCTACCCAAAAAGGCCACCAACCCAAGGCCAGTTCCTGCCCCTACAGCTAGAGACAGTTGATCAGTATGTGACAAAGATAAGAAACTTGATGACTGATACCTCTGGCCCTGACGGGTCTGCCCATTGACAGGATCGGGGGGGCCCTCCTTGCAAGCCCCTAGCACCTGAAGATGAGGATGAGGCCTGGCGGCAGCGGCGAAAACAATCTTCATCTGAGATCTCCTTGGCCGTGGAGCGGGCCCGGCGCCGGCGTGAAGAGGAAGAGCGTCGCATGCAGGAGGAGCGCCGGGCAGCCTGCGCTGAAAAGCTCAAGCGACTTGATGAGAAGTTTGGGGCACCTGACAAGCGGCTCAAAGCAGAGCCTGCTGTCCCACCTGCTGCTGCTGCTGCTGCTGCTGCTGCTGCTGCTCCTGCCCCAGCTCAGCCACCTGCAGTCCCCAAAGAAAATTCTGCACCTCCAGCTCCTCCACCCACACCAGCCCCGACACCAGAGAAAGAACCAGAAGAGCCGACACAGTCCCCCCCTTTCCAGTCCACCCCCACTCCAGGTGTGGCTCCAGCTCCCACCCTGGTGAGTGGTGGTGGCAGTACCAGTAGCGCCAGCAGTGGCAGCTTCGAAGCCAGCCCAGGTATGGTGATGGGGATAGGGTACTACCAGGTGTCACATCTTTTCTCTTGGGGCTGAGGGTGCAGGTGGTATGGATGGGAGGCAGTTGTTTCAGTTTATTGGATTATCAGTGGCAGAGAAAAGGAGTCCCTTTGCGCGTGTGGGTATCTATCTAAGGTGGGAAAGGTTTTACTATCTGCATTCCTGGATGAGTAGTGGTCTGAAGCACTTGCCATTAGGTTAGCATGGAGTGAGACTGAAGACAGTGTCTGTTTTGGCGGTTTTTTGGGAAGTTCACTCCATCATCATTGGCTCTTGAAGTAAGCGCTTATCTTTAGAGAGGGTGCTCTAGAGTTGAGTGCCTGGAGGTGTTTTGTGGCAGGTCTCTCCACAAACTCGTTCACTCTGATTATCTTTTTGTCGATGCAGTTGAACCGCAACAATCCTCAAAAGAGGGTTCTGAACAACCAGAAGAGGTTCCCTCTCCTGCCACGACCCCTGCCCCAAAGGTGGAACCCAAAGGTGATGGGGTCGGTCCCACCCGACAGCCCCCCAGCCAGGGCTTGGGCTACCCCAAATACCAGAAGTCATTGCCACCACGGTTCCAGCGACAGCAGCAGGTGAGAGCATTTTTTCCCTTGGTAAGAGCGATTTCCCTCCCTGCTCCATGTGTACCTGTTCTAAGGTGTCAGCTTGAATCCCTCTACTATTACTGTCTCCAGTGTGTCATCCTGGCTTTTATTTAGTCCTGATCTTTTATTTTTTATTTTTTTGAGTCCTGATCTTTGTTACGTCTGTGTGTTAGCGTTGTTTCTGGGCTGGTTTTTTCTGTTAGGGGCGAGGCAAGGGTTTTGATGGCCTCTGTTGTCTTTCCCCAGGAGCAGCTTTTGAAGCAGCAGCAACAGCAGCAGTGGCAGCAGCATCAACAGGGTTCTGCTCCACCTGCTCCGGTACCACCATCACCACCGCAACCTGTGACCATGGGGGCTGTGCCAGCTCCACAGGCTCCGCCACCACCCCCCAAGGCCCTGTACCCAGGTGCTTTGGGCCGGCCCCCACCCATGCCCCCGATGAACTTTGATCCCCGCTGGATGATGATACCTCCTTATGTGGATCCCCGGCTCCTCCAGGGCCGGCCCCCTCTGGACTTCTACCCTCCTGGTGTGCATCCCTCTGGTAAGGGCCTTTGAGGGGTGGGTAGGGGACGCTGCAGTCCCAGGAAATTGCTGTGGACGAAGGGCCCCTGGGTAAGGAGGGAGGGTGTGTGCTTAATGTTGCTGAGATTGCTCTTTGTTTCAGGAATGGCCTTAGGAAGGAAAAAGGGGGCTTTCATTGGCCAGATTTATTGGGGGGGGGGCAATTCATTGATTCATTCATACACTTGATTTTAGACAGAAGGCCAAGAAGTGATCATCAATTCATTCATAGGGAAGCTGAGTGTATCAGATAACACTTTCAGGGGAGCATGTCAGGACCAGACTTGCAGGGAGTAAGAGCTGGAGGAGTAGACGTCGACGTGACTAACAGAAGTAGATGGGGGGAGAGATGCTTTTTGAGCTGGATGGCCTATCACATAGAAGAGGGCTAGCTTTCTCGTCCGTCTTGTTTTCTTAGGCTTAGTTCCCCGAGAGCGCTCAGACAGTGGGGGTTCAAACTCAGAGCCATTTGAGCGTCATGCACCTCCCCTCTTACGGGATCGGGGCACCCCACCAGTGGATCCAAAGTTGGCCTGGGTAGGAGATGTCTTCACCACCACATCCACTGACCCCCGCCCGCTTACCTCCCCACTGCGCCAGGCTGCCGATGAGGATGACAAGGGGATGCGGTGAGTCTGAGCAGTGGAAGTGGGTGCATTGCCAGTGAAAGGATTTGGGCTAGGAAAAGAGGACCTTGGGATTATTGGTTAGGTGACAGGAATAAACATTAGAGGAGTGTCGGGGTACTAATAGTGTTCTCTTTCTCTACCTAGTTCTGATTTTTCTCATTCTAAGTTACTTAATTTTCATTTTTTTGCGTGTCCCTTTTTAGGAGTGAGACCCCTCCAGTACCTCCCCCACCACCCTATCTGGCCAGTTATCCAGGCTTTCCTGAGAATGGAGCCACTGGGCCCCCAATCCCTCGCTTCCCTCTGGATGAACCCACTCCCCCAGGGTCCCGTCCACTCCCCTGGCCCCCAGGCAGTGATGAAGCCACTAAGATACAGGCTCCACCACCCAAAAAGGATACCCCCAAGGAGGAGACTCCACAGCTGATGGGGACAGAAGCCAGCCGAAAGCCTGCCCGAGGAGTTGGAGGCCAAGGCCCCCCCCCACCTCGCAGAGAGAGCCGCACTGAGACCCGCTGGGGCCCTCGCCCAGGCAGCAGTCGTCGTGGGATCCCTCCAGAGGAACCAGGGGCCCCTCCCCGCCGGGCTGGGCCTATAAAGAAACCCCTACCACCTACAAAAGCTGAAGAGCTGTCTCCCAAGCCCCTGGAGCAGAGTGATGAAAGCCCCAAGGTTCCAAAGCCAGAGCTCCTCAAGACGGCAAAGGGGAAGATGGGGGTCCCCAAGGAGACCCCACCTAGTGGGAATCTTTCCCCTGCCCCTAGGCTTCGGAGGGATTACTCCTATGAAAGAGTGGGTCCTGCCTCTTGTCGGGGCCGGGGCCGAGGCGAGTATTTTGCCAGGGGGAGGGGCTTTCGGGGGACTTACGGGGGCCGGGGACGGGGAGCCCGAAGCCGAGAGTTCCGCAGTTACCGAGAGTTCCGGGGAGATGATGGGCGTGGAGGTGGAGCAGGGGGACTGAACCATCCTCCTCGAGGTCGCACTGCCAGCGAGACGCGAAGCGAGGGTTCAGAGTACGAAGAGATCCCCAAGCGGCGCCGACAGCGGGGTTCAGAAACGGGCAGTGAGACCCACGAGAGCGATCTGGCCCCCTCAGACAAGGAAGCTCCCCCCACCAAGGAAAGAGTGCTCACCCAAGTCTCTCTTGCTCCTCCACCATCAGGAGCCCCTCCTTCACCAGCCCCAGCCCGCTTTTCGACTGCCCGAGGTGGGCGCGTCTTCACTCCCAGAGGAGTGCCATCACGCCGGGGGCGAGGGGGAGGGCGGCCCCCTCCACCCATTTGTCCAGGCTGGAGCCCTCCAACCAAGTCCCTGGCTCCCAAGAAGCCTCCAGCAGCTCCTTTGCCACCAAATAAGGAGCCTTTGAAAGAGAAGCTGATCCCAGGGCGTCTGTCCCCCGTGACCCGGGGAGGCAGCAGTGGAGGCAGCAACATGGGTATGGGTGTGGAAGACGGAGAACGGCCCCGACGGAGGCGGCATGGGAGGGCTCAGCAGCAGGACAAACCGCCTCGGTTCCGGAGGCTGAAACAGGAACGAGAGAATGCTGCCAGAGGGGCAGAGGGCAAGGCCTCTTCCCTAGCCCTTCCAGCCCCCAGCTCTGGAGCAGAGGAGACACACACAACAGTGTCTGTGCCCCCACCCCCTCGCCGGGCAGCTGCCAAATCTCCTGATCTGTCAAACCAGAACTCTGATCAAGCTAATGAGGAATGGGAGACTGCATCAGAGAGCAGCGACTTTGCCGGTGAGCGCCGGGGGGACAAGGAGGCTCCCCCACCAGCACTGCTGACCCCCAAAGGTGTGGGAACTCCTGGGGGCAGCGGAGGTGGAACCGGACCAGGCATTTCAACCGTGTCCCGTGGAGATCTGAGCCAGAGAGCCAAGGATTTGAGCAAGCGGAGCTTCTCAAGTCAGCGGCCAGGCATGGAGAGGCAGAACCGGCGCCCGGGCCCAGGCAACAAAGCTGGCAGTGGTGGCAGCAGCAGTGGAGGAGGTGGTGGGGGACCTGGAGGAAGGACCGGCCCAGGGCGAGGGGATAAGAGGAGCTGGCCCTCTCCCAAGAACCGGAGGTGGGTAGGGACAGGCTGTTCAGTTTATTTTTAAGGTGGAAGAGGGGAGAGAACCTGAAGGGAAGGTTCAGTTGATTGCGGTGAAGTTTGATATGTGAGGGTGAGGGCACAGGGGCTGCTGGGCACCAAACACCTGTGTCTAGGGAAAGTAACTGGAAAGCAGTTGATTGAGTCAGGAGCAACCGTGTCTTTTCTGTTCTTTGTTTTTCACCCTATAGCTCCAGGCACAAGGATTTCATTAGACGTAGTTGGGAACACCTGGGTTTTAACAGGCAAGAGGAAGGGGTTATAAGATTGACTGGTAGGGAAGGAGTTAACAATTCCAGAAATATCCTAGCTAAAGTTCTGTTCGTTTTCTTCAGCCGACCTCCAGAGGAGCGGCCCCCAGGGCTTCCTCTGCCTCCTCCACCCTCCAGCAGTTCTGCTGTCTTCCGCCTGGACCAAGTTATCCACAGCAACCCCGCTGGCATCCAACAGGCTCTGGCCCAACTCAGCAGCCGCCAGGGGAGTGCAGCTGCACCAGTGGGCCACCCAAGGCCCAAGCCTGGGCCTTCCCAGACCCCTCAAGGCCCCTCCACTCGGCCCCCAACCCGATATGACCCTGAGAGGGCCGCTAACAACAACAGCGTTAGTTCAGGTAAGCTGGAGGGGCCGAGGGCAGGAATGTCTCCATCCCCAGGGAAGAAGATCCGGTGGCAGAGGGGGAAGAGTCTGGCCAGGGGACCTTGACGCTGGGTGCCTGTACTGGACAAGGGTGGAAAGATTGGGAGCCAAGTAGCAGGAAAGGCTAGGCTCAGTGGTAGCGCAGAGTAGAAGCTGACAGATACTGCCTTTTTCCCAGACCCCCACTTCGAGGAGCCAGGGCTGATGGTGAGGGGGGTGAGCGGGACTCCCCGGGACTCTGCCGGGGTTAATCCCTTCCCCCCAAAACGACGGGAGCGGCCTCCCAGAAAACCAGAGCTGCTGCAGGAGGTGAGGGATGAAGCTTGAGCTTGTGCTTTACTGCTCTATAGTCCTTTTTTGTCTTTTCTCCATTGTCCTGTTCTCATCTCTGTGTCCTCACCCCAGATTCTCAGTATTAGTCCCTTTCTGCCCCATACCTCACTCCGGCCCAGGCTCTTCCAGTCCCCGGCCCCCACCTCATTCATGTTTTGTTTCTGGCTTTCCTCACCTTTAGGAATCTTTGCCACCTTCTCATAGCTCTGGTTTCTTGGGCCCCAAGCCTGAGGGCCCAGGCCCTCAGGGAGAGTGCAGAGATACAGGGACAGAGGCCCTGACCCCACACATCTGGAACCGTTTACATACTGGTAAGATGGAGTGGTAGCAGGGGAAGGGCTCTGTCAGAGGGCCAAGAGGGCAGCCTCGGGATGGTCTCTCACTTCTGTCTGGTCCTCTTCCCAGCCACTACCCGGAATAGTTACCGGCCTGGCTCCCTGGAACCCTGGATGGAACCCCTGAGCCCTTTCGAGGATGTGGCTGGAACAGAAGTAAGTGACAATGGGAGGGAGTATCAGAGCTGGGATTCTTCTCCACCTGTTCTGGGTGTCCGGGCTATGCAGTCACGTAGTTGTGTTATTTGTCAAACATCAGTCAGGTATTAGGGTGCTTTCCACCTTGACTTAACTGATTCCTTCTCCCTCCTCTCAGATGAGTCAGTCTGACAGTGGGGTGGACCTGAGTGGGGATTCTCAGGTGTCATCAGGTCCCTGCAGCCAGCGAAGTTCCCCTGATGGAGGACTCAAGGGGGCAGCAGAGGGGCCTCCCAAGCGGCCTGGAGGCCCCTCATCCCTGAATGCTGTTCCTGGTGAGGGTCCACCTGGCTCTGAACCCTCTGAACCTCCTAGGAGACGGCCACCTGCTCCCCATGATGGGGACAGAAAGGTAAAAAAAAAAAAAAAAAAAAAAAAAAAAGATAAAAGAGGAATATTCTTGAGACTCTGAATTTGGCCTTATGTTTTTCTCCTCCTTCCTGTTCTTGTGTGTCCTGGACATTCCTTCATTTGCCCAAATTTCCTTTACTTCCCCAACCCAGGAGCTGCCCCGGGAGCAGCCTCTGCCCCCCGGCCCCATTGGCACAGAACGATTGCAACGTACAGACCGAGGCCCAGAGACTGGCTCCCTCCGGCCATCCCATCGACCTGGTCCCCCCGTCCAGTTTGGCACCAGTGACAAGGTGTGCATGGGCAGGATCTGAGCACCTTGGGTGGAGAGGAGGAAAGGATTGGAGGTGGGATGTGGAGGATATGCATCTTGAACCACAGAATGATCTCCTTTGCATCACTACCACAGGACTCAGAGTTGCGCCTAGTGGTAGGAGACAGTTTAAAAGCAGAGAAGGAGCTAGCAGCATCAGTTACCGAGGTGAGTGGGACAATGAGAGCTTGGTGGAAAGGTCTTCAGTTATGGAGATGATGGCTCGGTGTGACCTCGATGGACGTCAGGGAAGCTGACTTTGCTTCTGACCAGGTTTCTTTACAGGCCATCCCCATATCCCGAGACTGGGAGCTGCTCCCCAGTGCTTCTGCCTCGGCTGAGCCACAATCCAAGAACCTGGGCTCTGGGCACTGTGGCCCAGAGCCCAGCTCCTCAGGCCAGCGCTTGTACCCAGAGGTCTTCTATAGCAGTCCCGGGCCTCCCGTTTCCCAGGTAAGTGACCTGCCTGCTTCCTATCCCATGAACCCCTTCTGCCTGCTGTCCCTCAAAATCCAATCTTCCAATTTGTGTAGTTGTAAAACATTTATAGTTTTGTTTTGCTTCTTGCTTTTACTGTAGTAGGTGGGGTGGGCAGTCTTTTCTTGACCAGAAAAACTGGAGCTATTCCAGCCTTGCCCCTCCCGCAGGTCTCGGGAGGAGCCATAGACTCTCAGTTACATCCCAACAATGGAGGTTTTCGTCCTGGGACACCCTCTCTTCACCCTTACAGGTAAGATTGGATGCCTGTGGATCTCAGAAGGAAATGAACTGTGTTTCAGTGGGGAGGCCTGTTTCAGGGGTACCAGAAGCTGGTAGACTTTTAGCTCAGAACAAAGGAGTAAGTGATTCGGGCTTCCTGACTCCTTCCTCTGCACCTAAATTTTGCCTCCCTTCAGATCACAGCCCCTGTACCTCCCCCCGGGCCCAGCGCCCCCCTCAGCACTGCTTTCTGGGGTAGCTGTCAAGGGCCAGTTTTTGGATTTCTCTGCACTGCAAGCAACAGAGCTGGGGAAGTTGCCAGCTGGAGGAATCCTGTACCCTCCACCTTCCTTCCTGTACTCTCCAGCTTTCTGCCCCAGCCCTTTGCCCGACCCACCTTTGCTTCAGGTGAGAGATGGGCAGGTGCTGGGCTTTTGGGGGGTTAGGGGTGGCGGGGGGATGCTTTTGGGGCAGTTGACATTGCTCCCTGTTGTCCCCAGCAGGTGCGCCAGGATCTGCCATCCCCTTCGGATTTTTATTCTACTCCTCTGCAACCCAGTGGCCAAAGTGGCTTCCTCCCCTCAGGGGCCCCTGCCCAGCAGGTAACTTTTGTCCTGCCACTCACCCTTCATTCTGTTTCTCTATTCAATCTCTGGTTTATTTGTCTGATTGTATTTTTGGTTTTCTGATATTCTTTCCTGCCCTCGACACCCCTCCCTCATCACCTGTATTTCTTATTGTAGATGCTTCTACCCATGGTGGACTCACAGCTGCCTGTGGTGAACTTTGGCTCCCTGCCACCAGCGCCACCTCCTGCCCCACCGCCCCTTTCTCTGTTACCTGTGGGCCCTGCTCTGCAGCCCCCCAGCCTGGCTGTACGACCCCCACCTGCTCCTGCTACTCGGGTGCTGCCTTCACCTGCGAGACCTTTTGCCCCTAGCTTGGGGCGAGCAGAGGTAAGGTACAGGAACTGAAGTGTTAGGGATCTCCCAAGAGCTAGGCGTGGGGATTCAGTATCTCAGGATCAATTGGGTTGAAAGGCAGGAGGCTCATGAATTTTTTTTTCTTTCAGCTGCACCCAGTGGAACTAAAGCCCTTCCAGGATTATCGGAAACTGAGCAGCAACCTTGCAGGACCTGGATCATCACGTACTCCCCCATCTGGAAGGCAAGAGGAGGGTGTGGGGATGCAGATTACCCATCCATATGGCTTTCTTAGGGGACCAGGGAGCAGGTTAGGCTTGCCTCAGACACCCTTCTCCTTTAGGTCCTTCTCTGGCCTGAATTCCCGTCTCAAGGCCCCGCCTTCTACCTACAGTGGAGTCTTCCGCACCCAGCGCATCGACCTCTACCAGCAGGTGAAGGAAAGACCCCTGTGGCCCCAAGTCTGAATCCAAGAGTTACCATCTGAATTCCTGTCTTTCCATCCCTGGCATCCCAGTAGGACTTATTTTTGCACATGTGCCTGTTCCCCAGGCCTCTCCACCAGATGCCCTGCGCTGGATGCCGAAGCCCTGGGAGCGGACGGGGCCACCTTCTCGAGAGGGGCCTTCCCGACGGGCAGAGGAGCCTGGGTCCCGAGGGGACAAGGAGCCTGGATTGCCCCCATCCCGCTGAGGGAGTTCCCCTTGCCCCCCACCCCCCGGGGCTTGTATATAGATTATAAATATATAAGGGGGAATGGGGTGGGTGGGGAGGGGTTGTGGGGCTGGGGCCTCGCTTCCCCTCCACCCCCCTCCCCTGGTCCCCTATCCCTGGGGCCGTTTGTTAAAAAAGAGTAATAAAAGGATTAAAAAAAATTTCTGGAATGATTTTGGGGATGGGTTGGTTTTTGATCTCTTCTGGCAGTATAGTGCTCAGGGATCTGTAGAGAGGTTTTAGGGAATTTACTCCCCCCAATGATGTTTTAACAAGCGGTCTCAAATCTGTTCTGTTGTATATTGAAGTCTCACGGGCTGGGAATTAGAGCTGGCCTTCACTGGTGAATGATTCGTATGCCATTGAGTGAGGTCTGCTGGCTACCAGTCTGCAGCTGGTGGCTAGGCTGGTGCCACAGGTCTACCGTCGTGTGTCTGGGGCTCTTGTGTTTATCTCAAGGGTAGAAAAAATCCCACTGGGTTGTCAACCAGTGTCTGGTTTGTCCAGCAAGGTGGTAGAGTCCCGGAGATCCCTGGGTGGCTCAGTGGTTTAGTGCCTGCCTTTGGCCCAGGGCGTGATCCTGGAGTCCCAGGATGGAGTCCCGCATCAGGCTCCCGGCATGGAGCCTGCTTCTTCCTTTGCCTGTGTCTGCCTCTCTCTCTGTGTCTCTCATGAATAAATAAAATATTAAAAAAAAAAAAAAGGTGGTAGAGTCCCAGGGCCTGCTACGTCCGAGTTAGTGTTCCAAGAGGTCCCAGCGGAAACTGTGAAGCCTATGACCTGGCCTTAGTGTGGCTTCTGCCACACAGTCTCAGCCCAGCACTAAGCTAGCCAACGGGAACGGGACTGCAAGCAGGCGTGTGTCTCAGGAGGGAGCAGCAAAGAATTTGCAGCCTCCTCATGGTTTTGTTCCAGCTGCAAATGAGAGGACGTGCCTTTAAAGCTGCTGTGGCTGCAGCAGAGTTCTACCAGTCACTCTGCAAGTCATGCCAAGAGTGTGTGAAGTCTGCAGCTGCTTAGAAATCGTTTTTCACTGAAACCACTTTTGTCCATCTCTGAACTCCATTTCGTTTACATGTAAAACGCTTTTGCATGAAAGTGTGTTCTGAAAACCACTGGGCTGGGCTGCTTGTCAGCATTGTGCTACACGAGCAATGAATATGTGGTAGCGTGCAGCTCCTTACTCGGCAAGGTTGACAGCGGTCTTACACAGCTGGGTTTCTAGGGACTATTACTCATTTTAGACAACTTAGAGAAGACAAGTATTTAGATTACTTAGGAAAACTCCGAGACAAAAGAGCCAGGAAAATCTGACTTTTATTCCTTAAATACTGTGAAGGAAGATGGGGGAAATGGTCCCCTGATGAGGGAGGGCCAAAGAGCAAACAGCTAGGGATCATCAGTGAAGGCCCGGTGGGCATTAGGGAAGCGCTGGGGGCTGTAGTTGGGGTCTTCCTGCAGTCGCTTCTGTATATCAGCCCGGAGCTAGAGAGAGAGAACAAGCAGGTTGGAGGGGCACCGGCCAGGGCCCTAGGATCCCAGCAAGCACGCGAGGCCATCCCCTAGGAGCTAGCGCTTCCCACCAGCCACGCTGTCAGAAGCCGAATACGGCATCACTGAGCCTTCCCAGATGCCACTAGGGGAAAACTTCAAAATATCACGTAGTAGCCCCAGACTGACCAGTTAGTCTCTGAAGAAATTAGAAAAGAGAGGCCCTAGCCCGACCCCTCCCACTACACCATCCCTATTCTGCTTCAAGGTGGGGGCACCTGCTGCCTGTAGCTCTCCTGAACCTCTGGTGCCTCCAGGTCCCGGCTCAGGCTCTCGGGGCTCGTCAGGGGCCGAGCTCCGGCTGCCTTAGCTGCCCGGCTCACGGCCTCTGAGAGAAGCAGCTGGGGGCCCTCACCCTGCATCGTCTGGGGGACAGGGGGTCGGGAGGGAAAAGAGGATCGACGTCAGATCCAGTGCCAACCACCCAGCTCACCCTTTCCAGGAGCCAACCACTGAGTTTCTAAGCTAGTGGAGAGAAGGGAACTAGTTCACGAGTGGTTCTGCCGGCAAAAACACCTCCCTAATTTTATCTGGCTCTGACCAAAACACGACACTTGCGCATCCTGGACTCACTCTTCAATACGAGAAGGACAGGGTAAGTGGAGCCATCGGCACTCGGCTAGTCAGTGAGAGGAAGCCGCCTGTGAGGAAGCAGGCCCTCGCCACACAGGGGAGTCAGGCTGTTGAGGGACGACCACACTGCTGGCATATGCTAGCGTGAGGGTGTGCCGCAACCACCACGAGCAAATCAAGTCCCAGGAAGGTTTCCTCACCCCATAAGTGATAGGACAAAAGTAGGAAGAAGTCCTTCCAGCTCTAACTAGTCTGATTCTAACCACCCGGGGGGAACTGGATGAATCGAGATCCTCAGGGAAGAGGCAGACCAACCTTGCGTCTCTTGGCAGGCATACCACTGAGGTAGGCATCGCTCAAGGGGGGCTGCGGCTTCACTTTCCGCTGGCTCTGAATGTCCTGCTGGATAATCGGGACCCACTCCTGTGGAGGGAAAGAGGACGAGGAGCTGGCGCCACGTCCAGCTATCCCTGGTGCTCCAGCTCTCCTCCCGACACTTACTGGGGGGACGGCAGCTGCCCAAGGCTCAGTCTCGGCTGCAGCTCCGTCCTGCTCTTCACGGGAGCCGCCGCCGCCGCCGCCCTCAGGTGCAGGAGGAGGCCCTCGAGACATGGCCTCTTCTGCCGTTGTTCCTGGGGCCGGGGAGGCATTCTCCCGCTGCAAGTTGGAGCGGGAAAACATGGGCTTCAGCATCCCCAGCCTCCAGCCCTTCCACCCTCAGCCCTCCCCGCCACCTTATCTGGCCCCTCAACCTCTCCCTGGTACCTGAGGCTCAGGAGAAGTCCTCTCTGATCCCTGAACTTCCATCGGCTCCTCAGGAAGTGGCTAGGAAATTGGACAAAAAAGCAGAAGAGCACAAAAGGCCTTCTCAAGCCTCTCCCGTCCCTGCAAGTCCCCTGACCACACTGCCCATCCAGGCCCTTACCTGGGGTGGGTCGCCAACCCTGCGGACGTATCTGAGGATGGCATCGGGGCCCACAGGCATGTGCTCCAGAACCACCTGAAGCCTCAGCCCCATCATAGTGGTCAGCCAGCTCACCAGGGACGGGTTCACCCCACGAGACATGCGACGCTGAGGGCAGAAAGCAGCCTTGGAACACAACACCTTCAACCAGCTTTTGAAAAGTATCAAAAGGTAAAGGACAGCAATTTGGAGAAGGCAAAACAAGAACTGCAGGACAGCAGAGAGAACAAAGGCCCGGGGGCTGCGCGGTGCTTACTATCCGGCCATTGATGACAGCAGCGAGTTCCATCTGCTGGCCCCCCAAGCAGTGCAGGTTGAGGGCCAGGCACTCAAACAGGCCCTGGTTACACAACTCCAACAAACGGGCCCCAAATCCACTATCTGTGGACAAGATAAGAGGTGGGGATGCTGGCAGCTGGCACCCCGCGCCTCGCACCCCCAGCCCTGTGCGCCTGGCCGCCCTCACCTGTGCAGTGCAGCACATGAGCAGCAATGCTGTTGAACTGCTCCTGGAGAAACTCCAGGTTGGTCCGGATGATGTCCACACCAGGCTGAACCTGCACCAAAGACTGAAAACCAAGACACACGGAGACCCCCAAATCAGGGAGCCTGGAAGACTACATTCGCTCCGAGGCGGTGGGAGGAACAGCAGCTACCCCGGCCCCCCGGGAGATGAGGAACTCACGAAACTCTCCCGCACGTATTCTTCCAGCCCCGTGATCAATGTGTGGGTCGCCGTCTAAGGGCAAAACAGCAGGAGTTCAGATCCCCCACCCTGGCCTGTGAGACATGCCCTCCCCTCCACCTCCAGTAAGTGCAGGGCTCAGGCTGGAGCGATCGGCACTTTAGGTGACAGAGTGGAGTCAAGAAAGAGAAGCTGAAGAGGAGCATGCGGCGGCCCCCGGCCTTCATTTACCCGTATGTTACCGGGTGTGGGCTCTTGGCCACCCAGGTAGTGCTGGTGGAAAAAGGACCGCAGCTGGGGCTGGAGCCGCTGCAGTGGCTGGAAATGGCCGTGAAGAAGCATCACCACGTCTACCATGGAAAAGTTCTGGCACAAAAGAGAAAGCAGGGCCCCGAAGAATCCTAGGGACAGGGGCTGAAGTCAGCAGTGGCCTTTACCCCCTGCCCTGCCTGTGCACCACCAACCCATCGACCTCATCCAGCTCCAGCAACACTCCTTGACAAAGGTCATCAACCTCCCCTCCCCTCCCCTCCCTGGAGAAGACCAAGGCACCCTCGATGGCTCACCGAGGGCCCCATCTGCCCCAGGCTCGAAGATGTTACTGGATCCGCTGAGGCGCTGGATGAAAGCAGCGATGCTCTCACTGCTGCCGGCCCGCGCCCCCAGGGAGCCCAGCAGGGAGTTCAGCACACCCTGCACCACAGATGTAAAAAACTCCGGTGAAAGGCTCTCAAGACCCAGGCCTCCAGGACTCCCTGTGCCACCAGAAGGGGACCCTGGTGGGGGCACAGTCTGCTGCTCCGGTGCTGGGGGCGGGGGCGGCGGCGGCGGCGGGGGTGGAGGGGCTGTCTGTGCTGCCTGGCAAACAGAGAACACACAACAGAAGACAAGGTGAAAACGGGGACGAGACACCAGAAAGGCACAGGCTGAGAGAAGCCCAACAGGAGAGCCCCACTGTGGTCTTTCCTCCCTGGAGCAGAATGAACACATGTGGTGACATAGCAGCAGACTTAGGTGGGGCTCCAGCCCCTCTCCCCCTGAACGCATTAGGTTACAAAACAGCAATGCCAAGTACTATGTCCTCATAGCCTCAGCTGCTGCTTCTCCCAAATGGGGATAGGTGGGGAATTGGAATCAATGAGGTCCCAGGGCTCCCTCCCATCGACAGGCCACCAGGGACCGTAGCCCAGCAGCAACATCACAGAAACAAGGCACCAGCACCTGGCTGGACCAGCAGGTGTGGGGGGGAGCCAAAGAGCAAGCCAGCAACTCACCTGCAGAAAGTCAGTCATGCCCTGTAGAAAGGCGGGGACGCCGGGCATGGCCACGGTGATGGTGGGAGAAGCCATGCCAGGCCCGCCGGCCCCAGGCCCTGCTGGCCCCAGCAAGTTCCCCAGGAGCTGAGAGAACTGCAGGTCGGCGGCCGAGGGCTGAGGGGGAGGAGGCTGGGCAGGCCCCCCGGGAGCAGGGCCAGCTGTGGTAGCGGTGTTGGTAGTGCCGGCACTAGCTGAAGCAGTGGCAGGGGCTGGAGGTGGAGCCATTCCTGGGGTCCCCTGAGCTGGAGAGACCAAAAGAGAAAAGTTGAACTCTGTAGAGAAACGAGACACCACAGCATCTCATCCTGGTCTTGTCAACAGGAAGGCAAGGAAAAAGGATCTGTGGAGAAAACTGGGAAGCGCTCGTCAGGAGACTGAGGAGCACCGGCCTCCAGGGTGGTGGACATCCCTTCAGGTTGAGACGGGCAAGAACAAGGACTCACCCACCAGAACAGGCTGCATCAGGAGCTGCCCCACAAGGCCGCTCACCATCTGGGCCAGAGAAGCATTGGTACCTAGCCCGGAGCCCTGCTGGAGGGAGACAGAAACAGCTTTCAGTCCTGCCCTGCCCATTCCCCACGAGGATTCTTTCCCCAGACTCCCCCCAACGAGAGCTCCTCCATCCTTACTCACTAGAGTACCCGAGACGGGGGGCCCCCCAGGATGGGAAGGCCGAGCCTGTGGAGGGGTGGGCCGGGCAATCACCACCCGGGTCGGAGCCGTAGGGAAGCCTGGCACCTGTTGTCCTGTGGGTGGCAGAGGGGAGACCGAAGAGGGCTGAGGGCCGGGCCCTGGCCTGCTAGCCGACAGCACCCGCCACCATGGACCGTGCCCCACCTCCCAAGCTTCCCCTTCCGGGTTATTACCTGCGGCCGCGGAGGCAACAGCTGCCACCATGGCCTGATGAGTGATCTGGTGGGCGACGGCGTGCATGAACTCAGGGGGCAGGGAGGGCAGCTGGATGAGGGTGGAGCCTGGGGGGCGGGTCTGATGTAACCTTGAACCTGGACCCCCTTCAACCCACCCAGTCGGCCCTACCCCTTCTCTACCCAGAGCTTGCCTGCTCTGATACCCTCACTCTTACCCAGGGTCTGGCCATGACCAGGGGGTCCTAGGGGGCCAGTGGGAGCACTCGGAACTCCACCAGGCTGTGTGCCGGAATCTGAGCAGGGAGACAGAGAGAGTGGCCCTGAGGCAGGTGGCACCAAGGCTTAACCACATCCTCCTGTGACCAGCATCCTGCTGGCCCCTACCGTCCCCATGAGAAAGCCCGCTTTTCCCTCCACCTAGAAGGGAGGAAGCACTCCCTTCGCCACGCAAACAAACCTGCAGGGACAAGCAGTCCCTCCTGCCCTTCCCAGCACATGTGCACTCAAGCTTCTGTCCTGGTTCCTCTGCTCCATCCCCACCCTCGCTCTCTCACATCTCTGTGCCAACCCACCTCCCACATCGTGCTGCTCTTCTCTACCGACAACCAACCCTCATTCACCTTGGATATTCATGTGCATCATGACCACGGGTTCCACGCTCTGGTGGGAAATTCGGATGACCCTCGGGTGACTGGTGGTTGGGGGGGGAGCTGGCCCTGGCGGGGGAGCCCCCTCGGTTGAAGACTCGACAGTGGTAGAAGTGGGAGCCAGGGACGAGGCCTGCCCAGGACCAGGGGGAGCTGCCTCCGCATTGGCAGTTGGGGGGGGCCGAGTCCCATTCCCCGTCATGGTCACAGTGGTTCCCACATTGATCTGGAAGAGACAGATACAGAAGTCAGAAATAAGTAAAACAAGAGCTTAACCCAGAGCATCCCGAGGTATACTGCTGCAGTCTCCCCGTTCTCCACCACTTTGTGTTTCCGAGGTCTCTACCCCTTCTCAATTCAAGCCTGACAGCTACTCTGGGTCATGCGCCATCCCTCCAAGGCTCCCTGGACCCACCTGGATGGGAATGGCTGCTTGCTGAAGCACCATGGGGGTAGTGTAGTGAGACATGGGCCGGACCACATGCAGGTGTCGTGGGGGCGCACAGGCCAGATTGCAGCGCAGGTCAGACAGCGCCACGAAAGTGTTACCCAGCAGCCGCAGGCTCTCCCCCACTAAGTTGATCAAGCGCTGGTCCTCTTCTCGGCCCTCCTGCTGTAACCCCCAGGGCCGAGGACAAGAAAGCAAGACATATTAGGTTGCAATAAACTTTGACGACAAAAGCAGGTAACACCCTTGAAAAGCCCCATACTCTCTATCTCTATACCTTCAGCTATAGCCTTGGAAGGTTCCAGGTAGACCGGTCTCGGCAAATAACTTCTATATCGAATACGCAGAAAGTTCCCTATTACAACAGGCCTTACAGAAAATCAGTACAGCATCATCTACTAATCTCCCTCACTCTACCTAAGCTTCCTGAGTAATTGAATCAAGGAATCAAGAGACAGAAACAGTAGATTTACGCAAAGATCATCACCTTCCCTATACAAAAGAACACGTCATTTACTCACAAGTCTATAGAACTGTTTTGTTGCAGACAGTATTTTTTTGGAAGAAAGGGTTAGATGTATTTCTGCCTGTTCCATGTGGGACACAACTGGGGGTGAGGGGGTGGGTGGCACTCACGTTATTGTTGTAGTCCGTGGTGGCAGCAGTACCCAGAACCTCGTAGTAGCGCTGCAAGAAGGGCTGAAGGCGGCTCTCAAGCCGCTGTAGCTCCTGAAGCACTTCGACATACTCCGCAGGGGAAGGATGACTGTGGGCAACCCCAAGAGGCAGTGAGCCGAGGCCTTCCTTAGATCCCCAACCTCCAAGCTGACAGACTACACCTGCCCTGTCCCCCTGCAGCCTCCCAGACCTCTGGCCCCATCCCTTCTAGCACTAGCAGAACACCTATCCTTCACCTGCACCCACGGGAAGACAAGAAGAAAAATAATTGCGTCTGTCTTTCTTGCCGCACAATCCCATCCCTACGATGGCAAGAAACTTAACTCTCAGAAAGGAACATAATCTATGTGAACTCAGGGGAGAGAACCTTGATTGGGCTCAGGAAACAGCATCTGTATTTCCTCAGCCGAGAGAAGAGCTTCTGGCTCAACTGCCAGCCCCAACCTCATTCAGCTGGTCCGGAACTCTCTCTGCCCTGCCATGCTAACCCCAGAGGTAAGACTGCCCAGCAATTCTCTTCTCCTATCATCCCCTTCCTGGTTCTCACACTTCACTTAGGACTCCCAACCACTCTCCCAGAGGGTCCCTCTGGTTCTCACTTGGGTGCATTTGTCTCTGGGGCAGGTGCTGGGCCCACTGGGGCTGGGCCAGAAGGGGTGAGTTCCGGGCTCTGGGCTGAGGCACGCTCCTCCACTTCTTCTGCCTCCATAGGCTCCCGAGGAGGCACTTCACTCTCAACTGCTTCTGATGTTTGAGAGCTCAAGGCTACCGGCTCCGAGGCCACAGCTGGTGTCTGGGGGGGCGGCTGACTATGCTGTGCTTGGGGTCCCCCTCGACACTGAAGTGGAGAGATTCGGGATACCAGAGGAAGAGGAGACTGCTGCAGATTACTCAGGTCAACACAGAACGAGTGGAGAAGGAACTCTAACTAGGCTCCCTGAAGGCAGGGCTTTGCACTGGTCTGACTCCCTAGCAACCATGCAAAACTTTTAACAAGACACATAATAAAAAGCTGTAATGCTTAAGGGTTACTAACAAAATAGAAGAATTATGGTTCCCTAAGCTTCCACAAGAAGAGTAAAAAATGTCACAAGCTACAATCACAACACAAACGAATGGAATTGGGCCATCTCAGCTCAAATATGCTAATTAAGAAACTATAATTGAGAAAAGATGCCATGAGAGTTATCTGACCAATGTGAAATAAACTTCCCAGATACCAGGCACCCAGAGGATTGGCAGGAACAAGATAGCCCAACAAAGATACTTTTTCACCCCAAAGAGTGAAGACTGAAGAGAAGAGACCAGATTAGGCAGGAAGAATCCAGCTGATATGGCCAGTCATGCCTTCGCCACCAGGTGGACACAAAACCATTAAGAAAGAATGAAGAAACGGACAGACCCTAGCCAGCCTTGCCCACTGACCTCCATCCGGGATAGTAAGGTTTGTATATCCCTGATCATGTGTTGAGCCATCACCAGCCGTACTCGGGGCTCACTCTACGGTAAAAGAAGTACAATCAGGGTACGTCTGAGATGAAGCCATGCACTCTACCACCCACTGAACCAGGGCCGAGTGGGCTCCTCACCAGGTCCATCCCATCTCATGGCCTCCTTCTCCCAGATCCCCTTCCCTGACCCTCCCAGGCCCGTGATACCTGAATCGGGGCCTGTTCCATGTTGATGTGAACATCCACAGCAGAGCCGTCACTCTGGGAAAAGGGTAAGGGAAGTTGCTCTGGGAGAAGCCAAATACTAAGGCCCCCACACCTCCAACTCATTCTCTGGAGCCCCACCCTTTTTCTCAAAGACTGAGGCCGTATCAGACCGCAGGACCCTGGAAACCCAATCTAAAGACCAAGACACCTTTCTTATGAGCTCTCTGCTATTACCACAACCAAACCACCCCTCCCCACAAAAACTGTACTATGTGGAACACAAGCTTACAGGAAGGTTAAAGGTTCCAACCATGACATAGCTGTTGGCATTCCGGTCATGAACAGAGGCCCCAGGCCCCCGAGTACCAGGCGGGGGTCCTCCACCATGGGTGGCTGAGGCAGATCCTATCCCAGAAGATGCCCCAGAAGGGAGCGGAGTCTGAGGAGGAGCCCGTTCCACCAGGTGAATAACCTTTCCCCCAACATCTGCAGGAAAAACACACACACACACACACACACCAAAGCATTATATAATCAGGTAAGCCCAATGCCTCAATTCATCTCTCTAGACAGCTGCCTCAACAACCTCTGAACTGCCTCCCCCAAACTCTTACTGTATTCCTGGAGCTTCTTATCATCCTGCAGAACTCGTCCCTGATAAATGAGCCGTTGTTTCTCAGAGGGAATACTAACAGAGGCAGCAATGTGCTCTTTAAACTCCTTTACATTCATCTACAAGGAAAAAGAGACAAAAAACTAGCAGCGATTGGAGGAGAGAAGTACGGAAGGGGAACAAGTGACTTTTGGGAGTGAGGGGTAAAAACCACTCAACCATAAAACCGCTACCCATTTGTCTTGACTGTGAGGTAATTATTATGCAAAGCCCCAAACTAAGACATTTTAACACCTGTCAAAAAAGACAATAAACATTAACAAAGTTCAGATTATGTGCCCAGAGAAAAATATGTGGCTGAGAAACAGAAATACTGAGTGACATATCCTTCTCTCCCCGCTCCCAAAAGAATGTGTCTACAGATACCAATGACCCCTCCCCAAACACAAAATGCTACAACTCTGCAATCTCAAAGACAAATGCAATGATAAGGAAGCGGGAGTAGAAAATCAAGAAAGGAAGGTTCAACAGAGCAGAAAGAAAAGAGCAAACACTTTCCTAACTGTAGTAGTGATTCTTGGGAAGCACCAGTTTACATACATCTAATCACAAGGACCTATATGATTTTTTCTATATGTTTTAAAAGATACGGAACAACCCCTCATGATTTTGTCTCAAAATATCACAGGAATTAATGGCATAACAGCCATGTCTGTGGCGCTAAAAACAAAAGATTCAAATTATGCCACACACACTAGTGATTCCGCTCAGCAGTGTGTTAGAGTTCTACCTGCATTATAGGCTCTGACTTCTAGCCTTTAAAGACATAAAACAGGGATCCCTGGGTGGCGCAGCGGTTTGGCGCCTGCCTTTGGCCCAGGGCGCGATCCTGGAGACCCGGGATCGAATCCCACGTCGGGCTCCCGGTGCATGGAGCCTGCTTCTCCCTCTGCCTATGTCTCTGCCTCTCTCTCTCTCTCTCTGTGTGACTATCATACATAAATAAAAATTAAAAAAAAAAAAGGACATAAAACAGACCTGACCAATTTTTAAGACTTGAGTTTTGGATCTCTGTTCTGTTTCCCTTCCCAAAGGCAGGAGCCATGTCTGTCCTCTTGGGCTGGGGTTCACTCATGATGCTGGCATACGTATTTCTCCCTCCGTATTTTCCTCTGCACTGAATTCTTTCAAGGTGGGAAAAGGCAGAACAAAATCTGCCTCATTCGACAGAATCCATACCTTCTCCCTCAACAACAAACACCAGAAAACGTCCTATCTAGAACGTGAACAAAGGAACCAATGAA